>NC_083442.1:32619064-32965730 GCF_020745735.1 Hemiscyllium ocellatum | reverse complement strand
CAGGATATTTCATCTGGTCTGCAGAGTAGTGGGAAGGGAGATTTCAGTTATCTGGTCCATGTAGCTACCAACAGTATGGGTAGAAAGAGGAAAGAGGTTTTGGTGAGGGATTATGAGCAGCTAGGAGTTAAAGTATAAGGCAGAACCAATAGGTAATAATCTCAGGATTGGACAGCATCTAGCAACTTGGAGGGACAGATTGTGCTGAGGAAGTGGGGAGGCTGCAGACGGACTTGGAGAGGCTGGGAAAGTGGGCAAAGATGAGACAGATGGAATATAATGTGGGAAGGTGTGAGGTTATAGACTTTGGTAGGAAGAACAGAGGTGTAGACTACTTTCCAAATGGGGAAAGGGTTTGAAAACCTGAAGCAGAAAGGGACTTGGCAGTCCTAGTTCATGCCTCTCTTTACGGCTAACACAGAGGGCCTATTGGCAGTTAGAAAGGCAACTACAATGATTGAATTCATTTCAAAAGGGCCAGAATATGAGGGCAGAGATGTCCTTCTGAGGCTGTATAAGGCTCTGGTCATACTGCGTTTGGAATATTATGAACAGTTTTGTCCCCGGATCTAAGGAAGGATGTGCTGATGTTGGAGGGGGTCCAGAGGAGGTTTACAAGAATAATCCCAGGGATGAAGGATTTGCCATATGAGGAGCAGTTGAGAGTCTCTGGATCAGTACTCAATGGAATTTAGAAGGATAGGGAGGGGATCTGATTGAAACTTACAGAGCCCAGATAGAACAGACATAGAGAAGATATTTAGGAGAGATTAGGATCAGAAGGCATGGCCTCAAAATGAAGGGACGACACATCAGAATTGAGATGGGGAGGAATTTCTTCAGACAAACAGAGGTGAATCTGTGAAACTCATTACCAAAGAAGACTGTGGAGGTCAAGTCATTGAGTGTATTTAAGAGAGCGATCAATAGGTTCTTGATTAGTAAGAGGAGGAGGCAGGAGAATGAGGTTGAGAAACCAATCAGAGTCAAGAGTGTGGTGCTGGAAAAACACAGCAGGTCAGGCAGCATCTGGAGAGCAGGAGAATCAACATTTCAGGCATTAGCTCTTCATCAGGAATTCGGCTTGTGCCCAAAATGTCTCCAGCTTCTGCAGTTCCCACTTTCTCCTGAGAAACCTATCAGCCATGGTTGAATGGTGGAGCAGATATGATGGGCCAAATGGCCTCATTCTGCTTCTATATCTTATGGGTAGGTGGAAATGTGGAGTAATCAGATCACCTGTGACCTTACTCACTGACAGAGCAGGCTCGAGGGGCTGAGTGGGCTCCTCACTTTCCTTATTCATATGTTCCCCTTGAAGCAGGTTTGAAATTTCCCAATCAAAATTGGACTTATGCCAAATCAGGGTTCGGTTTAAGGGCTGTGGAAAGCTAGGGATTGTTGGATTACTAGCGTACATTCTTAATGAGCCAGTACAAGCACATTGGGCAGAATGGTCTCCTCCGATGCTACAAGAAATGAATGACAGTGGAGGCAGGATCCTAGTGGATTGAAACTATTTACCTCTTTGAGACCCCGGCAGAACTTGTCAAACACCCTCTTCATGTTTCCTCCTTTCTCCATGGAGATAATTCGAGTGTGGTCCTCCTCATTGACCCAGATTAAGAAAGTCTTCTCATTATTGTGCCTGTAGATAATTGGGAACAGAATGGTTTAAGTTGGTTATTCTTCTTTGATCTGTATTGCTTCCTGAACATAGGATTCTTCCTGGTCTTATCCTATATCTGCCATCTCTGGGAATTCACACAATAAACTCTGAGCTGCATGGTCCTCTTCAAGAGAGACCTTAAAACCCAGGATGTTAATTCAGCTTTGAGTCACCTCCATCCCATCACCCTCACAGCTCATTTCTTAAGTTTGAGAGCCATATTTTTAAATTTATGTGAAACGCAGAGGGATATTTTCGAACATCAAAGATGCTGTGTAAAAAATGGAAAAAGTCACTTGTAGATTTATACAGCACAAAATCAGGCCATTCAGCCCATCATCTCTATCACAGTTCTAATGAGCCCCACTCCCCAGCTCTTTGAACACAGCCCTGCCAATGTTTTGCTTTTTCCAGAGTTCATTGAATCATTTGAAAATTACTACTCAACTTGTTTCTATCCCCCATTTTCAGATCATCACAACGTGCTGCTCAAAAGAAAATTTGCTCCTTTACTCTAGTTATAGAGTTGTAGAGGTATACAGCACGGAAACAGGCCCTTCGGCCCAACTCATCCATGCCGACCAGATTTCCTAAACTGAACTAGTCCCATTTGCATGCATTTGGTCCATATCGCTATAAATCTTTCCAATCCATGTACCTGCCCAAATACCTTTAAATGTCACTTTCCCTACAGCCCGGTCCAGATATGCACCACTGTCTGTCTGAAAAGGATCCCCCTTAATTCTTTCCACTCTCACCTCAAACCTACGGCTTCTAGTTTGAGACACCTTTCTATCCATGATCTTATTATTTTCCATATACAGGTGAGACCAGGAGCAAGGACTCAAAACCAATACCAGGTGAATTTGGTAACAGGAAGATTTTGTTCTTTCGTAGATAATAAATAGTGATTGATGGAAAAGGAGCCCATCCTTACCCAGCTTCTAAACTTTTATTCATGGTCATACACATTAAAAACATGGACCTCCAAACTCAGCAATCACTATTTCAGTCTGTACCTCAGTTAGTGCTTACCACCTGAAGATTATTGCATACTCATCAGCTTTACAACTAACATTCTTCATAGAGAGACCATGATGGGGAAAAACTCCCATAGAATATAACAAGGATGAAAATCAGGGAATTATTTTAAAAATAAATGAAAGCTGCAGGGTAGGGAATTGGGGGGAGGAGGGATGGTGAATGGGAGGGCCTTTTCTCAATGGTACTCTGCCTTAGTTTATCTGCTTTGCTGAAGCTCTCATCTGGGTATTTGTTACTTCCAGACTATTCTAAAGCACTCCTGACGGACCTCCATCCTCTTCAAACCTGAGTTTATCCTAACTTCCGCTTTTAGAACATGGAACTGTACAGCACAGGAACAGACCCTTCAGCCCACAATGTGCCGACCATTCCACCAAATTAAACTAATCCCTTCTTCCTGCCTTTGGTCCATAACCCCCCCCCCAATTTCCTGCATATTCATGGGCTTACTGGAAAGTCCCTGAAACACCCCTCTCATACCTGCTTCCACCACCTCCCCTTGGCAGTGTGTTCCAGACTCGAAGCACTCTCTGTGTACAAACATTTGCCCCTCACATCTCATTTGAACTTTCCACTCTCACCTGAAATGCATAACCGAGATATTTCTCTGGCGAACAGATTCTGACCATCAACCCTATCTGCAGCGCAATTTTACAGACTTCTATCAAGTCTCCCCTCAGCATCTGCCGCTCCAGAGAAAACAACACAGGTTTTTCTCACCTTTTCTTATAGCTCATACCCTCTAATCCAGGCAGCGTCCTGGTAAATGTCTTCTGCACCCCCTCCAGAGCCTTCACTTCCTTCCTGTAATGTGGCAACTAGAATTGAACGCAGGACTGGATGTGTGGCCTAACCAAAGTCTTATAAAGCTGCAAAATGACATCCTGACTGTTGTACTCAATTCCTTGACCAATAAAGGCAAACATGCCATACAGCTTCTTTACCACCCTAACTACTTGTGTGGCCACTTTCAGGGAGCTATGGATCTGAACCCCAAGATCCCTCTGTAGATAAATGCTGTTCAGGGTCCTGTCATTGACTGTATACTTTCCTTCACATTTGGTCTCCCACAGTGCCGCACCTCGCACTTACCTGGATTAACCTCCATTTACCATATTTCAATCCATATCTGCAACTGATCTATATCCCACTGTATCCTTTGACAACCTTCCACACTATCCACAGCTCTACCGATCTCTGTATCATCTGCAAACTCATTAACCCACTGTCTACATTTTCATCTAAGTCATTTATATATATCACAGTTAAAAATCACACAACACCAGGTTATAGTCCAACAGGTTTAATTGGAAGCACTAACTTTCAGAGCGCTGCTCCTTTATCAGGTGGTTGATGAAGGAGCAGCGCTCCGAAAGCTAGTGCTTCCAAATAAACCTGTTGGACTATAACCTGGTGTTGTGTGATTTTTAACTTTGTACACTCCAGTCCAACACCGGCATCATATATACATATCACAGACAGCAGGGGTTCCAGTACAGATCCCTGCGGAATACCACTAGTCGTGGACCTCCAGCCTGAAAAACACCCTTGCACCGCTACTCTCTGCCTTCTATGGGCAGGCCAATTCTGAATCCAGGAGCCAAGTTACCATGGATCCCATACGTCTTAATTTATGGATAAGCCCACCATGAGGGTCCTTGTCGAACACCTCTGTTTACACTGAGCTCACACTGACTCCTCACAGGACCACTACCCCTCCCTCCCATTCTCTACAATATTCCCCAGCGCCTTGACCCACTGAGATATTTCTCCCCTAAATCTGGGCACCTTCCATGTTTCCTATTTCAGCCGTTTCACCAGCTTGGGCAGTAAAGTTCAGGAATTTCCTTCCTGCTTCTCCCTCCTCCTTGAAGCTAACCCCTTGGATGAAGCTTTTGGCCAGCTGCCTTAGGCTGCTTTTGAGGCAAATTCTTTGATAGACTTTTGAGTTCTTAAATCATTATTCAATGCCAGCTTGCTTTTTCTCGTAGCTGGTTCCTGTCTTACTGTGTGTTTCCTACAGGTTGTTTGAAAGATGAATCTCTTGGCTTTGATCCATTGTTTATCCTATGGCCTTGTTCAATGTAATGATAATTGAACAGACTCCACTCCACCAGACTAATCCTGAGCCTCCACTAATCCAATCTGAGTATGGCTGACTGGGGATTAAACAGATCTGTTATGGGTAAGGCTTACCCTGCATACTTCTGCAGTCTGTTGTCACGTTGCCTGGAAACACTATTCGGTAACGATGGAAACTGGGATGAGTGATTATGCAAACGGACAAAGTCAAACTCCGGCCTCTGACGTGAGATTTAAAACACAGATATTCAGCCGATTTGCAGACATTCACTCCTGGCTCTCAATTCTAACCCACACTATTCTTTCAAGCTAAAATGTTAAGTGTGGTTTTGTGCTTGAGACATGAAGTTGGTCACTCTGGTTGGAGCTATTTCTGGAGGTTTGTCCATGTCATGTTCTGATCACATAGCATGGAACTGTGCAATACCTGATTACACGCTCCTGCCTTAATCTGATTTTTATAAATGTTGCATTTATTTGATGAAGCTCAGGTCCCCTTTTGTCCTCAGGTCTTTTTGCTTATGACTTTGCATTGATAGCCATTGCAGAGAAAGTAACATCTTGTTCCCCAGGGAAATGGGGAATCTGGGGGAGATGGGATAAACCCTGGTGTAATGATCATAATGAGACCAGCCAGCTGTACCTCACGGAAAATGAGTTCTCTGATTGAGGCTGTTATTCTGGTTCAGTCAGTGAACCCGGGCTGACAGATATAAACAGGAGAGTCAGTCACCTTGTTCACTCTGAGAGCTGGCTCTGAGGGAGCTGGATCAGTGATAAGGACTCTCCATGTGTAAATAAAGAGTGACTTGGTGTGGGGAGACTGACCTCTATGCAGTTATTTTACCCCAGATCTGGGTGGGGGGGGGAGATGGAAACCAAGTGCATTTCTTGCTATCAGCTTGGCTGGAAATATTGAGACCATTTCCCCTCACTGGAATCCCAAACTCTGAACTTAAAGGTATCAGAGATTTCTATCCTGGAATCTGGGCTCAATTCAAGTCCATTTTGGAAATGGAAGCCACTGTACCAGATTCCTCTAGCGTTCTGTGAATCTATGAATTAGGTTAAGTGTGAGTTCAGTGTCTTACAGTGAGATGCTCCTGCTCTGTGTCTATCGTGTCAACCAAGCTAATATCCTCCAATCAGATCTCCCTCTAAACCACCCCTCCCACCCCCCCACAGCAACACTACAACATTCTATCCTGGTTCTGTAACCCCCCCCCCCCGTCAAAAATTAATCAATCTCAAGTTGGGAATGTTCAGTTGAGCTCCCTCCCTCCAATGTCATTATCCTTTACCCAAAGTAAGCACTCCTGATATTATACCTCAAGGCTAGGTTTCAGGGGTCTCACTGTTAGCCTTTTGCACCCAGAATGAAGGCAGGACTATGGGATAGGAGTTATACTGATTAACTCACCAGATGCCGCGTGCATCAGGCCAATCCCTCGCCATACCTGCAGCAGTCAACAAAGGTGACACTGGTTTGTCAAACAGGAAATGATCCTATGGAAAAAAAGAATTACATTCAGTCAACCTGTTTACTCAGGGACCGAGCAGAGCAACACACAGGCAGCAACCAGTGACAACTCGGGCTCAGTGATTGCACTTGTGTTCGCTGAGACACAGTGATTTGGGACTTGAGTCTCTAACTTTCACTGTCCCCCATCAAACACTCCCAGGACAGGGGCAGCACACCGTTAGATACAGAGTAAAGCTCCCTCTACACTATCCCCATCAAACACTCCCAGGACAGGGGCAGCAGATTGTTAGATACAGAGTAAAGCTTCCTCTACACTGTCCCCATCAAACACTCCCAGGATAGGGGCAGCATGGTGTTAGATACAGAGTAAAGCTCCCTCTACACAATTCCCATCAAACACTCCCAGGACAGGACAGCATGGGGTATTAGGTACAGAGTAAAGCTTCCTCTACACTGTCCCCATCAAACACTCCCAGGACAGGGGCTGCACGGTGTTAGTTACAGAGTAAACCTCCCTCTAACTATCCCCATCAAACACCCCCAGGACAGGGACAGCATGGCATTAGATGCAGTGTAAAACTCCCTTTACACCGTCCCCAACAAATACTCCCAGGACTGCAGCAACATGGATTAGATGTAGAGTAAAGCTCCCTCTACACTGCCCCCATCAAATACTCCAGGGCAGGGGCAGCATGGATTTGCAGATAGAGTAATTCTCTCTGCGTACTAACCAACAATGTCCCTCAAACTCAGACTGAGAGTAAGTCTCCAAACACTCGAATTGTGATTGTCAATTCGCATAGAATGAGGGACAGTGCGATACTGCAGGGTCCCAGGAGCTTGGTGATTATTTAACAAAATCTTACAATATTGAATCCTTGCAGATATAAGAAACATTCAGGACACATTGGAAATGCTAGTGTGGAAGCCCCTGGTCACTTCACCAGCCAGTTCCTTCTAACCAAGATGAATTGTGGTTCATTGTCTTACATCAATGAGCTGTTGCTGCTCTTTGTCTGTCATACTGCTCAGACTGTAGTATTTTCCAGCTAGATCTCCCTTTAATCCAGCTAATGCCTCAACAGTCACCCTCTCCACCTCTCTCCTCTCAGCCCGAGTGCAGGCAGGAGGCATGCTGAGTCCTCGAATACTTCGACCAGTCCTCACACGTGAGGAAAGAACATAGTTTTCATCAAACTGTCCATTCCTAATCTGTAAAGGAAACAAAGATAGGAAACTTCAGAGTTTGTGCTTTACTAGGAAGAGTAGACAATAGTGAACCTTACCTGATTTTTATTTCCACTCTTCACCCATTTAACCCCCTCCCACAGCAGCCCTCACCCCCATACAATCTCATCCCATCACTGTCTCTACCCATCCATTAAATCTCCCTGTTCCCCAGCCCCATGTACACTCTCCACCGTCACTGATCTTATGGGAACATTCTACCAAGTTAAAAGATATTTAGCATCAGCCATTGCTCAACAAGTTTGTTTTTTTCTCTATTTTATGTTGGTATATACTTGCTGCTCACTTTGCTTGCATCCAGATCTGTGGGGTGTTTCATAGTTCTAGGATCATATCCATTGTGCCTTTCCATAATCACAGGGTCAAAGATATCAGCAAAGACCTGCATAATGTGAACAGACATCATTAGGTAGTATTCCCTGAAGGTAAGATCAAGCAGCATCAAAGAATACAGCACATTAAGTGGAGTGGGATACTGTTGAGAGAATATGATGAACTCATTAAGAAGAGTTTTCAGACTGGGTACAAAGAAATGTCTCCTTACAGCTGCAGAGAACTTTATCAACACTTCCAGGTCAGATATAGCACGGAATCAATTACAGAGTAAAACCGCCTCTACTCTATCCCATCGAATACTCCCAGGACAGTTTCAGCTTGCGTTAGCTACAAAGTAAGGTTCACTCTACACTGTCCCAAATGAACATTCCCAGGACAAATACAGCACAGTGTTGGATACAGACTATAACCCGCCCCTACATTGTCCCCATTAAACACTCCCAGGGCATGTTCAGCATGGGGTTAGATACAGAATAAAGCTTGCTCTACACTGTCCCCTCGTCAGGTCCACACCCCCCTCCAACCCAACCTCCACTCCCGGCACCTTCCCCTGCAAGTACAAGAAATGCAAAACTTGCGCCCACACCTCCCCCTTTACTTCCCTCCAAGGCCCCAAGGGATCCTTCCATATCCACCACAAATTCACCTGCACCTCCACACACATCATTTACTGCATCCGCTGCACCAGATGTGGCCTCTGCTGTATTGGAGAGACAGGCCGCCTACTTGCGGAACGTTTCAGAGAACACCTCTGGGACACCCGGACCAACCAATCCAACCCAACCGTTCCGTGGCTCAACACTTCAACTCCCCCTCCCACTCCACCAAGGACATGCAGGTCCTTGGACTCCTCCATCGCCAGACCATAGCAACACGACGGCTGGAGGAAGAGCGCCTCATCTTCCGCCTAGGAACCCTCCAACCACAAGGGATGAACTCAGATTTCTCCAGTTTCCTCATTTCCCCTCCCCCCACCTTGTCTCAGTCAAATCCCTCGAACTCAGCACCGCCTTCCTAACCTGCAATCTTCTTCCTGACCTCTCCGCCCCCACCCCCACTCCGGCCTATCACCCTCACCCTGACCTCCATCCACCTATCGCATTTTCAATACCCCTCCCCAAATCCCTCCTCCCTACCTTTTATCTTAGCCTGCTGGACACACTTTCCTCATTCCTGAAGAAGGGCTCATGCCCGAAACGTCGACTCTCCTGCTCCTTGGATGCTGCCTGACCTGCTGCGCTTTTCCAGCAACACATTTTCAGCTCTGATCTCCAGCATCTGCAGTCCTCACTTTCTCCTACACTGTCCCCATCAAACACTCTCAGGCAAAGGTAGCACAGGGTTAGTTACAATGTAAGACACTCTGTACAGTTTCCTCAACAAACACTCACAAGATTGGTACAACATAGTGTTAGACAGAGTTAAGTTCTTTCGACACTTTACCCATTAAATGCTTCAACGTTGAGATTACTGTCACCCATTTCACATTCAGGTTTCTCCTTGTAATTAGAGTTGTCATTGATGTCAATAGTCTGGGTTGGATGTGACCCACAGTACCAATTGTGAAATGTCAATGTCTAACCCATTCTTATCTAAACTCTCCCCACTACTGATGTAGCCTATTCACCTTTGTAACAACTACTGTGTGATATGTCTGGTCTCTGTTAGAAGAGCCTGATTGTACATTCATGTGATGTGAGTGATTTCGTTTTTGATATCCAACCGTGGAAACTGCAATGTCAAATAGTTAAAACAGTCTAGTTGTTGAAATACTGAATCACTGGTAACACACCCAGTTCAGGGTGTAATTGATCTACAACGCTGATATGAAAATTACATATTAATATTTCATCTTGGATAATAAGCACCTATCATCCTGCTGGCAAGCAGTACAGATTGGAACCTCTGTTTGTTTAATCTCTGGTTAGATTAATCATTTGCTCATTTTATTGGCTTTAATATGCTTTCAGTTCATATTATGAAAGATGCAGGTCTGAGATAATGTGCTCCACTTCACAGAATCTCACTTGCCTGCTCATAATTCAAGCACTTTTGATAAGGTCGTTCTGCTATAAGGCCACAGTAGCGTCCCTTTGCAACCTTGCGCTCTAGAAGATCATCCTTTGAAAATTGTTATCAATAATTGCACTGTAGAAGATTGCTACAGAAAATCGTTAAACAAACAGTGTTCACAATTCTTCAATTGCGTTATAGCCGATTTGCATTGGCGAAATGCGCGTTATAACAGAATGCTCTTATTCCAATGATTCAAACCTCCCTTGTGACCCTTAGGTGTGACTGAATTATCAATTCCAAAGAAATACAATAAATATTGGTTGTGAGCTACTGTTCTGTGGATCATTCCAACCCCTCACCAGCAACACCCCCCTCCCCAGTAACTCATAGAAGAAACAAAATGCTGGTTGGCTATTGTGGCTGGTGTGGGGCATAAAAAAGGGATCCATTTAAATATTCACATGTTCCCAGATGAAGGTTCAGGGATGTGCTGAGGTCAGAAGGAGTGTGACAGAGAACAAGTTAACAGAAGTGGACATGTTTATCGAGCACAACTCTGGGTTCTCAGAGTCTAGATTAATGCAGAAAAGAGAGAGTTCTTGCTGAAACATTTCATTTTGCACTCAGCGGGACAAATGCAAGAAATTCAAATTTTCAAATGATCACAACAATTCATACTACAAGAGGAATGGGTGCTGATTAGTTGCGAAGTAAATTTGGGATGCTTTTTTTCAGGTGAAGCCTTGGCTACTGGGGATCTAAAGGCTTTCCCAAGGTACTGGGTAATCCAAAAACATTGCAAGGCTTAAGGATATTTCTTTTGTCTTCAGAGATTGGATCCCTGCATACGAATGTAAGTTGCTTCTAGCAAGTGTAAATAAATCACATTACAAACTCAACTGATTCTCTTAACCTGCTTCTTATTGTAACCCTTAGCACATACAGGTAACATCAGGACCACTGATAGTCAAGCCCCTGCATCAGACCATAAATGCATTTGTAATTAATGAGCCCCTTCCATGTTTCCTCTGTATCTATAATCATTCCCTGGCTTACTCACCTCATAGGATTCTTCATCCCCTGCAACCATGCCCACGGTTTTTATGAAAGGGTGCCCGGGATTGTCCACTCCGGTCTGGATGCACTGATCCAGTGTCCAGCCACTGGGTGTAGTCTTGTCTCGAAGTTTGGCATAGATGGCCGGAGTCAGGCAAGATGACATGCAGTTGTTGTGCTTTCGAAGGTCAGGGTAGTCAGCGCTGAGAATATAAAGCAGAATGAGTGTATGCCTGCAATATTGACTGAATTTATATAGTGCCTTTAATGTGGCAAAATAAAAGGAACTTTGAGAAACGTAAATCAGAACAAGAACAGACACTGAGCTAAAGAAAGAGCTGTTAGGATCAGCAGGAAAAAAATTGTCAAAGAGATAGTTTTTGACAAGTGTCTGAAATGAGGTCATGAAGCCTTATTGACTAAGGACAGCTTGGAGAGTAGAACCTATGAGCAAAACTGCAGTCAATTACCCCCTGCAGTTGATGTATGTTCAGGTGAAATCACATTTCACATCTAAACCCAATCCCATCTCAACTGACAGATCATATACAGACCAAGTGTCAAGTTGGTGGATGATAATATCAAGAGCAAAGTCCCCAGGAGATATTTCTCCTCATAGACAATCGGAGCAGACAGACCACATGGACATTCAATACAGACTGTATAAGCAGAAAGCAGGCTACACAGCAAGTATTGATACTAATGTAAGAACTGTATCCAACCTCTGATATCACAGTTGCATTAATAAAGCTGGTAATGTTCTTTTTTTTAAATTACATTAGCTTGAGAAGAATGCTTTGTGTACCTCGTGACACCAAATTAGTTTTTAAAAATTTAGTGAAGGTGATCAATGGGCATTTGTGGTTTTATCAAAAATTGTATGGGATTGACAATGAATGTTTTAATTCCCCAAATATTTCCTCCTGTATTGATTTAACTCCCAGTGCACTTGATCAGTACGTCCAACACTATTTTACTTGGAGGACTTACCTAATGCCTGTGGAAAGTTTCACTGGTCTAAATCTTAGGTTTCTGTACAGTCACAGGAGGATATTAGATTTATGTTTGGCACCATGCCTGAGACACAGCTGGTGGATCTAAGCCCTACTCCAAACACTTAAGCACCATATTCTAGGGCAAGACAGCCAGAACGGTACTGAGAGAATGCTGTACTGTCAGAGGTATTATCTTTTAAATTAGGACTTAAACTCTTTTTCATCCTTCATATTATATGTTCAGTACATACAACATTCGTTTCCTTCACAAGTACAGTAGCTGAATCATGAAATCATCACATTTTCTCTGCAATTTTAATACAAGGGGGATTTTGTTTATCTTATTCCTTTGCAGATACAATTGCTCTCGTTTGCACAAATCCATCCAAAAACTGTCTCCTGTTTTATTTTCAGATTTTACTTTAAATTCTAGTTGTGGGCGGCACGGTGGCACAGTAGTTAGCACTGCTGCCTCACAGCGCCAGAGACCCGGGTTCAATTCCCGCCTCAGGCAACTGACTGTGTGGAGTTTGCACATTCTCTCCGTGTCTGCATGGGTTTCCTCCGGGTGCTCCAGTTTCCTCCCATAGTCCAAAAATGTGCAGGTCAGGTGAATTGGCCATGCTAAATTGCCCGTAGTGTGAGGGGCAGGGGTAAATGTAGGGGAATAGGTCTGTGTGGGTTACGCTTTGGCGGGTCGGTGTGGACTTGTTGGGCCGAAGGGCCTGTTTCCACACTGTAAGTAATCTAATCAAAACTGGACATCACTTCTGCTTTGAAACTGACAGAAAATATTTTCCCCTTTGTTACAGAAACACCTTGTTTCCCTCTAGTAACGTTATGTTTACAAAATTATGAGGGGTGTGGTTAGGATAAACAGACAAGGACTTTTCCCTGGGGTTGGGGAGTCCAGAACTAGAGGGAATAGGTTTAGGGTGAGAGGGGAAAGATATAAAAGACACCTAAGGGGCAACTTTTTCACAGAGGGTGGTACGTGTATGGACTGAGCTGCCAGAGGATGTGGTAGAGGCTGGTACAAATTGAGACATTTAAGAGGCATTTGGATGGGTATACGAATAGGAAGGGTTTGGAGGGATATGGGCCGGGTGCTGGCAGGTGGGACTAGATTGGATTGAAATTGGGTCGGCATGGACGCGGGTTGGACAGAAGGGTCTGTTTCCATGTTGTACATCTCTATGACTCTTTGACTTATCTATTCCAAAAAAAATTGGTCCAAGATTTCAATCTTGTTCTCATTATTTGAAATTTGGAATTGGACCATTTTCAAATCTTGGACTAAACACTAAAAATAGTTTATGTCTTGGCAGGTAATCATTCTCTTTCCTTTCATCTTTCAAGATTGCTATTACAATACTTCTTATCTCTGTTTTGCCTGTCCTGCTATCACCCACGCTCTGGACTTTACTCACATGTTTCACGAGAAAACTTAACTAAGGTATCTTGCACTCATTTTATCTTTTGTGGGGTCTCACTGCAATAAAATTAATAGCTGACTCTTAACTGTTGTCTGAGATGGCAGATCAAGCCATTCATTTGTGTCTATCACTACGAAGTCTCAGCAAAGAAATGAAACCTGGCGGACTACTTGGCATTGATGTAGGCATCAGAAAAATGTCAAAAACAGCCCTGTTGACACTGTAAAGTCCTCCTTACCAACACTTGCACCACAAATGTCAGACATCTCCAACAAGAGACAATCTTGCCACCACCCCTTGACATTTAATGGTGTTACCATCACTGAAGCTCACACTATCAACGTCTTAAGGTTACTATTGGCCAGAAACTCAACTGGACTCACCATATAAATACAAAGCACGTAAGAGACTAGGACTATCACACTGAGTAATTCACATCCTGACTCCCCAAAGCCTGTCCACCATCTACAAGACACAATTCATGAGTGCAAACATAGAACATAGAATATTACAGTGGAGTACAGGCCCTTCGGCCCTCAGTGTTGCGCTGACCTGTGGAACCAATCTGAAGCCCCATCTATTCTACACTATTCCATTTTCATCCATGTGTTTATCCAATGACCATTTAAATACCCTTAAAGTTGGCAAGTCTACTACTCTTGCAGGCAGTGTATTCCATGCACCTATTACTCTCTGAGTAAAGAAATCACCTCTGACGTGTGTCCTATATCACCACTCAATTTAAAACTATGTCCCCTTGTGCTAGCCATCACTATCTGAGGAAAAAGGTTGTCAATGTCCACCCTCTGTTTATCTTATATGTCCCAATTAGGTCACCTCTCAACCTTCTTCTCTCTAATGAAAACAGCCTCAAGTCCCTCAGCCTTCCCTCCATACCAGGAAACATCCTGGTAAATCTCCTCTGCACCCTTTCCAAAACTTCCACATCCTTTCCATAATATGGTGACCAGAACTGTACGCAATACTCCAAGTGTGGCCGCATCAGAGTTTTGTACAGCTGCAGCATGACCTCATGGTTCCAAAACTCAATCCCTCTACCAATAAAAGCGAACACACTGTATGCCTTTTTAGCAACCCTGTCAGCCTGGGTGGCAATTTTCAGGGATCTATGTACATGGACACCGAGATCTCTCTGCTCATCTACACTACCTAGAATCTTACTATTAGCCCAGTGCACTTTATTCCTGTTGCTCCTTCCAAAGTGAATCACCTTACACATTTCCACATTAAACTCCATTTGCCACCTCTCAGCCCATCTCTGCAGCTTATTTATGTTCCTTTGTAACCTGCAACATCCATCAGCACTATCCACAACTCCACCAACCTTAGTGTCATCCACAAATTTACTAAACCATCCTTCCACGCTCTCATCTAGATCACTTATTAAAATGACAAACAGCAGTGGCCCCAAAACAGATCCTTGCAGTGCACCACTAGTAACTGAACTCCAGGATATCCCATCAATTACCACCCCCGTCTTCTTTAAGCTAGTCAATTTCTGATCCAAACCACTAAATCACCCTTAATCCCACGCCTCCATATTTTGTGCAATAGCCTACCGTGGGGAACCATATCAACCACTTTACCCTCATCCACCTGTTTGGTCACCATCTCAAAGAACTCAATAAAGTTTGTGAGGCACGATGTACCCTTCACAAAACCATGTTGACTAGTAATCAACTTATTCCTCTCTAGATGATTATAAATCCTATCTCTTATAACCTTTTCCAACACTTTACCCACAACTGAAGTTAGGCTCACTGGTCTATAATTACCAGGATTGTCTCTACTCCCTTCTTGAACAAGGGGACATTTGCTGTCCTCCAGTCTTCTGGCACTATTCCTGTAGACAATGATGACATAAAGATCAAAGCCAAAGGCTCTGCAATCTCCTCCCTAGCTTCCCAGAGAATCCTAGGATAAATCCCATTTGGCCCAGGGGACTTATCTATTTTCACACTTTCCAAAATTGCTAACACCTCCTCCTTGTGAACCTCAATCTCGTCTAGTTTAGTAGCCTGTATTTCAGTATTCTCCTCAACAACATTGTCTTTTTCCAAGATTAATACTGATGGAAAATATTCATTTAGTGTTTCTCCTTGGACTCCATGCACTACTATCATTGATGGTAATTCTCTACTCATTCTTTTATTCCTGACATACCTATAGAAATCCTTAGGGATTTCCTTGATCCTACCTGACAATGACTTCTCATGTCCCCTGGCTCTTCTTAGCTCTCTCTTTAGGTCTTTCCTGACCAACTTGTAACTCTCAAGCCCCCTAACTGAGCCATCACATCTCATCCTAACATAAGCCTTCTCCTTCCTCTTGACAAGAGATTTAACTTCTTTAGTAAACCACGGCTCCCTCGCTTGACCACTTCCTCCCTGCCTGGCAGCTACATATTTATCAAGGACACGCAGTAGCTGTTCCTTGAGTACGTTCCACATTGCAATTGCGCCCATTCCCTGCAGTTTCCTTCCCCATCCTATGCATCCTAAATCTAAATGAGAGGGGAGACCTACAAAATACTTCAAAGGATAAAGAGGATAGATGGGGGTGAGATTTTTCCCCTGGTTGGGGAACCAGAGGGCACCATTTACAAATTAGGGGAATGCCATTTAGGACTGAGATTAAGATAAATTATTTGACTCAGAAGGCTGTGAACTTTTGGAATTCTCTATAACCAGATAATGGTGGAAGCCCAGTTTTTGAGAATGTTTAGAGATCATAGATTTCTGATTACCAATGGCGTAAAGGGTATGAATAGTCTGGGGAAAAGGCATTGAAACGTTTAATAACCATGGTTGCATTAAATGACAGATCAGGCTCGATGGGCTGAATGGCCACTCCTGAGACTTTGCTGCAGGTATATTGAACATTTGACATCAATCTGTGTCTTAATCAGGCCCCCTGCATTCCTCAGGAGGTACAGTCAATAATCCACAGTTAACTCAGGCATGGTGTGCTTCATTCAGCATTTAGTACATTGTCACGGGTCACAGTATGTTGCTTGTTGGTAAGTCAATTATTGAGATCAGCATGTGGTCATCCAGAAATCAATGTGTTATTCAATGTGACCTGACTCTGCTCAATTTAATTGTAAATGTGTAACTTCCAGATAAACTAGCAAGATTTTCAGTTTAGCCCCCTAGTGAAGAAGATGAGACAAAATGAGGAGCGTTGGAGTCAGGTGAAATGTTAGTTTTCTATGAACAGGGAGATGAGGGAGGTAGGATGGGAAATAGCAAAACAGTTGCTTTTTTTTCTCTCATGGGACATGAGCATCTTGTTGGTCAGCATCTATTGCTCATCTCTGGCTGACCCTTGAGAAGGAGATGGTGAGCTGCCTCTTTGAATCATTGCAGTCCACATGCTGTAGGAAGGTCCACAATGTGCATTTCCAAGATTTTGACCCCACGACAGTGAAGGAACAGTGATATTTTTCTAAGTCAGGATGGTGAGTGTCTTGGAGATGAACTTGCAGGACTGGTGTTCCCAAGTATCTGCTGCCCTTGCCCTTCCAGGTGGAAGTGGTCATGGGGTTGGAAGGACCTTGGACAAATGTTTGCAGTCCCTCTGGTCTAGACTCTCCAACAGGGAAAAAAACTCACCCCCCCCCCATCTATCCTTTTTATCCCTTAAAATATTTTGTAGGTTTTCCCTCTCATTGTTCAAAGCTCTAGAGAATACTGACACTGTTTGCCTAGTCTCTCTTCACAGGCCAGTCCAATATCCTGGGAACAAGTCTGGGGAAGCTTTGTTGCATTCCCTCTGTGGCAATAATATCTTTCCTAAGATAAGGAAATCAAAATCGCACACACAGTACTCCAGATGCAGTCGATCCAAGCTTAAGTACAATTAAAGCAAGACTCAACCCAAATTGCAATAAAGGCTAACTTTTCATTATCCTTTCTAGCAGCTAAACCTACATCTGCATGTTAGCTTCAGTAGAGGATACCACGGTCCCTTGATATATCTACATTCTCCAACCTCTCACCATTTAAGAAATAGTTTGCACATCCATTCTTTCTACTAAAGTGGATAACCTCACAATTTTCCACATTATATTCTATCGGCCTAGTTCTTGCCTGCTCACTAATGCTGTTAAAATCCTCCTGAAGCCTTTATCTTTTCCAAAAGCTACATTCCTCTTTGCATCTTCCACAAATTTGGAAATATTACATTTGGTCCCCATATTCAGATCAGTGATATAAATTGGGAACAGCTTGGACCCAAGTACTGATACTTCTTACTATTGTGACAATAGCCCAATTCTGCTTTCTGTCTGATAGCCAATCCTTCATCCATGTCAGTAAACCACCTCCCTCCCAGGGGCTTTCATTTTGCTACCAACCTCCTGTGGGGGACCTTAGCAAAGCTCTTGTGAAGATCCAAGTGCACTACTTCCACCAACGTCCTTCTGTCAATTTTTTGAGCAAAATCCTCAAAATACTCAAGAATACCAAACTTTATTTCTTATTCACAAACCCATGCTGACTGTACTCAGCCAGACAATTAGTATCCATTTATCCCATTCTTTATAGTAGATTCTAATAACTTCTCTACTTCTGACCTAAGGCTTCCTGTTTACTCTGTCTCTCTCATGTCGTCATAGAGCTGTACTGCATGGAAACAGATCCAATTCATCCATGCCTCTCATTTCCTCCTTAAATAGTGGGGGGGAACATTGCGAGCTACAGGAATTGTTCCAGATTCGGTAGAAGATTGTAAGTTTATCAGAAATACATTATCTCTGTGGCCACCTTTTTCAACGCTCTGCAATATCACACTAATCAAGGCATAGTTCAAATGACATTTCTTCTGACATCTTACATTAGAAGTTCTAAAAATGAATTTTGGATTTGATAATATGTAAAAACAGGCTGTGAAATTTTACAGTTTTCACTTGTATTGTGAAAAAAAACTCTGAGATGTAATTACAGACAGCATCCTGTGAATTCTGTTTTGAAAAAAGCTTATGGATTGTATTCTCATTATCACGAGAGACCTGTAGGTGTTTCATTAGTCATAAGAATCATCAGCAATGAGTTACAAAAAAAATGCCAACCAATATTACATTGCAATATTCGCAATACTGAATGGTTTTACATCCTAAATAAACCCCAGGACAATATAGCACCTTGCTTAATTTTCTACATCTGACTGATATTTATAGCAGGTAATCTAACCCACGATTTACTCCAGATTGCAAGGTTTAATACCAGGTTAATGCTGGTATATCAGATTTAAACCAATTGCTCTGTAAGGAAACAGATGGCCAGAAGGTTAATAATCGACATTTGAGTCCAAACTCACTGAAGTTTCTATTTCATGCTCTTTCTGACGCCCAAATGTTACAATTGGATTTCCAGTATGTAAAATTGCAGCCCTCCTTTCTGGAATCGCAGAACCTATTTACTGATGCCGGTGGCTGCTCGGTGTGCTGCAGTTCTGTCCCTAGCTCTGTCCGAACCACGGTGGGGTCTCCTAACAACATCAATCGTGAGATGTTCAGGCAGAGAACTGGAACAGTCGTCCCAACAGCAAACAGTCAGCACCTACTGAATAAAGAACGGTCGGTGGGCTGAATCCACGCCATGATTATTTTTTTAAGAAAAGCTTTAATTGAGAAGTCAGCTATGGCCAATGTTACGAGTGCTTTTCTGTTTGGATCTGGGCTTGGCGTGTTGTAGTTAACACTCGGACAGATAGATTCTTGGGGAAGGATTGGAAGGTGGTTAAACATCGCTGATTCTAGCTGACACCGAACCGCGGGCTATTAGCAGCTCAGAAAGTTGCCGCTGGTGAAACCAGTTAGAGCTGCTGGGGTGGTCCCCAAAAGTGAGACCTCCAGTCAGGGCCTCGATCAGGGAGGGCTGGAGGGAAGGGGGGGATGGGTGTGGACGGGAAAGTAGCGTTGGCTGGTTTGCTGCATTATTTGATTGACCTTGAGGTCACCCGCCTTAAGAATTTAGCAAAGATATATGCAACGTCACGACAACGACCAAAAATTCCTTTCCAGCAACCGAACATCGACCCAGAGGCAATCATTTTGCCAGCAACTTGTTGAAATGGTTTCGAATAATCAATTGATTCATTCCATTGCACTCATCCCCCTCCGCCCCAGGATGAGAGCAGTTGGTTTCGGCCATTCTTACCTGGGGGGGTACAGCTTCCTCTGCTTGCTCCCCGCATTCACATAATCCCTGGAGAACAGGAACCCTGCGGCCAGGGATCCGGCCCCCACCAGCGTGAGGATACCCCGGGTCTTCCTGCTGGCCAGGAACCGGGACAGCGTGCTGGCCATTCTCAGAGCGAGCCCGAGGAACCTGCGGGGGGAGACAAACGGCAGCGAGAGGATTGAGGGGCAGAAGGACGGAACGTGATGTGAATCCCGGAGCAGGCGAAGCGAGCACCGGGCGGCCAGCAGCAGCAGCGTGCACGCTCAGAATGCCGCAGTGAACGCATTCCTTCAACCCTCGCCAAACAACAGCGGCTGGAACTGGCACTGAATGCCAGCCTTGACACACACACACACAGACACACACACCACACACACATACCCACATACAGACACAGACACACACACAGACACACCGACACACACCCACACCCACACACACATACCCACATACAGACACAGACACACACACAGACACACACACCCATCTACCAGTGCACCACATCAAATAACTTTTTTTTTACTCGATTCGATGCTAATATGTCCTGGGTTCGCCTTCCCTGCGCGTTTCCAAAACGAATATAACTTGCCTCTTGTCACTTTAATCCTCTCATTAACCCCTTCTCCTCCCAATGAGCTCCTCCTGACCCCGCAGCGATCAATACCCGAGCATTTCCCCCCAGCCCTTTATGCACGCAGTAAGTTATTGCCAGCGGAATGTCGTTTGCAAATTTATAATCATTTAATTTGAATGCGTTGGTTTATTTGTTGTGTGGGTGCTACTCAAAGTACATTCCAAAAAAAGAGGAGCTGTGTAGTGGCAGCTTCAGGTCTGAAAAGCTCGAGGAGAGAGTGAGGACTGCAGATGCTGGAGATCAGAGCTGAAAATGTGTTGCTGGAAAAGCGCAGCAGGTCAGGCAGCATCCAAGGAGCAGGAGGAATCGATGTTTCGGGCATAAGCCCTTCTTCAGGAATGCTCAGTGAAGGTGGTGGTGAGCACCGCTCCCACCAGCCGAGCTTTCAGCACCGCGGCCTCTGGACAGCTCCCAGTGTCCGCCCACTGAGCTTCAATGTTCGGTTGGAGAGTTGTTCAAGAACGGTGAGCTTGTGGATAATATTCTCATCCCTCAGGCACAAACAAAGCCCCAGAAATTGCTGGAAAAGCTCAGCAGGTCTGGCAGTACCCGTGGGGAGAAATCAGAGCTAACGTTTCGGGTCGAGTGACCCTTCCTCGTAACCCTTTGTCTCTGATTTACAGCATCCGCAATTCTGTTGTGTTTTTTTTTCAGTCCTGCTAGACTGCGCCCTCCAACACACCGACACACATCTATACACTGGCACTCCTCAAACCAATCCTAACACTAACCCCCGACTCAAATCATCTCACGGTGAGGCGGTGAATCGTCCAACTAACGACAGGCGACTCCTTTAACTGGCGACTGTTCTATCTCCTCCAGATGCAATACAACAATTCACGGAAGTGACTGCCCCCACATGCTCTCTCCTCTTACCGACAACACAAGCTGAGTCAGGATAAAATACAGGACAACACGCCGGCCACCCTCAATCCCAAAACGTTACACCTCACCAGTACGCTCTCCGCCTGAGTGCATCGGTACTGCTGTCTTTCAATGCTCTGTACAACATGGGCCTGATATCCAATCGTTCCCTTCAACAGACACGAAGCTCTCCAGTTATTCAAAGCTCTGCAAATATACAAGTGATTCCCCCTAATAAAGGCCACATCATTTACCCGAACTCCCTCTCCTTCCCAGTGTCCTACACCACCCAAATATCCCCCCACTCCAATTTTATTTTCTGCCACTACCTCCTCCCAACACCAGCTGTGTCCACGCCGCAATGTGGAATATATACCGGCGTATAAGACCATAAGACTTATGGTCTTATGGTATGGAGTAATTGAGGTGAACAGCACAGGTATATTTAGGGGGAATGTAGATAAATATAAGAAGGAGAGAGAAATTCAAGGTAATACCGATGAATTTTAATGAAATAAGCTGGCAGGGGGTTGACCAGAAAGGCCGAATGGCCTTTGCTGCCTGTAGATCTTATGCTATTTTGTTGAAACCTAAGAGCAGGTAAAATGTAGGTTTTCATGCACCATTATATAACAATTAACCAACAACATTGACATTGCTCAATCTAAACACCTTACAAGATGAAGGCATTATCCATTCAGACTTAATGCCCATCCCATTTCAGAACACATTCACCTCAAGCCATTCAATGGCTTTCTCTCTTTTTCTATCTGCCTTAGTTGAGATGCAAAAATACCTCCATCCCAACATGGTAGGTCCTTAACTGCAAAGCGTTTTCTGCTAAATAATGACAGTCCACTTAGTCCCTTCCATCTTTCTTCACCTTGCCAGTCCTCCCATTATTCAATCATTACACAACACATCCATCAACTAACATACTCTACAGTCTAAAACAACAGCCACTGACACTTCGAGTGCCTTTCACATAACAAACCATTGCAAGTTGAGTGAGTGAGAGGCTCGGCCAAAGTGATAGATATTTTGGCAAGTATTAAGGGAAGAAAGAACATTAAAGAGGGGAAGAGGTTTATGGAGGGAATTCCTAAGTCAGGATTCAGGCAACCGAAGATATCTTCACTATTACTGGAGGGATTATAATGAGGAGTGCTTTTGAGACCAGATTTTGAGGAGTGCAGAGATTGTTCAGGATTGTTGAGTTGAAGGAGGTTACAGAGAAGGGGAAAGGGAATATTATGGAGTTCCTGATCATGTTGTACTCTCTCCCACAGGGCAGTGAAGATCAGATTTAACTTGGTGTGGAGTCTCCACCCCAGTAACAACTCTGCTGGAGCTATCCCTGATGTTGCATGAGGGGTGTCCTATAATCAAATAGGAACCAGGGCAGTTTGGTATCTAGTGAAGCTGTATGCTGTTTCTTTAAGCCTTCAAAGTTTGGACTGTTCCTTCTGTTTGATAAGGGATGGTATGCAATTGTCCTTATGTGTTGAATACCATTCAACTTTAGGAAATAATCAAATTCCTTGCTGGTAAACGATGGTCCATTATCTATGACCGACACCTCCGGCAGTCCATTTATTGCAAAAGATGCATGCAGTTTTTCTATCATCATCCCCGTATTTGATAAATGAAGACTGATAAATGGGACAACACATCTATCCTGGGACAGGCTAAGCAAAGACATGCCAGATAATTCCTAGAGGCCTGGCACTCCAACCACAACGCCATAAACAAACACATAGATGTAGATACCATCTATCAACCCCTCAGAAAACAAACAGGAAATGACATCACCACAAACCCCAGGAACCCCATCCAGGAGAAAGATATAAATAGAAAGCAGGAGATAACAGCTTCGCTTCACTTGGAGGTTGCCACTGATGATGTTACCTAGCCAGGTAATGAAATGTCTGGATATCAAACCTACAGCTCAGCGAGCAAACCTACCCCCTAAATGAAGACTACGCACATCCAGCCACTTTGAGTGGACGTCCACAATGGCTAAGAACATTGAGTCCATGAAAGGACCTACATAGTCGATGTGTAACTGAGTCCAGGGATTGCCTGGCCATTTCCATGGAGCTCCTGGCAGCAATTTTTGTCTTTGTTGGCACCTTGGCATTGCCTCACCAACGTGGCAATCTGCATCCAATTCTGGCCACCAGACATAACTTCTCACAATATCTCCACTTTGGAAGCCCCTGGACGACCCTGATGGAGTTCAACCAGTATCTGTCAGTGACCTTTGCTCATGACATTCACTCTGGCTCCCTGTAATAATATACCATCCTCTGATCTGATCCAAAATGATTCCAATTCTGGTTGTAATGGCCCCATTGCCATCAGCTGTTTCAGTTTTGCCAGCATTGCATCATTTTGTGTCCAAAGTCTAATTTTGTCAGCTGTGACTGGATTACAGGAGAAAGTGAGGATGGCAGACGCTGGAGATTAGAGTTGAAAAATGTGGTGCTGGAAAAGCACAGCCAGTCAGGCAGGAGCAGGAGAATGGACATTTTGAGCATAAGCCCTTTATCAGGAATGAGGCTAAATGGCCCGAGAGATAAATGGGAGGAGGGTGAGGCTGGGGGGACAAGGTAGCTGGGAATGTGATAGGTAGGTGAAGATAGGGTGAAGATGATAGGTCGGAGAGGAGGGTGGAGCAGAAAAGTGGGAAGGAAGATGGACAGGTAGGATAGTTCGAGAGAGTGGGTGCCGAGTTGGAAGGTTGGATCCGGGATAAAGTGGGAGGAAGGGAATTGAGGAAACTGGTCAAACCCACATTGATCCCGTGTAGTTGAGGGGTCCCAAGGTGGAAGATGAGACGTCCTTCCTCCAGGCATCAGGTGGTTAGGGTTTGGCGGTGGAGGAGGCGGAGTGCCTGCATGTCCTTGGTGGATTAGGTGGGGGAGTTAAAGTGTTTGGCCACATGGCAGTGGAGTTGTTTTGTGTGTGTGTCCCAGAGATGTTCTCTGAAATGTTCCAGAAGTTTGTGTCCTGTCTCCCCAATGTAGAGGAGACCACATCAGGAGCAATGGATACAGTAGATGATGTGTATGGAGGTGCAGGTAAATGTCTGTCAGATGTGAAAGGATCCTTTAGGGTCTTGGATGGAGGTGAGGGGGGATGTGGGGCACAGGTTTTGCACTCCCTGGGGTGCAAGAGGAAGGTGCTGGGAGGGGAGGGTGGGTTGGTGGGGGCATGGACCTGACAAGAGAGTAGCGGAGGGAATGGTCTCTCTGGAATGTGGATAAGGGGGGGAGAGAAATATATCCCTGCTGGTGGGATCTGTTTGTAGATGGCGTAAATGCAGAGGATGATGCGATGTGTACAGAGGTTAGTGGGGTGGAAGGTGAGGACCGGGGCGGGGGCAGTGTTCTGTCCTTTTTGCGATTGGAGGGGTGGGGTTCAAGGGCAGAAATGCAGGAAATGGAGGAGATGCACTGGAGGGCATTGTCGACCATGTGGGAGGGGCAATTGCGGTCTTTGAAGAAGGAGGCCTTCTGGGATGTTCATGGTGGAATTGATCCTCCTGGGAACAGATGCAGCAGAGGCAGAGGTGTTAGGAATAAGGGACAGCAGTTCTACAGTGGGCAGGGTTGGAGGGGGTGTAGTCCAGGTATCTGTGAGAGTCGGTGACTTGTAGAAGATGTCTGTGTTGAGTCAGTTGCTGGAAATGGAGATAGAGAGATCCAGGAAGGGAAGGGAGGGGTCGAGATGATCCAGGTAAACTTGAGGTCTCCTTGGGCCACAAGCCTCATTCCTGCTCGAAATGTTGATTCTCCTGCTCCTCAGATGCTGCCTGATCGACTATGCTTTTCCAGCACCACGCTTTTCGACCGTGACCAGAATATGTCCAGAAAATTTAAGAGACCATTATGGACTCTTCCAGTGGTGCACCTGTCATCAGTTTCCTGTGTCTGTCAGTGGGAGGCAGATAGATACATTCGCTTTTGCTACTTGGCCTTTCAGATGGTGTTCCAACTTGTAATTATACACACTTCGAATTCGAGCCCCCTGCTCAAATTGACCTGAAGCTATGGGTGGCATTGCCTTGGCCTTTTTGAGGAGACCTGACCAGGGTTTGAAGTCCATTATTATTACAGATTGATGCCCGGAAAGGTATTGGTGGCATTTCCTGACTCCAAACCTATCTTCTCTATCTGGATGTACTTACCCTCTGCATTAGCCAAAGGTTTGGATGCATACGCTATTGGGCGTTCCTCTCCATTGGACCAACTATAAGCTAATAACCACCATGATGCTGTACGGGGAGGCATCGCATGCCAATACCAAATCTCGCCTGGGATCATAATGTCTCAGCATCCTCGAGGATGATTAGATTAGATTACTTACAGTGTGGAAACAGGCCCTTCGGCCCAACAAGTCCACACCAACCTGCCACCCACCCATGCATTTACCCCTTACCTAACACTAGGGGCAATTTAGCATGGCCAATTCACCTGATCTGCACATCTTTGGACTGTGGGAGGAAACCGGAGCACCCAGAGGAAACCCACGCAGACACTGGGAGAATGTGCAAACTCCACACAGTCAGTCCCAGAGACCAGTCCCCACAGGTCTCTGGCACTGTGAGGCAGCAGTGCTAACCACTGTGCCACCATGCCATGATAGCTGACCCTTCACTTCCCTGAAAATTATGGCATGGCTACATAACCATTCCCAAGGGCGACCCCTTTTTAGAAGTTGGTGCAAAGGTGCAAGGATGGAGGCCGGTTATGTGTGAACTTTCCGTAATAATTCACCAGCACAAGTAAAGACCGAAACTCTGTTAGATACATGAGATCGGTGGCACTTTTGATTGCCCTCACGTTATCTTCCAACGGGTGTAATCCAGTCTTGTTGAAACTACTTTAGCCCAAGTAGTATGTCATCTTGTAAAATGGTGACTGGGGTAGTCTTTGTAAAATGTTCTTGATCACCCACTGAAAAGTTGGACAGGCTGATGATACCCCAAATGGCAGTCTCATTATTTGGTACAAACCCTTATGGATATTAATTGTAGCATACTTCTGGGAATCCTCATCTAACCACAATAGCAAGAACGCAAGGCCCATGTCCAGGTTCATGGAAGACAGATCCCCCCTCCCCACTCCCCCCCAACCCACCCACCACCACCTTTGTGTATAGGCCCTCTATGAGAGGGATTGGGTATTTATCCAGCTGTGAAAAGCAATTTACCATTTGTTTAAAATCCCCACAGCCCATCAGGCTTCACAGTCGGTATGACCGGTGCTGCCCACTTCTGGTTTGATGGTTCCTTCCCTTTCCAGCCTTCTGATTCCTGCCTCTACATTGGCCCCTGAGGCAAAGGGCCCCTGAGTGGGCCTTATTTCCTGGTCAAGATGCAAGGTGGCCTTGGCTGCTTTGATAGTTCCTCAACCTTCCTGAAAAATATCTGGGTATTTAATTAGGACATAACTCAGGCAGCCATTTTCTAACTGGAAAGGTGAATGTTTCTCAACCAATTTTGTCCCATCAAACTTGGGTCCAAGTCTTTTACTACAATCAGTGGTAACTGAACCAGTGTTTCTCATAAGAGACCAGAACGGAAGTAGTCCCCTTAATCTGTAAAGGTTCCCTGATATAGTCTGGTTGAGGTCTTGTGCAAACTTAAGGATTGGAGTCCAAAGTGAATTTTGTTAAAGACTGGTTCTGTAATCACTGTAATGGCCGTGCCAGTATCGATCTCCCTTTGAACTGGATGACCGGTTAATTTGATTATTTTGATTGATTCTGTTTGGATACTGCTAAGCAATTTAACTGATCCAAGCCAGATCTAGGTGGACTCTCTGAGGTGTACACTCTCCTGGATACCAGCTTATGAGTTTCCTGATTCAATTTAAGTCTAGTGGGACTGTTTTGCTGTCTCGGGTCTGCACACAGGCAGCAACTACAATGACTTGCTGGCCTCAATTCTGAAGAAAATTCTAACCATTTGGCCGGGGCCTGGCTTTGTTTTGGGGTTTTGCTGTGAGCTGATCTAGACTCCCTCTGTTCAGGATATGTTCTGAGTGAGGCTGTGCAATTGCCTTTTCTCAAGTGATGTTCCCCAAGCTCACTTTCCATTGGAATACCCTACAATTCTATAGCTCCACTTGCTGCATTTTCAAATGACAAAGCCAGTTGTAGTGCCTGTTTGAAGTCCAGTTGAGCTTCAGCTCGTAGGCGCGTGGACATGGTTACATCGTTCAACCCATTCTCGTTGTCATTGAAATTACTCCAGAGAGGCTGGCATCCCGTCACCAAGTCATCCCTTAGTTACACGTGGAAAGTCCTTGACTCAGGAACAGCCTTGTTAGAGTCAATTCCATGATGTCTTACACTCCTGCTGTTATCTGTCAGCCAGGGCTCCCTGATTGGACCAGGTTAACAAACCCAATCAGGGAACTCATATTGTATGAGACTCACAAGGCTGACCTCGTGACAGGAATAGGACAGTGGAGGTGGGGGTTGAGGATGGGGAGTTGGGGATGGAATACATGTAATGGGAGCTGAAGAGAGCCCTTTGACAGGATAGGCTTTGGTTGCTCCTTCGCTCAGGCAGGCACAGAGTATCTGAGGATCCATGAATCTGGGCCCTCTGGCCTGACTGTCTTCAAGCTCTTAAAGTGGCCCCACGAGCTGCTGGAAGCCGAGGCTGCCTGGACAATTCCTCAGCGAGTGGGCTAAAGAGCCAGTCAGCTCCTCACAGTACTCAGGCTGACAGTCTGGTCAGTCTTCACCTTTTCTTCTATAGAAATGGTTCATAGGTGGATGGAGTGAGGGAAGTTGCAGACCACTCAGTGAGCCCAGTCACCTCTGATAAATCTAGCCCTGGACTCTAACCTTCCACATTCCAGCAGCAATCATTTGTTCAGGAGGTGAAATCTTTGCAGTTTCAACTTTACTGTCAAACCTTTCGCAACATAACCGTTGAGCTGTACCACACTGTGCAAACAAAGGAGTGCCAGTTTGGATAGTTCCTTGCCAGTTCTCAGCCGCAAGCCAGCAATTTCTAGTTTTTAAATTCCCTACAGAGATTTATATAATCATGAGGGAATAGGTAAGCTGAATGGCATGTGTCTTTTCCCTGAGATGGAGGATTTCAAGACTAGACGGCATATTTTACAGTGAGAGGAGAAAAACTTAAAAATGACATGAGGGACAATGTTTTACACAGCGAGTGGTTCCTGTGTGGAATAAACTTCCCGAGGATGTGACAGATGCATTTAAAAGTTACAATGTTTAAAAGACATATTTGAATATGGAGTAAGCACACAAATAAACATTTGGAGGGATAAGGGCAAAGTGCCATGGGTGGAACTGGTTTAGTTTTGGAATACGACCAGCATGGACTGGTTGGACCAGAGAGTGTGTTTCCATGCTGTATGACTCTATGACATGATTTAAAATGCAATGAAAAATCGATATGACTTTTAAAAAATTGCCAAAGCTTCAGGAAGTTTAAACACATTAGTAAACCAGAAGAAAATAACCAGAAGAAAATATCTGTCAAATGGATTTTGAAGTTGATGTGTCAATTAATTTGGAATTAAAATGTTTACAAATATCTTACAACCCTAAAACATTAAAAATTAATGATAAAGCTTTGATTTCGTATGTTTCTCTCTTTCCCTTAATGTTTGAGTACAAGGAACAATAATGTTAAAAACATGAAGTAAATGTGGTAAACAAGGTACTTTGATTACAAAGCAGGTAGAATGTGATGAGAATTAAATGAATTTGAAAGTAACAATGTTCCAGTCAGAACACAACACCACAATAAGCTAAGGATCATCAGACAGAGGGTGTTTTAAGTTTTAAAAATAACTGACCGATTTAATTAAGATAATCTCTCACCTTAATCAATGTTGAGTCGCAGTTGCTGAGGTGGATAGAGTAAAGAATCGAGAGGATGAGAAAAATTGTTGAGGTGTTGCAACAACTTTGCTGTAACCTGATTGGATCCACATTACCAAATTCCCACAGGTAACCTATTTAATAGTGAAACTCTGTTGTTGTGACTGATGGAACAAGGAACCAACTTTGCTGACGTAAACTTTGTGGCTATAGGGAAGTTTGAATTTTTTTTATCAATAGGAATACGTAACAATACCCTTTCTGATCCTCCTTCCAAAAAGCTCTGCAAGCCAAGTTCTTTCAGCCTCAAGCCTTTGTATTTTCATTATTCTGTTGTACAAAGGAATACTTTAAAACTCTTTTCTGTTAGAATATTGCGTGCAATTCTGGTCTCCTTCCTATTGGAAAGATTTGTGAAACTTGAAAGGGTTCAGAAAAGATTTACAAGAATGTTGCCAGGGTTGGAAAATTTGAGCTATAGGGAGAGGCTGAAAAGGCTGGGGCTGTTTTCCCTGGAGCATCGGAGACTGAGGGGTGACCTTAAAGAGGTTTATAAAATCATGATAGGACAGGATAAATAGACAAGGTCTTTTCCTTGGGGTGGAGTAGTCCAGAACTAGAGGGCATAGGTTTAGGATGAGAGGGAAAAGATATAAAAGAGACCTAAGGGGCAACTTTTTCACACAGAGCGTGGTATATGTATGGAATGAGCTGCCAGAGGAAGTGGTGGAGGCTGGTACAATTGCAACATTTAAGAGGCATCTGGATAGGTATATGAATAGGAAGGGTTTGGAGGGATATGAACCGGGTGCTGGCAGATGGGTCTAGATTGGGTTGGGATATCTGGTCAGCATGGACGGGTTGGACCGAAGGGTCTGTTTCAATGCTGTACATCTTTATGACTCTATAATTGCAGATTGACCTGCATTCCATCAACTTCAAAATCAATAATTTAACAGGAGTCCTCTGATGGATTCTATGTAATTTACACTGTGCTCAGACAAGCTAAAGGTTTGCTAATTTAGAATTAACTGATGTTGCACCTCACTGAGGTAGCGCACTGGAAACCAAGCCTCACTATTCCTGGGGTCATCACTGAAGTTAAAAATTTTAAAAAGCACATAAAGTTTCCCAATTGATGATCATTTTAGACCCAGGTTTACAGAAAGCCTAATCCTGAGGTATCTGTGCCTAACAAGGGTTACTATTTGTTATAAGTAAATAGATTTTAGCTACAGATAAATGATTATGAACAATCCATATAGACTCTGCTAGTTATACCTCTAATCCTCCTATAACTCACTCCTATATTCATACCGAAAATAGAACATACAACAGAGAACAAGAACCATAGTTTGATTAGAGATAGTCAGCATGGCTTTGTGAGGGGTAGGCCATGCCTCACAAACCTTATTGAATTCTGTAAGGATGTGACAAAAAAACAATGATGAAGGTAGAGCAGTGATGTGGTGTACCTGGATTTTAGTGAGGCATTTTATAAGGTTTCCCATGATAGGCTTATTCAGAAAGTAAGCAGGCATGGGATAGAGGGAAATCTGGCTGTCTGGATACAGAATTGGCTCACCCATAGAAGACAGAGGTTGGTGGTAGATGGAGAGTATTCAGCCTGGAACTCAGTCACCAGTGGTGTTCCGCAAGGATCTGTTCTTGGGACCTTTGCTCTTTGTGATTTTTATAAATGACTTGGATGAGGATGTGGAAGGATGGGTGAGTAAGTTTGCCAATGACACAAAAGTTGGTGGAATTACAGATAGTGTGGATGGCTGTTGTAAGTTGACAGGATGCAGAACTGGGCTGAGAATGATTTGGAGATTCCAGTGTTGGACTGGGGTGTACAAAGTTAAAAATCACACAACACCAGGTTATAGTCCAACAGTGAAAGCTAGTGCTTCCAATTAAACCTGTTGGACTATACCCTGATGTTGTGTGATTTTTAACTTTGACTGAGAAGAGGCAGATGGAGTTCAACCTGGAAAAGTGTGAAGTGATTCACTTTGGAAGGTTGAAGTAGAATGCAGAATACAGAGTTAAAGGCAGGATTCTTGGCAGTGTGGAGGAACAGAGGGATCTTGGAGTCCATGTACGTAGATCCCTCAAAGTTGCCACCCGAGTTGATAGGGTTGTTAAGAAGGAGTATGGTATGTTGGTTTTCATTAACAGGGTGCTTGAGTTTAAGAGCCACAAGGTTATGCTGCAGCACTATAAAGCCCAAGTTAGACCACACTTGGAATATGGTGTTCAGTTCTGGTCACGTCATTATAGGAAAGATGTGGAAGCTTTAGAGAGAGTGCAGAGGAGATTTCCCAGGATGTTGCCTGGACTGGAGGGCATGTCTTATGAAGAAATGTTGAGGGAGCTAGGGCTTTTCTTATTGGAGTGAAAAAGGATGAGAGGCGATTTGATCAAGGTGTCCACGATGATGAGAGGCATTGGTAGAACGGATAGCCAGAGACTTTTTCCCAGGGTAGATATGGCTATCACAAAGGGGCATAATTTTAAGATGATTGGAGGAAGGTTTAGGGGCGATGTCAGAGGTAGGTTCTTTACACAGAGAGTGGTGCGTGTGTGGAATGCACTGCCAGCGGTGGTAATAGAGTTAGATACATTAGAGGCATTTAAACAAATCTTGGATAGGCACATGGAAGATAGTAAAATGAAGGGTGTATAGGTTAGTCTGATCTTAGAGTGGGATAAAAGGCTGATACAACATTGAGGCCCAAAACGCCTGTACTGTTCCATGTTCTATAAAAGCTAATTTGTTTGAATTTGCATGAGTTTATTCCATAATTTGTGCCCCTAACAAACATCTTGACCTTCTCTCACTTAATGTGTTCTCCCCTGAAATTGGAATTATTGTGTTTTAGATTGTGTCATCTGGAAGGGCAATGGGAACAGATTCAATCAGACCTTCCAAAAGGGAATGGGCTAAATATGTGACAAGGCTAAATATTGTGGGCTATGCAGAAAGAGCAGAGAGAGTGGGACTGATTGAATGATTCTGTCAAACAGCTGGTGCAGGTATGATGGACCAAATGGCCTCCATTTTTGTTTGAAGTCTTTCTTAAGCTCAGAAGGATAGAGCTCAAGTGTAATACCTGAGTCACCTCCACAAATGGGATTGACCAATTCAATAGGGTCCGAGATTGAACCGGAATCTCCTGCTTCCCATGACTGGGCACCACATCCAGCATGACCCACAGAAACCATCAGGGTGTTGAATTATGTGTTTAGAATGTGAAATTCCACCAGGTTTACAATAAATTGTTTTAAAATAGAACTGAAAGAATTTTCCTTTTCTTTAGGAAAGGCAGAGCTTCTTGTTGTATTTACAAAGTAGGTGAGGGTGTGCATATTACAATCTTTGCATACCAGATGTACTTTGACCCTGAGTATACAATTTTATCACCCTTTCAACTATGGAGTAATCCATTTTACCACTGCCATATTGTTTGTCTTTGTAGATTTTATTTTACTTATTGTAGGTTCCCTGTATTCTTAAATTTCACCCACTCATTGATCCTGGCCTTGCCAACCTCGGGTCATCTCCAGCGTATGAGTTCTGAGCAAAAGTCAAATCAGACTTGAAGCATTAATTCTGTTTCTCTCTCCCAAATTCTGTTAGACCTGCTGGGTTTCTGCTTTGATTTCAGTAATTCGGAAAGTATTCCCTGCAGTAAAAACACTTCAAGCCTGAAGATGTGTGTATTTCCCCGAGTTCACCTGTCAGTTGGGGGCTCTTAACCAATTAAGTTTGTTTGGAAAGTGGGAGCTCTGAAAAAAACATTTTAGTTTCAGGAACAGTAGAGTGCAGAAGACCAGGCTAACTCGTCACACGCCTGTTACTAGTACACTGTGGAAAATAAAAGCTCCTGCAGAATTTTGTCACATGAATGATAATTGAGAACAGAGCTCCAGAACAGATTCTTAGGAAGCTAGACAGGGTGGATGCAGACAGGCTGTTAGAGTCGGGGAGAAGAGGACATAATCTCAGAGTAAGGGGTTGCTCGGTTATGACAGAGATGAGGAGCAGAGGGTTGTGAATCTGTGGAATAATTTTACCATAGAGGGCTGTAGAGGCTGGGTCACTATGTACATTCAAGACTAAAATAGATTTTTAATCAGTAATGGAATCAAGTGTTATTGGGAAAATGCAGGAAGGTGGAGTTGAAGAATATCAGATCGATCACGATCATATTGAATGGTGGATTATGTTGATACGCTGAATGGTCTACATCTGCTTTTATATCTTATGGTTATCAAATTCATGAGAGAAGTTGTGATTGAAGTGTGCTATTTGATGGATAGAGACCTATCTCTGACTCGGATTTCCAAATGTATTGCCCATCTCTTACCAATTTGTGATCTCTTAAAAAGATCAAGATGAAAACCTAACTCAAATGTTGTTTAAATAATGCATTTAATCCCTTATTTACGTTCTGCTTTGGACTAATATTTAAGCCTTTTCTCCCTCTCTGTCTTGAACATACTGATTCTGGCTGGAATGCATTTCAGATAGGTGGCAAATGGAGTTCAATGTCGCTAAGTGCGAAGTGATTCACTTTGGTAAGACTAACAAGAAGATGGAGTACTGGGCTAATGGTCGGATACTTGGTAGTGTGGATGAGCAGAGGGATCTTGGTGTCCATGTACACAGATCTCTGAAAGTTGCCACCCAGGTAAATAGGGCTGTGAAGAAGGCATATGGCGTGCTGGCTTTTATTGGTAGAGGAATTGAGTTCCAGAGTCCTGAGGTCATGTTGCAGTTGTATAAGACTCTGGTGCGGCCGCATCTGGAGTATTGTGTGCAGTTTTGGTCGCCATACTATAGGAAGGATGTGGAGGCACTGGAACGGGTGCAGAGGAGGTTTACCAGGATGTTGCCTGGCATGGTAGGAAGATCGTATGAGGAAAGGCTGTGGCACTTGGGGCTGTTTTCATTGGAGAAAAGAAGGTTTAGGGGTGACTTGATAGAGGTGTACAAGATGATTAGGGGTTTAGATAGGGTTGACCATGAGAACCTTTTTCCACGTATGGAGTCAGATATTACGAGGGGGCATAGCTTTAAATTAAGGGGTGGTAGATATAGGACAGATGTTAGGGGTAGATTCTTTACTCAGCGAGTCATGAGTTCATGGAATGCCCTGCCAGTAACAGTGGTGGGCTCTCCCTCTTTATGGTCATTTAAACGGGCAGTGGATAGGCATATGGAGGATAGTGGGCTAGTGTAGGTTTGGTGGGCTTGGATCAGCGCAACATCGAGGGCCGAAGGGCCTGTACTGCGCTGTATTTTTCTATGTTCTATGTTCTATGTCCATTCGTTCGTTGCTCCACTGCTATCTCATAGGATCTTATCAAATGTGGCCCGAGAGATGGTGCAGGGATGGGTCAAAAATACAGCAAATTTAACAAAAATGATCACTGCACCTGATTCCATCAGTATCTCAAAGGGCAGCCCAGGGTACTGAAGGATGTGGAAGCTTTGGAGAGGTATTTAAAAGGTTTACCAGGATGTTGCCAGGTATGGGGGATTTTGGCTACGAAGAAAGGTTGGAAAGACTGGGTTTGTTTTCACTGGACCACAGGAGGTTGAGAGGCTACCTGAACGAAGTTTGTTAGGTTGTGAATGGCATGGATAGAGTGAAAAGAATGAGGCTGTTTCCCAAGGTAGAGGGGACAATTACTAGGGGACACAGGTTCAAGGTGCGAGGGGTAAGTTTAAAAGAGATGTGAGAGGCAAGGATGGTGAGTAGCTGGAACATGCTGCCGGAGGAGATGGTGGAAGCAGACTCAATAGCAACGTCCAAGAAACACCTGTACAGACACATGCACAGGTAGAGAATAGAGGAATCCTGTAAGAGAAGACAGGTTTATTATGGAAGGGCAAAATATGTTGACACAGGCTTGAAGGGCTGAATGGCCTGTTGCTATGCTGTTTTGTTCTTTGGAGATACAGAATGTCAGTTGGAGCACCTGAGGTGAGGTTAAACAGGTAAATTCCGGGCTTTCTTCATTGAGCATTCCCAGTCAGGATGCTGCCTTCTGCAGATACCAGGCACAGGAACCCAGGCGGCTTAATATTCTCTCTCACCTCGACCAATGGCAAGTGTCTGCCCCCACCTTAAAGGGATCAGTCAGCGGGATATATCAGGCACTGGACTGTGTCTTCAGCTGGACAGTTGCTTGTCCATTTAAACCAGCCTTCGTCAAAGTCTGACCAGTTTGTCTAACTGGTTTTGCACTTTAATCACGTTCAGCTTCATTTCCCAGGTGCCAGCCTTCACCGTGATACCTGATAAGATAAGGGGGCAGTTTGTTTGGAAAGTATCATAGAAACACAACCCAAGCCTTTGTAACTGACTACAGGCTACACAATGGGAGCTGTAAATGCTTCATGAGGTGTGCCAGGTACCAAGGTCACAATTTAGGAACTTCTATTTGAACAGTTCTAGCCTCTCTGATTCCAGAATTGTCCTGCCCCTTCCAGGCTGGCTTTCACTAAACAGTAAACACCCAAGTATTTCTCAACTCAGTAATTAAACTATTCAAATAAATGATGGTAATGCATAGTTTTATCCTCAGTTCTGGATTTGACACCCCGGATATTTTTTTTCCTGAGCTGTCGAAATATATGGGCAATTGTGATGATTTCTTCAGGGAGATTGACAGGCTGGGAAACCTTTAATCACTTACACTGTAGAGCCAGGAACAAGATGCTGGTCAAAGCGCTTCTTCTCTCAGAGACTGTTAACAAGTGATAAGGCATAGCCGACTTCTTGAAGAGGCACCTCATTGGTCTTACACATTGTTCATCTTCACCACATTGGAACTGCAGGTTCCATCATCCCAGAGTCCATCTCTGCTGTAGGTCTGGAGTCACACGTAGGCCAGACCAGGTAAGGATGGCAGTTTCCTTCCCAGAAGGCCTATTGAACAAGATGGGTGTGTTTGACAATTGACAATGGTTTCATGGTCATTAGTAGAATCGTAATTCCAGATTTTGTTTTACTGAATCCAGCTGCCATGGCAGGATTTGAAACCAAGTCCACAGAACATAAGCTGCATTTCTTGGATAAATAGTCAGAGAGAATACCACGAGGTATCACCTCCACTGAGATGCCAGGTTTGTGACTATATTTGGGACTGTAGTTGGGACACTGGGCTGATGCCAGATTTGTGACTGTAGTTGGGACTGTGGGGTGAGTCCAGGATTGAGACTGCACTTGGGACTGTGGCCTGTTGCCAGGTTTGTGACTGTATTTGGGACTGTGGGTGAGGCCAGGTTTTTGACTGTATCTGGGACTCTGGGCTGATTTCAGGTTTGTGACTGTAGTTGGGACTCTGGGCAGCTGCCAGGTTTGTGACTGTAGTTGGGACTCTGGGCAGCTGCCAGGTTTGTGACTGTAGTTGGGACTATGCGGTGAGGCCATGTTTGTGACTGTAGTTATGAGTCTGGGATGATGCCAGGTTTATGACTGTAGTTGGGACTGTGGAAAGTTGCCAGGTTTGTGACTGTAGTTGGGACACTGGGCTGATGCCAGGTTTGTGACTGTAGTTGGGACACTGGGCTGATGCCAGGTTTGTGACTGTAGTTGGGACCGTGGGAAGTTGCCAGGTTTGTGACTGTATTTGGTACCATGGGCTGATGCCAGGTTTGTGACTGTATTTGGGACTGTGGGTGAGACCTCGTTTTTGACTGTATCTGGGACTCTGGGCTGATTTCAGGTTTGTGACTGTAGTTGGGACACTGGGCTGATGCCAGGTTTGTGACTGTAGTTGGGACTGTGGGAAGTTGCCAGGTTTGTGACTGTATTTGGTATCATGGACTGATGCCAGGTTTGTGACTGTACTTGGGACTGTGGGTGAGACCTCGTTTTTGACTGTATCTGGGACTCTGGGCTGATTTCAGGTTTGTGACTGTAGTTGGGACACTGGGCTGATGCCAGGTTTGTGACTGTAGTTGGTTCTGTGGGGTGAGGCCAGGTTTGTGACTGTGTTTCAGACTCTGGAGTGATGCAAGGTTCGTGACTGTAGTTGGGACTGTGCGGTGAGGCCATGTTTGTGACTGTAGTTATGAGTCTGGGATGATGCCAGGTTTATGACTGTAGTTGGGACTGTGGAAAGTTGCCAGGTTTGTGACTGTAGTTGGGAACTGGGATGATGCCAGGTTTGTGACCGTGGTTGGGTCTGCGGGGTGAGGCCAGGTTTGTGACTGTATTTGTGACACTGGGATGATGCCAGGTTTGTGACTGTATGTGGGACTCTGGGTTGATGCCAGGTTTGTGACTGTATTTCAGACTCTGAAGTGTTGCCAGGTTTGTGATTGTAGTTGGGCCTCTGGGCTGTTGCGAGGTTTGTGACTGTAGTTGGGACTCTGGTGTGATGCCAGTTTTGTGACTGTATCTGGGATTCTGGGCTGATGCCAGGTTTGTGACTCGAGTTGCCACTGTGGAGTGAGGCCATGTTTGTGACTGTAGTTGGGATTCTGGTAAGATGCTGGGTTTGTGATTGTATCTGGGACTCTGAGCTGATGCCAGGTTTGTGACTGTATTTGGGATTTGGGGTGATGCCAGATTTGTGACTGTATTAGGGATTCTGGCCTGATACCAGGTTTGTGACTCGTTGGGACTCTGGGCGGTTGCCAAGTTTGTGACTGTAGTTGGGTCTATGGGAAGTTGCCAGGTTTGTGACTGTATTTGGAACTCTGGGCTGATGCCAGGTTTGTGACTGTAGTTGGGTCTATGGGAAGTTGCCAGGTTTGTGACTGTAGTTGAGACTGTGGGGTGATGCCAGGTTTGTGACTGTAGTTGGGACACTGGGCTGATGCCAGGCTTGTGACTGTATTTGGGACTCTGGAATGATGCCAGGTTTGTGACTGTATTTGGGACTATGGGAAGTTGCCAGGTTTGTGACTGTAGTTGGGACTGTGAGAAGTTGCCAGGTTTGTAACTGTATTTGGGACTGAGAGCTGATGCCAGGTTTGTGACTGGAGTTGGGTCTGTGGGGTGAGGCCATGTCTGTGACTGTAGTTGGGACTCTGGTATGATGCCAGGTTTGTGACTGTAGTTGGGTCTGTGGGGTGAGGCCATGTCTGTGACTGTAGTTGGGATTCTGGTATGATGCCAGGTTTGTGACTGTAGTTGGGTCTGTGGGGTGAGGCCATGTCTGTGACTGTAGTTGGGACTCTGTTATGATGCCAGGTTTGTGACTGTAGTTGCGACTCTGGGCTGACGCCAAGTCAGTTACCATGCAGTTACCACTCCTAGCCACTAAGCAGCAGTGGCACTGTTTAACCAAGTCGCAGGTGCAGATTGACAGGTGACATCACAACATGGCCCCACCCATCCCCACACGAAGTTCCCCGGATGCTCTCAGGTTTGGGTGTCATGCTGACACCACGCAACTTCCGGTGTCAGGTTCGGTTGGCTGTGAGTTTTAAAAGGTGACATTGTCTGAGCTAAGCTGTCACCTTTTCTTCTATAAAACCTTGCTATCTCTGGAATATCACTCATAAGAAGTTCTGGGATTTACGTAATAATGAATCAAAACCTGCAACCCATTCTAAGTGATTAAAGACTTAACAGCAATCTAGGTTCATTCAATACATCACCTCAATTGTTTGACACTTTGATCTTTTACTATAAATTCTGTGTCCTATGATCCACTAGCTACCTGACAAAGGAGCAGCACTCTGAAAGCTAGTGCTTCCAATTAAAGCTGTTGGACCATAACCTGGTGTTTTAACTTTGTCCACCCCAGTCCAACACCGGCACCTCCACATCATACTTATTGGTCGTTTAGGAATAAAGTTGAGAATGTGGTGCTGGAAATGCCAGGCAGCAGCTGCGGAGCAGGAGAATCAGATCCTGGGACTCCTCCATTGCCACTCCCTAACCACCAGACGCCGAGAGGAAAAACGCCTCATCTTCCACTTCAGGAGCTTTTAACCTCACAGCGTCAATATGGATTTCATCAGTTTCATTTCCCCTTCCCCCACCTTATCCCAGTTCCAACTTTCCAACCCAGCACTGCCCTCATGACCTGTCCTACCTGTCCATCTTCCTTCCAACCTGTCTGCTCCACCCTCCTCTCTGATCTATCACCATTACTCCCCACCTTCATCTACCTCTCGCATTCTCAGCTGCCTTCCCCCCACCCAGCCCTACCTCCCCTCCCATTTATTTCACCACCCCCTCAGCTCACGAGCCTCATTCCTGATGAAGGGCTTTTGCCTGAAACGTTGATTTTCCTGCTCCTTGGATGCTGCCTGACCAGCTGTGGTTTTCCAGCACCACACTCTTGACTCTAATCTCCAGCATCTGCAATCTTCACTTTTCTCTAGTTTAGGAATAAAGTCTATTTTTGAGATAAAATAAAAATCCTGTGATGAGTATCTAAAATTTAAAAACAGGTGTAGCATTATTATTTCAAACAAAGAACTGCAAATGCTGGAAATGAGAAACAGAAATTGCTGGTGAAACTCTACAATGCTGGCAGAGTTAATGTTGGAGTCCAGTCACCAGATGGATTATTCCTGCAGTGACTGGCTCCAGAACTTTAACTCTGCTTTCTCTCCTCAGATGTCACCTATCATAGAGTTACACAGCACAGAAATACATACCCGGCAATTTTTGTTTATGTTTTAATATTATTATTTTCCTGGATACACAGTGGAAATATTTTGAATTGTGAATAGCACAGTGTTGAACATCAACAGGGTTTTTGACAGATTGTTGGCATGGGGTAGATGTTTACATTACTTACAGTGTGGAAACAGGCCCTTCGGCCCAACAAGTCCACACCGACCCGCCGAAGTGCAACCCACCCATACCCCTACATTTACCCCTTACCTAACACTATGGGCAATTTAGCATGGCCAATTCACCTGTGCATGGCCAATTCACCTGACCTGCACATCTTTGGACTGTGGGAGGAAACCGGAGCACCCGGAGGAAACCCACGCAGACACGGGGAGAACGTGCAAACTCCACACAGTCTGTCGCCTGAGTCAGGAATTGAACCCGGGTCTACAGGCGCTGTGAGGCAGCAGTGCTAACCACTGTGCCACCGTGCCACCCACTAGGTGATACAATTTCATTCAGGGTTTATTGGGCCCTGGACGTTTGAAATTGATGTCTCCTTCTGATGAAGTGACAGAGAGACTTTTTTCCCTTTTTAAATCAAACACAGTGTTAAGAACTTGGTGTGTATGCATGGTTCCCCCACATGGTGGTTGCCTTTAGCACAGATGAACATTTAGCCCTTTGCGTCTGTGCTGGCTTTCTGAATGGCCAGTTCACTCTGTGTTATTCAGTCCTTTCCCTCCAAAGAGCCCTGCATGTTCATTCTGTTCATACAACGCTCTGACTCCCCGTAAAATGTATTGTCAGCATCTGTCTCCACCACACTCTCGAGCAGTATATTGCAGCCTCTGACAATTCGCTGTGTGAGTATATTTACAAGTGTACAAATTTGAACCAGGAATGGTTTGCTTTGAGCCTACTCCATTCTTCATGGCTGATGTGATTCCTCCTCATTCCCATCCACCCCTAATAAATGTGCACCCCTTTGCTTATCAAGTGAGTCCATCTCCGTCTTAAAAATATTCAAAGCCTCTGATTGGGAAAGTGAGATCCAGAGACTCATGACCCTCTGAAAAAAAGTTATTTTTCCTCTTTTCAGTCTTAAATGAATAACCCCTTTACTTTTAAACCGTGACGTCTTCTTGATCCTCCCACATGAGGAAATATACTTTCCACGTTCACCCTCAGGATCTTATAGTTTTAAATATAGTCGTCCTCCTACTCTTCGAAATTGGATACAAGTCTAAGCCTGTACAACCTTTCCTCATAAAAGAATATGACATTCCAGGAATTATTCAAATAATTGTACTGTTGGGGAAGGCAATAAACAGGGAGTTAGAGATGCAAGCAATAAAAGTATATCTCTAATTATGGGTGACTATAATCTGAAAAAGATTGGATCAGTCAAATCAGTAACAATACTTCAGGAGGAATTCCTGGAGTATATACAGGATGATTTTCTGGTTTAATAAATTGAGGAACCAACTAGAGAAAAGACCAACTCAGACTGGGTACTGTGTAATGAGATTGGAATAATTGGCAATCTAACCGTATGAAGCCTCTTAGGGACGACTGACCATAATATGATAGAATTCTTCAGTAGGATGGAGAGTGACTCTGAGACTAGAGTCATGAATCTGAATGCAGAAAAGTACGATGCATGAAGCACGATCTGGCAATGATAAATTTGGGGATGCCACTTAAAGGAATGATGGTGGATCAGCAATGGTAAATATTTAAAGAGCACGTGGATGAACTGCAACAAATGTTCATTCCTATCTGGCATAAATAGAAAACAGAAAGGGTGACCCAATGGTGGCTGGCAAGGGAAAGTAGGCTTAGTATTAGATGCAATGAAGGGGTACAAATTGGCCAAAACCAGCCATAGACTTGACAATACGTTGCATTTCAGATTTCGGTAAAAGAGGACAAAGGGATTTATTAAGAAACGGAAACTAGAGTACAGGAGTAAGCTTATGGGGAACATACAACTACCTGATGAAGGAGTGGCACTCCAAAAGCTAGTGCTTCCAATTAAACCTGTTGGACTATAACCTGGCGTTGTGTGATTTTTAACTTTGTACACCCCAGCCCAACACCGGCATCTCCAAATCAGAGGAACATACAAACTGCTTGTAAAAGTTTCTATTGGTATGTGAAGAGGATAGGTTTAATGACAAATGTAGGTCCTTTAGAATCAGAAACAAAGCCAGTTATGATGGCAGCCCAATTCAATCCATACTTTGGATTTATCATCACAAAGGAGAACACAAATAATGTCCCAAAAATTGGAAAATACAGGATCCAGTGAGAGGGAGGAACTGAGTCAGTCTTAGTAGGGAAAGCGTATTGGGGAAGTTGATGGGATTAATGGCTGATAATTTCCTCCAACTCTGATAATCCATATCTCAAAGTATTTAAAGAGGGTCCTGGATAAAATAAATGCACTGGTGGTCATTGTCAATGGTTCTTACGGAGTGGAGGTTAGCTGATGTAACCCCACTATTTAAAAAAAGGTAGAGAGGAAACAAGGAATTAGTAGACTGGTTAGCCTGACATCGGTAATGGGGAAAATGCTAGAATTCATTGAGGGTATTGTGGACGTGATCTGTATGGAATTCAGTAAAGTGTTCTACAAGGTTTTCCATAGGACACTGGTTAGCAAGGTTAAATCTCATGGAACACAGGGAAAACTAGCCATTTGGATATAAAACTGGCTTTAAGGTAGAAGGCAAGAAGGTGGAGAATTGTTTTTCAGACTGGAGGCCTGTGACCAGTTGAATACCACAAGGATTGGTGCTGGGTCACTATTTTTTGTCTTTTACATAAACAGTTTGGATGTGAACATAGGAGGTATAGTCAGTAAGTTTGTAGATTATATCAAAATTGGAGGTGTAGTGCATTGCAAAGAAGGTTACCTCAGATTACAACAGGATCTGGACCACATGGACCAATGGGCTGAGAAGTGGCAGATGGAGTTTAATTACACAAATGCGAGGTGTTGCATTTTGGAAAAGCAAATCCTAACAAGAATTATACACTTAATGGTAAGGTCCTAGAGAGTGTTGCTGAACAAAGAGACCTCGGAGTGGAAGTTCATAGCTCCTTGAAAGTAGAGTCGCAGGTAGATAGGATAGTGAAGAAGGTGTTTGGTATGCTTTCCTTTATTGGTCAGAGTATTGAGTACAGGAGTTGGGAGGTCATGTTGCTGCTACACAGGACATTGGTTAGGCCACTTTTGGAATATTGTGTGCAATTCTGGTCTCCTTCCTATTGAAAGGATGTTGTGAAACTTGAAAGGGGTCAGAACGGATTTACAAGAATGTTGCCAGGGTTGGAGCATTTGAGCTATAGGGAGAGGCTGAATAGGCTGGGGCTGTTTTCTCTGGAGTGTCGAAGGTTGAGGGGGGATCTTATAGAGGTTTATAAAATATTGAGGGGCATGGTCTTTTCCCTGGGGTATGGGAGTCCAGAGCTAGAGGGCATAGGTTTAGGGAGAGAGGGAAAAGATATAAAAAAGACCTAAAGGACAACATTTTCACACAGAAGGTGGTGTGTGAATGGAATAAGCTACCAGAGGAAATGGTGGAGACTGGTACAATTACAACATTTAAAGGCACCTGGATGGGTTTATGAAGAGGGTATGGGCCAAGACCTGGCAAATGGGACTAGACTAGGTTAGGATATGTGATTGGCATGGACAAGTTGGACCAAAGAGTCTGTTTCCGTGCTGTACATCTGTATGACTATGACTCTATGTTTAATGAGATATACATCTCAATGGTAACTGTTTCTGCGTGGGGCGGGTGGGATTTGGATATCGTGACCTTGCTGGAGTCTCTTCTCACACTCAATTAAATAGTTGACTCCATCAATCACTAATTGAACAAGCTCCACCTGAAGAAAGGAATAAGACATTCGAGATTAGACTTTTACATTATCAAAAGGGGGAGGGAGAATCCTATTTTTGTTTTGGAAAGATAATCCCCTTTTCATGCCTCTTTTCCCGTCCAATTGCTATGCTTGATCCTTCCTTCACTTCCGCAAGGAAATTTATCCCTGAACTGATATCCTCCCCTTCTCCTATTCTAATTTCCCTGTATTCCACCCTTCACTTCCCCAATGAATCCTGACCCCTCCCACAAATTCTCCCTTTGTTATCTCGAGGTCCCTCCAAGGAAACCCATTCATGTACACTTTTCTCTCCCCTACTGTCCCCTTGTGCCTTCCCTATTACATAACCACTGTGTAATAAACTGTGGTAACTCACCTCAGATTTCCCCAGACGGTCCAGGTTTGAGATATCAAACACGCTGTCCACAGCTTCGGTGTCCTCTCCCCCTGTCCCTCGTTTCTGCAGTCGCAGATTCTCCAGGATCTTCGGGAAGCGAGGATCCTGAATCAGAAATTAAAGATAACAGGGAGCTTCTATCGAACAAAACATCCAAATTAAAAATCACACAACACCAGGTTATAGTCCAACAAGTTTATTTGGAAGTATTCGCTTTCAGAGCACTGCTCCATCATCAGGTAATTAGTGTTAAAATCCATACATTGGGGTTTCTCATGTTTTGGTCAAGTCATGAAAGGCAGGGGTTGGAATGAGTGATTTTGTAATTGCTGATTTTATGGCATTAACAAAACGAAAATGTGGTCTTTGTACATTATGATTGTAGAAATTTCATTGTTGAAGCAGCTGAAGATGTTTGGGTCTAGGAGACTATCCAGAGGAACTCTGCATGATGCATTGGAACTGAACCCCAACAACCGTCTTCCTTTGTGCCAGGTATGATACCAATTGGGGGAAAGCTTTTTCCTCAATTCTCATTGATTTCAGTTTTGTTAGGGCTCTTTGATGCCACACTTGGTCAACTGCAGCCTTGATTTAACAGCACTCACTCCCTCCTCACCACTGAAGTTCAACTCTTCTGTCCATGTTTGAACCAAGGCTGTAATGAGGTCAGGAGCTGTGTGGCCATGGCCGAACCTAAACTGAGAGTTGGTGTGAAGCAGGTCCTGCTTGATAGCACTGATAATGATCTTTCCCATTCATGCTTGAATCTTTTATTCATTCATGGTACGAGGGCATCTATGGCTATGCCGGAATTTATTACCCATCCCTAATTGCCCAGAAGGTAGTTAAGAGTCAACCATATTGCTGTGGGTCTGGAGTCACATGTAGGAGGAGAAAGTGAGGACTGCAGATGCTGGAGATCAGAGATGAAAATATGTTGCTGGAAAAGCACAGCAGGTCAGGCAGCATCCAAGAAGCAGGAGAATCGACATTTCGGGCATGAGCCCTTCTTCAGGAATCATGTCCGAAATGTAGATTCTCCTGCTCCTTGGATGCTGCCTGACCTGCTGCGCTTTTCCAGCAACACATTTTCAGCTCTGGAGTCACATGTAGGCCAGACCAGGTAAGGATAGCAGTTTATTTTCCAAAAAATAACATTAGTGAACCAGACGGGTTTTTCCAAGAATCAACAATGGATTCGTGGTTATCATTAGACTCTTAGTTCCAGACTTTTGTTGAAGTCAAATTTCAATATCTGACATAGTAGGATGTACATTAGTTTGGTCTCTTGATTAACAGTCCAGTGATAAAAGCAATAGGCAGTTGCTTCCCCAGGAAGAATCTGATTGGGCAGTAATTGGCCAGTTGCATTGGTCTCTTTTATCTGTGTCGGAGATAGTCTGGGTACTTTTCCACATTGTTAGATTAATACCGGTATTGCAATTGTATTAGAACAATGTGGCTACAGGGTATGCCACATTTTGGAGAGTAAATCTTCAGTACTAATATTGAAATATTGTCAGCACCCTTTGCAGTATTCAGTGCCTTCTGCCTTTCCTTGATATCATGTGGAGTGAATTGCATTGCCCAAAGACTAAGTTAAGATTGCTGTGGCTGCCTCAGCCTTATCCTTTGCAATGAAATGCTGGGGTCCCCCATTGTTAAGAATGGAAATATTTGTGGAGCCTACTCCTCTATTGAATTGTTTAATTGTCCATTATTTGCAAATGGATGTGGCAGGATTGCTGAGCTCAGATCTGACTTGTTGATTGTGGAATCGGTTAGCTTTGTTTATCACTTGCTGCTTATGCTGTTTGAAAGGTGAAACAGCCCTCTTTGTAGCACCATCAGATTGACACCCCATTTTTGGCAATGCCCGATAGTATAGAGTCATAGAGATGTACAGCATGGAAACAGACCCTTCGGTCCAACCAGAAGGGTCTGTTTCCATGCCGACCAGATATCCCAACCCAATCTAGTCCCACCTGCCAGCACCCGGCCCATATCCCTCCAAACCCTTCCTATTCATATACCCATCCAAATGCCTTTTAAATAGTGTAATTGTACCAGCCTCCACCACATCCTCTGGCAGCTTATTCCATACACGTACCACCCTCTGTGTGAAAAAGTTGCCCCTTAGGTCACTTTTATATCTTTCCCCTTTCACCCTAAACCTATGCCCTCCAGTTCTGGACTCCCCCACCCCAGGGAAAAGAATTTGTCTATTTATCCTATCCATACCCCTCATAATTTTGTAAACTTCTATAAGGTCACCCCTCAGTCTCTGACGCTCCAGGGAAAATAGCCCCAGCCTGTTCAACCTCTCCCTATAGCTCAAATCCTCCAATCCTGGCAACATCCTTGTAAATCTTTTCTGAATCCTTTCAAGTTTCACAACATCTTTCCGATAGGAAGGAGACCAGAATTGCATGCAATATTCCAACAGTGGCCTAACCAATGTCCTGTACAGCCACAACATGACCTCCCAACTCCTGTACTCAATACTCTGACCAATAAAGGAAAGCATACTGAACGCCTTCTTCACTATCCTATGTACCTGCGACTCCACTTTCAAGGAGCTATGAAACTGCACTCCAAGTTCTCTTTGTTCAGCAACACTCCCTAGAACCTTACCATTAGGTGTATAAGTCCTGCTAAGATTTGCTTTCCCAAAATGCAGCACCTCGCATTTATTGAATTAAACTCCATCTGCCACTTCTCAGCCCATTGGTCCATCTGGTCCAGATCCTGTTGTAATCTGAGGTAATCCTCTTCGCTGTCCACTACACCTCCAATTTTAGTGTCATCTGCAAACTTACTAACTGTGTACCTCTTATGCTCGAATCCAAATCATTTATGTAACTGACAATAAGTAGAGGACCCAGCACCGATCCTTGTGGGGCTCCACTGGTCACAGGCCTCCAGTCTGAAAAACAACTCTCCACCACCACCCTCTGTCTTCAACCTTTGAGCCAGTTCTGTATCCAAATGGCTAGCTCTCCCTGTATTCCATGAGAACATCCGGCATCTCCTTTCACATTTTTAATGGAACAAAATTGGTCCTGTAGCTTGATAGTAATGATACAGTGAGGGATCTGCTGGGTTATGAGGTTACAGATTATGTTTGAGTGCAGTCCTGTTGTTGCTGATCGCCCACAGTCTCATAGATGCACAGTCTTGAGTTACCCTAGACCTCTTCCACCCCAGTTATAAAGGTGATAGTGCCACACGGCATGATGGAGTGTATACTCAAAGAGAAGATAGGAAATGGTGTCCACAAGCACTGTGCGTTGGTCACTCCTACCATACACCCTTTATACTGTGGTACATGTAATGTAGTTGCATCTATGGCAGTCCTTCTACTCTACTAGTCACCATAACAGTCTACTATATCACCGGCTCTTCTAATTTTGAGAGTTTTTTTTTCCTGTGTGGGTTTTCTGCTCGTTACAGCAAGAGGCTTCACTACCAGGTAAGAAAAAGTTTTATTTTAATAACTCCCAAGACAACTTGGACACAGTAAAACTCCCTCTCTATTGTCTTCATTAAACAGGGACAGTGCAGGGTTAGATACAGAGTAAAGCTCCTTTTACACTGTCCCCATCAAACACTCCCAGGGCAGGGACAGCATGAGATACAATGCACAGTAAAGCTCCTTCTGCACTGTCTTCTTCAATGAGCTCCAGCCCTTACCCCAGTCGAACTCCTGAAATGTCTTTGTGATCATTACCATTTCTTAAACCAGCTAACCTGTGGGCTGTTCATGTCAGGTTCTGTTTAGTCCTGTTCCATGTTAAAGCAGCCTCTGTTTTGTTTCTTGTGAGCAGGAGTCCCTGTGGAATCTCAGTCCCCTAGTTTGTCACTGAATTTCACAAGGAGTTCTATCATCGTCTAAAGGAGAGAGGCCTACCTTATTCCCTTTCCTTTCACTGGCATTCTCAGCATGTAGTTTGAGAATGTTTTGTGTATCAGGACTAATTGATTTCAGAGTCATGCACAATGGAGAGTAAATGACGTCCATTAGAATTGAAGCCCAGTTGGAAATTGAGATTGAGCTGGTACCTTGCTGAGCATGGGTAGTTTGATGTGAACCCCAGCTCGGAGTCCAGTGCCCAGGTTTGATGGGCATGTCAGGATGTAGCCAAGTCTCTCATTCCACATAAACTCCCAGCCTTTCTCAGTGATCAGTTTCTCAACCTGGAAAAAACATTTTTGTTTCAAATCTCAGCATTGTATTCTGTTTTTCTAACAGTGGCGAGGATGAATGGAGTCATAGAGTTACATTGAGTGGACAATACGAAAACAGGGCATTTGATTTTGTGCTGCAGCGTATTGTCTACACCAGCCTTCCCCAGCCCCCTTTCACTAACCCCATCAAGATATCATTCTCCATTCCTTTCTCTTCAGTTTGTTCACCCAGTTTCTCTGAAATGTAATCTACACTATTCACCTCAACCACTCCATATATTAATGAATGCTCAACAATGAGGCACAGAAAAGCCCAGAAAACATGGAAAATTCAACAATTTTCATCAAAAGTAACAAAGAAGCAGGATAAATCAAAGTTTCAAGAGGAAGTGACTGAAACAACGGGCAGCTTGTAAAAATGAGGAGAAGGTAAGGTGTCTAGTGGAGAAATGTTTCCTTCTGAAATATGTTTGATTTTTATTCTGTTAAAATTGGAGGTAAATTTGAAAGGGGAAAATTTACAGGGCTGTGTGAGGAGGGAGTTAGGATGAGGGGTTTCAATATTAGGACTAACAGCATAACTTTCTCAAACAGCCCGGACAGATAAGTTGGGCTGAATAGCCTGCTCCAGATTGTGCAAGAGAGGAGGGAGGATCCTAATGGATCGGTTGCTGTTATAACTGTTTACCTCTTTGAGACCCCGGCAGAATTTCTCAAACACCCTCTTCATGTTACTGCCTTTCTCCATGGAGATAATTCGAAGATGGTCCTCCTCATTGATCCAGATTGAGAAAGTCTTCTCATTATTATACCTGTAGATATGTGGGAACAGAATGGTTTGGTTATTTTTAAAACATCACTTGTATTTAGACCCAGAAACACTCATCTTGGCATGATCATTTTCCTGCACCACCTTGTCTCTGCTAACCTGCATTACTTTCAGATCTCCAGATGTTTTGGAATTCAGTATTGCAAACTTCATGTTTACCTTCCTTCCTGGGCCACAATCCTCTCCTTTTTCCTGAATCTGAACTTACCAAATGCCCCGAGCATCGGGCCAATCCCTGGCCATCCCTGAAGACAAGTGGAAAGGTGATGCTGGTTTGTTAAACAAGAGGTGATCCTATAGAAAGATATACAACATGAGGTTAAAATATAGAGTAAAGTTTCCTGTACACTATGTAAAGACTGCATTTATTTTCTGTGTAACGATATATAAAGGTACAAGGTAAAGTTGCAATAGTCCCAAAGGACCATAGTCTTGCTCTCTCATTACATAGAGACAACTAGTGGTGGTTTAACCTGAGAGTCAATATATCTCAGGCAAGGAACGAGTTGGAGAGGATGGACATTCACGATGACCTCTACAGGTGTGGGAATTGGAGACATCTGGAGGCCGCATCTTATTATTTCTCTGACTTATTGATTGTGGTCGAAAATAGAAAATAACTATTTCTAAAGCCAATGACTAGGAATGAATTGACACAGGAACAAAAGGTTTCAAGACTGGAAGAAGCAGGATATGTCCGTATATCTCTGCAGCCAAATAACTCAAACATTAAGATTGTCAACTATTCTCTCCTCTCATTTACTGTCAGTTGTTTCCTCTAACTGTGAAATTAACAATTGAAGTGTAAATCCCCTGTGTCTGTGACAAATAACTGAGAATCTGGAAGGAAGGAATTAGCAGAAGAGAAACACTTGGGAAGAGAAAAGGACTGCATTCTTGATGTCTGTCGACCAGGAAAGTTAAACTGTGGTTCCAGTTTTTTTTTCTTTGTTTGTCCCACTCTGTGTATGTGGGTGTAGGGGTTCAAAAAGGGGGTTAGAATTGATAGCTCATAGTTTGGCTAAAACATATATTTTTGAAATAAACTGTAGTTCGCATTAAGTGCCCAGAACCTGATTCCTCCAGGCAGATAATTTGGGACTTTTCATACTTTGATTAAATCATTAATTGTTGTGGTGACCCTGAAAATAGTGGGGCTTGAGAATCAACAGACTTTGTCAAGTGGGTCATAACAACTGTTACCATCAAATACTTCAAGGATAGTTAGACCAAAGCTAGACAGAGTAGGGCTCTATCTGTACTGACCAACAGTGTTCTGAATGTTTTTTGTTAATTCGCATAGAATGAGGGACAGTGCGATACTGCAGGGTTCCAGGAGCTTGGTGATTATTTAACAAAACTTACAATATTGAATCCTTGCAGATATAAGAAACATTCAGAACACATTGGAAATGCTAGTGTGGAAGCCCCTGGTCACTGCACCAGCCAGTTCCTTCTAACCAAGATGAATTGTGGTTCATTGTCTTACATCAATGAGCTGTTGCTGCTCTTTGTCTGTCATACTGCTCAGACTGTAGTATTTTCCAGCTAGATCTCCCTTTAATCCAGCTAATGCCTCAACAGTCACCCTCTCCACCTCTCTCCTCTCAGCCCGAGTGCAGGCAGGAGGCATGCTGAGTCCTCGAATACTTCGACCAGTTCTCACGCGTGAGGAAAGAACATAGTTTTCATCAAACTGTCCATTCCTAATCTGTAAAGGAAACAAAGATAGGAAACTTCAGAGTTTGTGCTTGACTGAGCCAGTTTTTTTGTGACACTATTCCTCAGTGTTGAAATAAAAACAAGAAGTGCTGGAAAATACAAGTTTCGTAGCAACACTGAAGAGAGAAATGTTGTTAATGTTGGCTCAAGACAAGTTGTATCAGACTCAAAAATGTTAACTGTGTTTTTCTCTGCTTAGATGCTGCGAGACCTGTTGAATTTCATCAACACTTTCTGATTTAATTTCAGATCTCCAGCATCTGCTGTATTTTCCTTTTGTTTCCTCAATATTAGAGACATAGAGTTATTGGCACGGAAACAGACCCTTCTGCCCAACTTGTCCATGCTGACCAGGTTTTCAAAACTGAACGAGTCCCGTCTGCTTGCATTTGGCTCAGATTACTTTATACTTTTCCTATCAACATACCTATCCAAGTGTCTTTTAAATGTTGTAATTGTACTCACCTGTACCATGTCCTCCGGCAGCTCATTCCATAGTCACACCACCCTCTGTGTGAAAATGTCCCTCATGTCCCTTCTAAATTTTTCCCCTCTCATCTTAAACCTATCCCCTCTAGTTTTGGATTCCCCTACCCTGGGGAAAACACCTTTATCCATGCTCCTCATGATTTTTAAATAAACCTTTACAAGGTCACCCCTCAGCCTCCGAGTTCCGGGAAAAAAAGCCCCAGCCCATTCAGCCTCTCCTTATAACGCAAACCCTCCAGTCTCAGTAACACCCTTATAAATCTTTTTTGCATCCTTTCCAGTTTATTAACAGGCTTTCTAAATAGTTGAGCCTGGAATCTTTACAAAGTTTGCCTCTGGGGGGGTAGATTTTAAAATTATTTTTAGAGATTCATCGCTCGCAAGTAATTTCCTTTGAAATGAATGGTTTGCCTTCCAGAGGGCAGGTAAGATTCACTCACATTGTAGTGGGTCTGGGATCACATGTTGGATTGCTATCGCTAAAACCAACTTCCTATTCTGGATTCTGCAGCTGCCATTGATCCTATAACCTGAAGCAATAGCCTGGATTAAAATACAGTGAATTGCCATTACCCACCTGTTTCCCCTTGACTTTGCTCAATACCTAACAAAAAAAAATACAGTCAGCATTTCATGTTTTATCTGTAAATGTTTATTTCCACTGTTGGTTCATTTGATTCCTTCGTACAAATCACGTACAGACTTCTCGATAAGATCATGCTGATCTGATAATCCTCAACTCCACCGTCCTGCATTTTCCTTATAACCCTTTATTTCCTTATAGTTAAAAATCTGTCTATCTCAGCCTTGTTTATTATTAACCACCTAGCCCAACAGCACTCTATGGTAAAGAATACCTACTCTCTTAGAGAAGAAATTCCTTCTTATCTCTTAAATGGGTGATCACTTACTGTGAAATTATGCTCTCTGGTCCCAGACTGTTCCACAAGGGAAAACAACTTCTCTGCATCTATTCTATCAAGCCCCTTAATAATAATATTCTGCTCCTCTATTCTTCCTACCAAAGCACATTGAGAACAATGGCTAAGCAGCCAAGCTGTTTCAATAAGGCCACCTCTCATTCTCCTAAGCTCTAATGATTACAGGCCTAACCTACTCAACCTCTTGTAAGAAGGAATACCTGGAATCAACCTACTGAAATTTTTCTAGACTGTTTCCAATGCCAGTGAATCTTTCTTTACACAGGGAACCAAATCTGTTGACAATATCCTGTGGTGTCACTAGTGCCTTATATAGCTTTAGCAAGACTTTGCTATTTTATGCACCACTTCCTTTGAAATAAGGCCAAAATTCTATGGCCTTCTCTATTACCTCCTGATCTTGGATGTTAGCCTTTTCTGAGTTATGCACGAGGATTCCCAAATCCCTTGGTTATGCAACGTTCTGCAGTGTTTCTCCATTTAAATAATATTCTGCTCCTCTATTCTTCCTACCAAAGCACATTGAGAACAATGACTAAGCAGCCAAGCTGTTTCAAGCTTTCACTATCGTGGCTGCTTCCATATTATTTTGGGGTGCAAGTCCATAGCTTCCTGCAGGTGGCAACACAAATGGATAAGATGACATATGGCATATTTGCCTTCATCACTTGGTACATTGAGTATAAAAGTTGGCAAGTCATTTTGCAGCTGTATAAAACTTTAGTTAAGCTACATTTGGAGTATTGTGTGCAGTTCTGGTTGCTGCAGTGTGGGAAGGGTGTGGAGGCTTCAGAGAAGGTGCAAGGGGGTTTACCAGGCATTGTCTGGGTTGGAATGTATTAGTTATCAGGAAAGATTGGACATACTTGGATTGTTTATGCTATAGCATCAGAGGCTGAGGGCAAACTTATTAGAAATATATAAATTATGAGAGGCATGGATAGGATGGATAGTTGGAGTCTTTTTCCCAGGGTGGAAATGTCAAATATTAAGGGGCAGAGATTTAAGGTGAGGATGGAAAATTTAAATGAGATGTGTGAGTTTAGATTTTTACAAACAGGTGCCTGCCAAGCACTGTCATGGTGGGGGGGGGGGGGGGGGGGGGGTGGTGATAGAAGCAGATACAATAGCAATGTTTAAGAGGCATTTAGATAGACACATGAACAGGCAGGCTATAGAGGGATATGGATCATGTGCAGGCAGATGGGATTGTGGTGGGCTGAAGAACCTGTTTCTGTGTTGTACTGTTCTGACGTCTGTTTTCCAGTAATGTTAGCTTTGCAGACAATGCTCTGCTTTCAGAAACTGAACACTAATATAGCAGTTTGGCTTCTACTCACTTTACTTGCATCCAAATCTTTGACATGTTTCATGATCTTCGGATTGTATCCATTGTGCTTTTCTCTAATCACAGGGTCGAACATATCAGCAAAGACCTGCATGGTTGGAGGTGACATTGTCAGCAAGTGTTTCCTGGAAGTAAGGTCCAGCAGCAGCAAAGAGCTCAGCGTGTTCATTGGAGTAAGGTATAGTCATGACCACAGTTCAACTAATTAAGAGCATTTTCAGAGTGGGAACAATCAAAAGTTGTCTTTACAGCTGCAGATAATTTGTTGATTGTACGAAACAAAACTGCTGAACAGGATCATAAGACTTTCAGTTTACCTGCTTATTGAAGTAAGGTAACTGAGTGATGAGGAATGGGAAACTGTGGTAACCCTGCAGTTCCAAGATAGGCAAAATATGTGCTATGTATATATAATAAAATTCTGTCTATACTATCCTCATCACACACATCCAGGACAGGTACAGCATGAGGTTAGATTCAGAGTAAACTATCCCAACAAACACCCGCAGGAACAGGTATAGCTTGGAGGTGTAATGATAACGATGAGTACAGCTTTCTCTACACAATTCCCAACAAGTACTCAGAAGGCAGATACATCATGGGGTGAGATACAGAGTAAAGCTCTCTCTACGTGGTGCCCATTAAATACTCCCAGGACAGGTACAACACCAACATAAAGAACAGCTCTTCACTCTTGACCTGCTGAATGCTGCACAGCTCCATGCTCAGATGACCATCCCACTACACTCATCCATGAGGCTTCTTGTTTGAGAATATCAAGTTAAAATCAAACCTGGGGCAGTTTTATGCTGTGCACCACACAAGGGTTGGAAGCTATTCACTGTGCTCTTTGAAACTGGACCCTTATAAAATCCTATGAACAAAGAACAAAGAAAATTTACAGCCCAGGAACAGGCCCTTCAGCCCTCCAAGTCTGAGCCGATCCAAATGTACTATCTAAACCTGTCGGTCAATTCCCAAGCATCTGTATCCCTCTGCTCCCCACCTACTCATGCATCTGTCCAGACACATCTTAAATGAATCTATCGTGTCTGCCTCTACCACCTCTGCTGGCAACGCGTTCCAGATGCCCACCATCCTCTGTGTGAAGTACTTGCCTCGTGTATCCCCCTTAAACTTTCCACCTCTCACCTTGAAAGCATGACTTCTTGTTATTGAATCCTTCACCCTGGGAAAAAGCTTGTCTCTATCCATCCTGTCTGTACCCTTCATGATTTTGTCAACCTCAATCAGGTCCCCCCTCAATCTCCTTTTTTCTAGTGAAAATAAACCTAACTTACTCAACCTCTCTTCATAGCTAGCACCTTCCATACCAGGCAACATCCTCATAAACCTTCTCTGCACCCTCTCCAAAGTGTTCGCATCCTTTTGATAATGTGGCGACCAGAACTACGCAGTATTCTAAACGCAGCCGAACCAATATCTTTTACAATTTTAACATGACTTTCCAGCTCTTTTACTCAATACCCCGGCCAATGAAGGCAAGCATACTATATACCTTCTTGACCAATCTATCCACCTGTGCAGTAACCTTCAGGGTACAATGGACCTGCACTCCCAGATCTCTCTGTCCATCAACTTTTCCCAAGGCTCTTCCATTCATTGTATGATTCGCTCTATAATTAGACTTGCCTAAATGAATCACCTCACATTTGTCTGGATTGAAAGCCATCTACCACTTTTCCGCCCAACTCTCCAGTCTATCTATATTCTCCTGTATTCTGATAGTCCCTTATGCTACTCCACCAATCTTTGTGTCATCTGCAAACTTGCTGATCATACAAACAGTGCCCTCTTCTAGATCATTTATGTATATTACAAACAACAGTGGCCCCAATACTGACCCCTGTGGAACACCACTGATCACCTTTCTCCATTTTAAGAAACTCCCTTCAACTACTACTCTCTGTCTCCTGCTGCTCAACCAGTTCTTTATCCACCTAGTTAGAACACCTTGCACACCATGTGACTTCACTTTCTCCATTAGTCTACCATGGGGAACCTTACCAAACGCCTTACTAAGGTCCATGTATATGACATCAACAGCCCTTCCTTCATCTAACAACTTGGTCACTTCCTCGAAGAACTCTATTAAGTTGGTAAGGCACAATTGCCCCCGCACAAAACCATGTTGCCTATCACTGATAAGCTTATTCTTTTCTCAATATAAATAGAGCCTATCTCTCCAGCAACTTCCCCACCACCGACGTCAGGCTCACTGGTCTGTAGTTACCCGGAATATCCCTACTACCCTTCTTGTACAGGAGGACAACATGAGCAACCTTCCAGTCCTCTGGCACCTCACCTGTTTTTAAGGATGCCACAAAGGTATCTGTCAGGGTCCCAGCAATTTCCCCTCTCGTCTCCCTCAGCAACCTGGGATAGATTCCATCAGGTCCGGGGATTTGTCCACCTTAATATCCCCTAGCCTACCCAACACATCTTCCCTACTTATGCCAATGTGATCCAGACTAATCAAACTTCTATCTCTAATCTCAAGATCCATCATGTTCCTCTCCTCAGTGAACACCGATGCAAAGTAATCATTCAGAATCTCAGGTTTGGCACACCGGGATGGGACCATTCACCACAGCAGATTCACCGCCGATGATTAGCCATTGCCCTTTGTTCACCGAGGACGCTTAGCCACTGCCCATTGGCCACTGAAGACGATTTGCCATCGCAAATAAGTTGTATATTTTGAATATTGGTGGTAGCGTTTACTTGTTTTAGTAACCATTTATTTTTGCTAATAGATTTTTAAAATTTTACAACATTTAAAATGTTAGAGAACAAGCATATCTAAACTATATAAAATTGTCATTATATTGATTAAGGTAGTGTTTGCGTTGCGTTGTTCTTGAATATGGTGAAAGAGATTGTTTGGAATATCTTAGAGGGATAGCGCGTAACTATCAAATGAACTGAAATTTCATTGTTTAATATTAATGTGAGATTTTACTGCCATTATAAAGATCTTTAAAATATATTTCCTTTTTCTGGTCAAAGTTTGTAACTCATTTTTATATATAAACCAATAAAATGATATTTATTTTATCTCATTTTTATCAATACGTAGAATGTAGTTGTATAAATAAAGGGGACTGAGAAGTATAAAAGAACAGGCGGGATGGAAAACAATCAGTACGTATATATGTTTCTGGTGGTGAATACTCCCCAGAGGTCAAACGGCCCCAGTGGAGAAACGCTGGTGGAGAACCACCAGTGGCTAATCATCAGCGGTGAATCTGCCGTGGCGAATCGTCACCAACCCTTGGCACACTGCCTTCCTTCATTATCTTTTAGTGGACCAATCCTTTCTCTAGTTACCCCCTTCCTTCTTATATAAGAATAAAATGCTTTGGGATTTCCCTTAATTCTGCTCACTAAAGCTATTTCATGACCCCTTTTCGCCCGCTTGATTCCTTGTTTAAGACTTGTCCTACTCTTCCGATATTCCTCCAGGACCCATTCTGTTCTTAGCTGCCAAGACCTTATGTACGCTTCCCTTTTCCTCTTGGCTAGTCGTACCATTTCTCCTGTCACCCATGGTTCACAAATCTTGCCTTTCCTGTCGGGACATGCCTATCCTGCACTACCGTTAACCTATCTTTGAAAGCCTCCCATATCTCAAATGTGGACTTCCCTTCAAATAGCTGTGTCCAATCCACATTTTCCTGCTCCTGAAGTTATAGAATAAAGGTGAGCCATTCAGGTGTAGTGTTTTTCTCCACAAAGTCCACCTGATCCAGTCTAACCTCCTGCTCATTGTAATATTATATTACTCTATAACATTATTCTTATACATTATTCTTACAGTATATGATATTTACAGCAATAATCTATTCCCTTTTACATATAGAGCCTAATGCAGCTTGTGCTCCTTCACCTCTCTAGTGCTACTGAATTTTATTTTCTAAAGGATTTTGATGGACATTGGTTATGAACTAATTTCCTGTGGATCAGTTGCCCACCCAGTGACTCATAGAAGAAAAGAAATGCCTTGTGTTCTGGTCAGTGAAGAATGGGATAGGTTTGATGATCCATTTGTCAACTTTGGATATTCATATATTCCCTCAGAAACCCAGGTGGAGGTCATAGTTCAGGGTAGCGTTGCTTTCAGGAAGAGTGTAAACAACAACAAGGTAAGTGAAGCAGTCATGGCTGGCTAACACAAGGCTGAGTTCATCCAAATATGCTCCCCTGGAATAGACAGATTTTGTTGTGCACTATGTGAGTATTTTCTGTGTATTTTCAGTGGCCAGATTCACAGTACAGTTATACTTACTGCATATGATTCTTCATCTCCTGCTATTATTCCTATGGACTCTCCAGGATTGTCCACTCCAGTCTGAATGCACTGGTCCAGTGTCCAGCCACTGGATGTAGATTTATCATGAAGTTTGGCATATAAATCAGGGGTCAGGTAAGTTGCCATGTAGCTGTTGTGCTTTTGGAGATCAGGATATTCTGCACTGAGAGCATAATGTAGAATAAATATACACCCACAACAATATTTGTCTTTCTCTAGCACCTTTAATATCTGTCACCTTTAATATGATACAAAAGGAGACTTAATGGGAATGTAATCAGTGCAAGATTTAACAATGAGTCAAAGGTGATATTAGGATGGGTGGGAAATATCTTTGTTAAAGAAGTAGGTTTTAAAAATGGGGGTAGTTTTTTTCTACAGTCAAAATACAACATGCAATGCAATGAATGTTATTATTAATGATCTCAAATATTTATTTCCATGTTAACTGGCAGAGTGCTAATCTGTAATTCTGAAATCAAAGTTATTTGTTCCCTGGAGAACTGCCCAGGAGCTGTAGAAAGTTTCACTGACCAAAATCCCAGATTTTTATTCTATAGGCCTAAACCTGGTCCTCACACCTGAATCCCAGGATCATGGATTCTAGAATTTGAGCACATAATCTCGGATGATTTGGAGATGGGTTCATGTCACACCACAGGTGACCTCCATTGCACTACACACACACACACACACACACATCCTTTCACAGACTTAAACCCCTTTACATTCATACTCACACACATACACACATCCTCTCACAAACACTCATAACCACCCCCCCACCCACCCTCCACTCCTCCACACCCACATGACACATATACATATAAGTTTGTGAGATGAATTTGTACTTGCAGAATTACATTTTACTTTGCTCAAAAACTGCATGAATCCATGTAAGATTCTGTAAATTTGATTTTTAGATTAGAATCAGTCTGACCATTGTGGCACAGACCGTCTCACAGGGAGCTAACACCTTCAATCCCTTGTCTGGTCCGACATGACACCAATTGTTAAAGTGCACTTGAGAATATAAATTGTAAAAAAAAGGTTTGCAATTTACATATGAAAGAACTGAAACCAACATGGTCATTCAAAAACATGAGAGACTTAACAAACAATCTGGGTTTTTTTCAACATATAATTTCAGTTAAATCACACTGTAAACTTTTGCTATAAATTCTGTGTCTTACAATCTTATTCTCCACAATCACCTGATGAAGGAGCAGTGCTCTGAAAGCTAGTGCTTCCAAATAAACCTACTGAACTATAACTTGGTGTTGTGTGATTTTTTTAAAAACTAGGATGATACTGTCAGAGCAGTAGTGAGGGGTACTGCACTGTGGGAGAGGCATCACCTTCATGTAATGTTAAACCAAGGCTATATCTGTCTGCTTAAATATAAATGTTTTGTGGCACTATTTTGACAAAGAACAGGTGAGTTCTTCAGAGTATCCGGGCAAACACCTATCTCTGAATCAACATAACAAAAACAAATTGCCTTCTCTTTAGCACCATGCTGATTGGAGTGTGATTAACAACAGTGACTATATTTCCAAATACCTCATTTAGTGTAGAGTGCTTTGAATCATTCAGTTGTCAAAAAAAAACTATATAGATGTAAGTATTTTTCTTACCTGGGAGGATACAATTTCCTCTGTTTTGCCCTTGCTTTCATATAATCCCTTGTGAGTAAGAACCCATTGGTCAGAGAGCTAGCCCCCAGTACCATGAGGGTGCCAATGGTCCTCCCGTTGGTCAAAAAGGAAGTGCTGGCCATTTTCAGAACAACCTGCAGGAAGAACAGCAGCAAGAAGACTGAAGGTAGAAAGATGTGAATGATGTGAGTTCCAAAGACAGGGAGGTGCTGTGAGTCCTAAGGCATCTACTACTCAAAGATGTTGCTTACTTAAATTTATCTTTTCAAAAGGTTCCTTAGTTTGCCACTCTGATGTCTTATGTTTCTGTTCACGCTCATTAGTCCTCAATTGCATTTTTCTAATTTGCATAAAATAGTGTTGAGACTGGTATGTTATTAATAGTTCATAAGAATTTAATTAGAATGTGGCATGCATTGGAATACTGGCAAGCTGAATACTGCTGGAGATACATTCCAAAACTTGATTGTGCAATGAATGTTAGTGGTTTTAAAAGTTTAATAAAGGTTGTACAGAATAGTGACCTTGGCACACAGACTGAGCCCTAGTTTCAGCACCATGTTGGCTAGATGTAACATAGATCCTTCAGTCTCTTGGATCAGGGTTGTGGGACAGGCACATTTGCAAGTCAGGTCGATACCAGTGAACAAAACAGATGAATGAAGGGTTCACCAGATTGGTTCGAGAGTGCTGGATGTGACAGGAACATTTGTGGGCGGCACGGTGGCACAGTGGTTAGCACTGCTGCCTCACAGCGCCTGAAGACCCGGGTTCAATTCCCGACTCAGGCGACTGACTGTGTGGAGTTTGCACGTTCTCCCCGTGTCTGCGTGGGTTTCCTCCGGGTGCTCCGGTTTCCTCCCACAGTCCAAAGATGTGCGGGTCAGGTGAATTGGCCATGCTAAATTGCCCGTAGTGTTAGGTAAGGGGTAATGTAGGGGTATGGGTGGGTTTCGCTTCGGCGGGTCGGTGTGGACTTGTTGGGCCGAAGGGCCTGTTTCCACACTGTAAGTCTAATCTAAAAAAATTTTCAAATCCTGCAGAGAATTTTCGCAATCACTTTTCTGTCACCCAAAATCAAACCAAATCCTGATATTAACCTGGCTCAAGTCAGCCAAGGAGGCGCAGAGATGGAAGGGGGAACCGTGAGGACTTCAGAAGTCAGGGTTTAGCAGAAGAGAAGCCATAATGAACTTTCTTTCTATTTGTAGTAGATGAGAATGAATCGAGATGAGAGCAACCCCTCCCCCCCCCCCCCCCCCCCCCCCCCACAGTTTGCCAATGGTGGAGAGGCTTTGGAGGAGAATGATACACTCAACTGTGTCAAAACCTGCAGACTTGTTGAGAAGAAATAGGATCAGCCATGATCTTACTGAATGGTAGTGATTTGAGACACTCAGTGGCCTATGTGGATGGTCCACCCACATCCCAAATGTCTGTCGGATGTGGAAGGATTGCAGGATCTCCTCCATTTCCTGCACCTTCACCCATGAACCCCACCCCTCCAATCGCAACAAGGACAGAACCCTCCTGGTCCTCACCTTCCAACCCAACAACCTCCGGATACAGTGCATCATCCTCCGCCATTTATGCCACCTACATCCAGACCCCACCACCAGAGATATATGTCACTCCCCATCCTTTTCAGTATTCTGCAGAGACCATTCCCTCCGCGACTCTCTTATTAGGTTCACGCCCGCACCCCCCCTCCCCCCCACGAACCCACCCTCCACTCACTGACCTTCCCTTGCTAACGTAAGAGGTGTAAAACCCGTGTCCACACCTCCACCCTCACCTCCATCCAAGGCCCCAAAGGATTCTTCCAAATCTGACAGAGACTTTCCTGTACCTCCACATACGTCATTTTGATGTTCTTGATGTCTTCTCCTCATGTTTGGAGAGACATGATGCCAACTTCCAGAACGTTTCAGAGAATATCTCTGGGACACATGCACTAAACAACCCCACCATCCTATGGCCAAACACTTAACTCACCCTCCCACTCCGCCAAGGACATGCAAGTCCTGAGCCTCCTCCACTGTCAAATTCTAGCCACCCGACGCCTAGAGGGAGAATGCCTCATCTTCCGCCTTTGGACTCTCCAACCATACGGGATCAATTTCACCAGCTTCCTCACCTCCCTTCCCCTCCACCTCATCCCAGATCCAACCCTCCAACTCAGCACCACACTCTTGGACTGTCCGACCTGTCCATCTTCCTTCCCAACTATCTGCTCCACTCTCCACTCCAACCTATCAACATCACCCTCCACCTTCATCTACTTACCGCATTCCCAGCTACATTCCCCCTAGCCCCACTCCCCTTCCCAGTTATCTCTCAACCCCTTTGGTACCCCCTGCACCCTCCCACTCCCCCAACATTCCTGATGAAGAACTTATGCTCAAAACATCAGTTCTCCTGCACCTTGAATGCTGCCTGACCAGCTGTGCTTTTCCAGCATCACACTTTTTTTTTAACCCACATTCACCTTATCCAAGCCCCTCATGATTTTCAAGACTTTTAGAAGGTCATCCCTCAACCTCTTATATTCCAGTGAAAAAATCCCAGCCTGTTTTTATAAATCAAACCCTCTATTCCCAGCAACATCCTGGTAAATCTTTTCTGAACTGTCTCCAATTTAATCATCTCCTTTCTATAGCAGGGTGACCAGAACTGCATGCTCCAGAAGACATCTTGCCAACATCCCATTCAACATGACATCCCAACTCATGTATTCAAAGGTCTGAGCAATGAAGGCAAGCGTGTTAAACACCTTTCTAATCACCCTGCGACCTGTTATGCAAATTTCAAGGAATTATGGACCTGAACCATAGGTCCCTCCCTTCCACAACACTACCCAGGGCCCAACCATTAATTGTAAAAGTCCTGCCCTTGTTTGCTTTACCAAAATACAATACCTCGCTTTTTTCCAAATTAAACTCCATCTGCCATTATTTAGTGCATTGACCCAATTGATGAAGTGGGCGGCACGGTGGCACAGTGGTTAGCACTGCTGCCTCACAGCGCCTAAGACCCGGGTTCAATTCCCGACTCAGGCGACTGACTGTGTGGAGTTTGCACATTCTCCCCGTGTCTGCGTGGGTTTCCTCCGGGTGCTCCGGTTTCCTCCCACTCTCACAAAGATGTGCGGGCCAGGTGAATTGGCCATGCTAAATTGCCCGTAGCGTTAGGTAAGGGGTAAATGTAGGGGTATGGGTGGGTTGCGCTTCGGCGGGTCGGTGTGGACTTGTTGGGCCGAAGGGCCTGTTTCCACGCTGTAAGTAATCTAATCTTAGATAACCTTCTTCACTGTCCACTATACCACCAATTTTGGTATCATTCGTAAACTTACTAACCATGCCTCCTATATTCTCATCCAAATTGTTTATATAAATGACAAACAAACACCGCTGGTCCAGTCCGAAAAACAACCCTCCACCACCATCCTCTGTCTCCTTGGAAACCACGCATCCTTCTGGATAAAATATCGAGTTCAATAATTTTAAGGCTTGAGTTCTCCCATGTCCTTCCCCCAAAACCCACACACCGGGCCTTGATATCACATTGTCTGTTGTTACACATAATCCAATTTTAGCCACTAAGTTCCCGTTAATAGCTATTCACTCTCGTAGCCTGGTTGTTATCCACCCTTTTGTCTGTCAAGCTGGTCTTTTCTCTCTATGGGCTGTATCCCCACCTATCATTTACGCATTCTCCCAGCATCTGCGTGGGTTTCCTCCGGGTGCTCCGATTTCCTCCCACAATCCAAAGATGTGCAGGTCAGGTGAATTGGCCATGCTAAATTGCCCACAGGATTAGGTGTATTAGTCAGAAGGAAAATGGGTCTGGGTGGGTTACTCTTCAGAGGGTCGGTGTGGAATTGTTGGGCCGAAGGGCCTGTTTCCATACTGTAGGGAATCTAATCATAGCCACCATCAGTTCTGAGATGGGTCACTGGACCCGAAACATTAACTATAATTTCTCTTCTCATATGCTGCCAGACCTGCTGAGCTTTTCCAGTAATTTCTAGTTTCGTTTCTGATTTACAGCATCTACAGTTCTTTCAGTTTTTCTCCAGAACATAATCTGGTTCTCTCTCAAGGTTTATATGTCCAGTGACATTGCCTCTGGGCCATTGCCTCCTCCCAGTTCAAACTTGCTACCTAGTTACAATAGAGACCAGCTGTCAGTAGTTGGCAAATTGTTTACAGACTAACATTGTGAACGCAACTGTACATGAAATCTAAAATTAATCTAATGAGCTCAATAGAAAAAATCATATCAACCATGAAAATTCCTCTACTCACCAAATTCCCCAAATTTAGTGTTCTACATTCCTTTGGATCCAATGAAGGAAGACAAGAAGGGAACCGGATATTTGGGAAGCCCAGGATCACCATTAATTTTGCCCAGGTTTGTACCTGAGAGGGGACTCTGCAATTCTGCTGAACGCTAGAATTGACCACGAAGACATAAAATATTGTCTCTGAGACAATTGATTGCCAAAGAGTGCTCTTAATAACAGTGTCCTGTGCATTTACAAAAATCCCATGCTTATGTGTTATGAAGTTGAAGGTGTGTACTGTACCTTTAAGAGGGAGTGAATGCTGTTTCCTTTAAGAGAGAGTGAATGCTGTTTTGCACTGACAGCTTACAAGCTTACTAGTCATTTGACTAGTTAGCAGCCTTAGAGAGTACTAGAAAATTGAAAACATGTAACATTTGGCTGTGAAATGGATACCTGAGTTGGTTGCTGTTTTGACAACAATTCGAATTTAACCAATCATTTTAAATTATGCCCCAGCATTCTAAAACCGAATTGTGTTTGAATTTATTGTGTGAGCCAATCTCAAACCAGTGAGATGATCCAATGTTTGGGGTATAAAAAAGAGCAGGGACTTTGAAAGTTAGACAGAGAATGACCACCATCCAAAACACTCTCTATCAAAGGTACCCTTTTCATATGAAGCATCTTTACAATAAAAGACATAAGATGACCCAGCGAGACCTTCAGCTGAAAGGAGAAAGAAACCAGAGATGACAGCTGCTGTCTGGTTTTGAAATTAGGTTGATGTAACTTTAATGTGGGTTTTTACTGGAACAGTATATTGTTACAGAGTTGGAGGCAAATAACAAGCAGTAAAGAGCAAGGAGGCTTAGAGTTGTGAATAGTTGTTGTTTAATGTTCACATTTAGAGTTAAGTAATAAAGTGATATTACTTTCTTTAAATGGTGGAATTTAGGCGTTCTCTGTCACTCATACTTTAACAGATTACGTGTCGAGGTGAGCTTTTCTGGTTGTTTGGTTTAATTAACAGATGGGTTCACTGCTGTGCCAGAACATATGCCATCACAAATTCCAAAGATTTGAATCAGCCATGATGAAAAAATACTGGTTTGAACTGGTCTTTTTTAGTCACCTGAATAGCACCTCCTCCATCATCCCATTGAAATCCTTCACACATCAAATTCCCAAATCTGGAATGTATTAACAGCATTGTTTCTTAAAGTTGTATTTTGAGCTACTTCCCCATATGTTAACATAAGTATCCTGTATTTATATGAGCAAACTATTCCAAATATATTATAGAATCCCTACAGTGTGGAAACAGGCCATTCAGCCCAACAAGTTCACACCGACCCTCCTAGGAGAAAGTGAGGACTGCAGATGCTGGAGATCAGAGCTTAAAAATGTGTTGCTGGAAAAGTGCAGCAGGTCAGGCAGCATCAAAGGAGCAGGAGAATCGACGTTTCGGGCATAAGCCCAAAGAAGGGCTTCCTGAAGAAGGGCTTATGCCCAAAACGTCGATTCTCCTGTTCCTTTGATGCTGCCTGACCTGCTGCGCTTTTTCAGCAACACATTTTTACACACCGACCCTCCGAAAAGTATACCAGCCAGACCCATTCCCCTACCCTAATACTCTACATTTCCCCTGACTAGTGCCCCTAACCTACACGTCCCTGAACACTATGGGCAATTTAACATGCCCAATTCACCTACTCGCATACCTTTAGACTGTGGGAGGAACCCGCACCGCCTGGAGGAAACTCATGCAGGTATGGGGAGAATGTGCCGACTCCACACTGTCGTCTGAGGCTGGAATTGAACCAGATCTGTGAGACAGCAGTGCTAACCAACATGTCTGAATTAGGAAATACGGTGAAACGTAGGCAAAGGGAGTTATATTTCTTGTATCAAAAATTCTTGTTCTATTCTTAAAACTTATTCCATTCTTGAGATAAAGGCAACATTGTCTGGAAATGTTGTGCATAATAGCTCTCCACCCTTCAGGCACTCTGCCTGTATTCCTGATAAGGGCTTTTGCCTGAAACGTCGATTCTCCTGCTCCTCGGATGCTGCCTGACCTGCTGTGTTTTTCCAGCACCACTCTAATCCAGAATCTGGTTTCCAGCATCTGCAGCCATTGTTTTTACATAATAGCTCAGCAGTAAAGCACGACAAATTAGTTAACCAGTTAAACAACCATCTCAGCTTAAATCTAATGTGTAGATAAAATTGAGGTACACACTTCTCCATATTCTTTCCTCTATTTAAATCGAAAAGGAACACCAAAATTAACTTAGACACCAAAGAAACAAGAGATAAAAATCCAACATTATTTATATTCACCGTCCAAGAGTGCTTGTGTGATGAGCAGGATAAATCTTACCTTTATTCAGCCAGGCTAAAAGAAGCTGAGATCAAAAGTTCTGCTTCAGTCAAAGACTTTGTCAAAAGTCTTGTACAGATAGATTAAACAGAAAAACAGTTAGCACAAAATGTAAGAATCAACTAGTGGACTTAATAGTGTTTGCCAGCAGAATATAGCATGATTTGAAAGATGCAAATTAGAGAGTGGCTAAACCTGTAATGTGGCATTTTGGGCAGATTCATTTTGCTTTTTGTAAACATAATATTTTGACCAATAACAGCAGGGGTACAGCCCATGCAGTTTGCATTATCCATGAGAAACCAGCGATAAGAATGGCCATGCTAGATCACTCTTTGTATCCATCAAATTAATTATACATTTTGACAAAAATGTTGTCAACAACTAAAATCCTGAGATTCCCTGCTGCAAATTTGTTGCAAACTGGGTTAAAATTAAATATTTTTAAAGATATTTTCTGAAATGCAGTACTGAAGTTAATAAAATGTATTAAAACGAAACAAAATATTTGTGTTTTCCACTACTTTCTTTTCTGAAATTATTTTATATTAGTGATCTGCAATCAGGATTATAAACCCAAGTTTTTCCATATCCTTATTCTACATTTGTGAAGAATTGGGTACAGGAAGACACCTCTTCTGAACCGTATAGCACAATTTCAGTGTACTTATGCTGTTCAGCTCTTTTGTCCATATATGAACCAAGGTTGCAAGAGGGTCAGGAGAGAGTGGTTCTGGCTTGATCGCACTGTTGATGACACCTTCCATCACTTTACTGACGATCGAAAGTAGACTGATTGGGTGGTAATTGGCTGTTTTTCAGTGTAGAAGATATGCCTGGTCGTGTTGGCATCGACATCAAGATGGGAATGTTACAGGCTTGGCTAGAAGTGTGTCAATTTCTGGAAGAGACATTTTCAGTAATATTTTAATCTTTTGAATTACAAACACTACCATATATAACCAAAACTGTTTGTAACCACACTTTTCTTGGGGCAGTCACTGAACATTCAAAATTTATTAATGTACCTCACCATTCTGAAATTTTAAAATATGTTTTAAATTATAAATTTCAAAGTTTATAATTTTCAAAGTTTATGAAATGTTCAAAGATGTTTAGCCATATTAAAAAAGTTAACAAATGTAATAGCATTTATTTAAAACAATCGTAATAGCACATGACAGAGGGGCAGGAGTAGACCATTCAGCCCATTGAGCTTGCTCTGCCATTCAATGTGATCATGGCTGATTGTGGGCTTCAACTCCACTTTTCCACCTGCTCTCTATTTCCCTCGGTTCCCAGAGAGATCACAAATCTGTGTGCCCCACCTTAAATGTATTCAACAATTAAATAGCCACATCCCATGGCAAGGAGAGTTCCAAAGAGTCACAAATCTTGTAGAGAGAAATGTTGAATTGCCTGCCATCAAACTGAGGACTGACCTTAAACAGTTTGTCTTTTGCTTATGATTTTATTCGTGACATGTAGTCACTGTAAATGCACTATGCTTTTGTCCCATTACTCCATGGATGCAACATTAAATGAAAACATTTTGTTTTTATGCGGGCAGGGTATGTCTTTGTGATTTGTTTGCAAAGCAGCTGAAGATATACATTAACTCGTCACATTCTTTGCATATTACCTGGTGTTTTGCACTGAATATGAAAGGATTTCCAATTCAACATCAAAATAATATATATCATCCCCTTTCTAGTTTTGGTTTTACTTGATTGTTGATTCTCAATATTCTTAAAACTCATCCTCTCCTCTGATTCTGGCCACATCAAACCTCAGAGTAAAAAGTGAGGTCTGCAGATGCTGGAGATCTCAGGTCTTGTCCAGCAGTTGGGTTTATTTGAAAAGTGTAGGAGCTCAGGGAAAGGAACTTTAATTTCAATAACAATTCTGGAATAGCACAATGTGCAACCAGGATTAACCTTGTGTCAGTAATGCCAGAAACTGATATTTCACTTCAAAGATTACGACAGTTTCCCTATTTGGTCATCATATGTGTGTTGGGTAATACAAGCTGTTACAGATAAATGATCACAATTAGCAGCTTCACTGGAACAGTCATTTCAGCAATTCCATACTGGTTTATCACACATGCTTAAAAGATAGATTTTCAGAATGCTCTAATATTGTTGTTACTGTCGCTCTAATATACCCAAATTACCCTTTCCTTTTGTGTCTGAAGGATCATAATGTCATTTGCTTGTTCATTTTATTGACAAAGTGGAATCTGTAGTGAAATAGTGACAGTGAGTAGATGAGACAACATGCATTTCCAAGCATTCCTCTATTCTAAAATAATTTTATGAACCTCTGCAGAAGTGCAAGTCAACCCGTTACACCCTCGTTAACTGCACTCTATGGAAAAGAAGCTCATGTAGAATCATGCAGCATGAATGATCATTGAGAATAAATTCTTTAATTCCAGAACAGATGAAGCACACTTGAAGGAAGGCACTGATTTTCAGGTATCACAGCAGCTTTGACAGCACCAAGTAGTGGAGTCAACTTTTATGTCTCACAATTGGACATGGCGACTATTGACAGCTGAGTGCACCATCAGGAGGGGGACAGTACTGACCAGGAATAGCAAATAAGAGACACATGGCACATCTCTCCACCTTTCAGGCACTCTGCCTGTTTTCCTGATGAAGGGCTTTTGCCCGAACTGTCGATTTTACTGCTCCTCGGATGCTGCCTGAACTGCTGTGCTTTTCCAGCACCACTCTAATCCAGAATCTGATTTCCAGCATCTGCAGTCATTGTTTTTACCTACTATGTATACTAGAGCAGCAACTAAGGGACTTCCAAAAGAATGGAGGAGAGCTTGAGTAGGATCAAACTCAGGAGAGGATCTGTAACTGAGATGTGGTATCTGATGAAGAGAGATCGGTCTACTGAGTCTCTTAACCTCACGGGTTCCTAAGCCACAAGGTTGTGCCATTTGGCCATAAACTACAAACAATAGAATGCATCAATCCCATTGTTAGTTGAAGAGCTAAGTGGTAGTGTCTTAGCTAAAATGGAACAAATCAGTGTTATGAGTGAGGCGGAAGGAGTGTACTGTTGCTGTAGTCCCACTACTCCATGGATTGCAGCATTAAATGAAATTACTTTTTCCAGTTACCAGAATAATTTTGTTAAAAAGTTTATTCTTGGGATGTAGACATTGATGGCTGCCCAGCATTTATTGTCCATCTCATTGCCCATCTCTAATTGGCCTTGAGAAGGTGATGGTGAGCTGCCTCTTGAACCACTTCAGTCCACATTGCTGTAGGTTGACCCACAATGAGGGTGGGAATTCCAGGATTTTGACCCAATGACAGTGAAGTATTAAATATCGATAGCAGCTTTTAAGCAAGATCTATCAATCAGGATTCTTAATAAATACAATGGTTCATTATCAAAGCAAAATTCATTCAATAAAGATGAAAAAATTGGTAAACATACATAGTGACATAGAAGTATAATGCTTATCCCTCAAAATATCACCAAAACACACATTAACACATAGGCACTCATGAAATAAAAAAAATCCCTAAACTTTCCCTGCAAAAAAAAGCTTTTTGAAAAAAAAGCTATTGGCAATAGATTATTCTTGAAGGCAAAAGGGTAAAATGTGAAATGTTTTGGAGTTTGTTACTTTGATCTATATCCTGTTTCATCCTCAACAAACACTGGCCAACAAGTCATATCATTACTCATGCCTAGTTGTCTCTGAAGTCTTACAGACAATCTTGAGATGTTCTTTCAATCACGCTTTCAAAAGAACGATAGATTTCACCTTGAACTTAACAAAACGTGTTTCTTTCCAGAATGGGAGGGATCAGCTGGGTAGCTTGTTCAGGGCATACTTTCCTCCAAATGAACAGATAAAAGCAAGAACCTGTCCAAACCGGTTACTGTTCAAACCCAGTCCACAGGAGAGCTCAATGCAAAACAGGCAGTTAAAACCAGCTATGTGATTTGCAGCATGCTGTGTTAAAACAAAATCCTGAAGTCCACAGTAAACTTTAAAGAAACCACCCCATATTTTTCGCAAAACTAGAAATAAATTCATTTTCTACAATCCTTCAAAACTTAAGTCATCCAAAAAATATTTACTATAAAATGTCTTTGTAATAAGAGGACCTCTATCTATTCACATACATGATTCAAGAGTTACACATGATGATGGGGAGTTTGGAACAAACGAAAATCATTGCAACTAATCAAAGAGAAAATTGGGATTACAGTTCATCTTTACACTGAGTGGTCAACAGAGGAAAAAGATAGGAATACAAGAATTATTTTTCAGAACAATGGAATACTGCAATAGCGTAATTTTTCAGAGAAATAAAGTAAGCCTAGCTCAATGGTTTCCTCATATGTTAGTATTTTTGTTATCTAAGCAGTCAATTGATGGTAAATATTGCTGACAAAAACACATTTTGTCAAAGGTTTTCATCTTGGAATCATTAGGATGATTTTCAAAAAATACCAGTGTAGAGGAAAAACAATATATATATTTAAAATGAATTCCTAGGATGAGGAGTGGGTTGGCTGGACCAGCATTCATTGCCCTTCCCTAGATGCCTTTGAGAAGGTGCTGGTGATCTGTTCACTTGAACTGTTGCAGTCTATTGTGGTGGATTTTGACCCAGAGACATAAAAAGAACGGCGATACAATTCCAAGTCAGGATGGGTGCACCTTGGAGTGGAACTTGCAGGTTGTGGTGTTACCACATATCTGCTGCCCTTGGGTTATTTTAATATGCTGTAAAGAGCCTTGGCGAATTTCCGCAGTGTATCTTGCAGATGATATGCACTGCTGCTACTGAGAACCATCAGTGGAGGGAGTGAATATTTCTGAATGTGTTGCCCATCAAACGTGCTGCCTTTTCCTGGATGGTGTCAAGTTTCTTGAGAGCTATTGGAAAACTCTGTGCTGGTTGAAGTCATACCTGGCACAAAAAGAAGATGGTTCTGGTTGTTAGAAGTCAGTCTCTTCAGCTCCAGCACATCTCTACAGAGTTCCTCAGGATAATGTCCTAGCTCTAATCATCTTCAGCTACTTCATCATTGATCTTCCCTCCATCACAAAGTCAGATATAGGATTGTTTGCTGGTTACTGCACAAAGTTCCACACCATTCGTGACTCTTCAGATACTGAAGCAGTCCATATCCAAATACCAGACAACATCCGGGTTTGGGCTGATAAGTGCCAGGCAATTACCATCTCCAACAAAACCGGATCTAAGCAATGTGGAGGGGTGTATTTCTGACTGAACGACTATGACCAATGGTGGTCAGTAAGGATCAGTGCTGGGACCTCTATTGATAAGGATGAAAATATAGGTGGGCTGATTAATAAGTTTACGTATGATATGAAAGTCAAAGAGTCAAAGAGTCAAACAGCATGGAAACAGGCCCCACAATTGCCCCTTGACATTCAGTTACGATCTTGGAATCTCCTACTATCAAGTTACTATTGACTGGACTGGACTAGCCATATAACTACTGTGACTACAAGCGCAGCTCTGAGGATAGGAATCCTCAATCTTCTGTTTCCACAAAGCCTTTTCACTATCTGTTGTGAATGAGGCATACGTCAGGATTGATGGAATACTTTCCACCTATCTAGTTGAGTGCAACTCCAATAACACACAAAAAGCATTAAGCAGCTGTACAGGATATTGGTTAGGCCACTTTTGGAATCCTGCATTCAATTCTGATCTCCTTGCTATAGGAAAGATGTTGCTAAACTTGAAAAGGTTCAGAAAAGACTTACAAGGATGTTGCCAAGTTTGGAGGGTCTTTCCTCTTGCATTTGACCTCCCATAATGCATCACCTCACATTTGGATTAAACTCCGTCTGACATTTCCCTCCCCGACTTTCCAACTGATCTGTATCTTGTTGTATCCTTTGAGAACCTTCTTCACTGTCCACTGCGGCTGTAGGGCCTGTTTCCATGCTGTTTGACTCTTTGACTCTGTAACTTTCATATCATATGTAAACTTATTAATCAGCCCACCTACATTTTCATCCGTATCAATAGAGGTCCCAGCGCTGATCCTTGCTGACCACCATTGGTCATAGGTGTTCAGTCAGATGATTAGACCCCTCCACATTTACCTTTTGTTTTCAATGACCAAGCTAATTTTGTATGTAATTTGCCAACTCACCAGTGATTGCATGCAACTTAATCTTCTGGACCAGTCAACCATGAGGGACCTTGTCAAAAGTCAAGTAGATAACATCCACTGCCTCACCTCATCAACCGTCTTTATCACTTCCTCAACGCACTCAATAATGTTTGATTCTGGATCAGTGGTGCTGGAAGAGCACAGCCGTTCAGGCAGCATCTAACGAGCAGCAAAATCGACGTTTCGGGCAAAAGCCCTTCATCAGGAATAAAGGCAGTGGGCCGGAAGCATGGAGAGATAAGCTAGGGAAGGCTGGGGGTGGGAGAGAGTAGCATAGAGTAGTTGCAGTGGGAGAGGGACTCCCTGAGATTCTTGTAGAGAGAGGAGGAAAACTTCTTCAAGGCAGGAATGTTTGAGACAAGGTAAACACAATGATTGCAGATGCTGGAAACCGGATTCTGGATTAGTGCTTCTGGAAGAGCACAGCAGTTCAGGCAGCATCCAAAGTGCAGCGAAATTGACGTTTCGGGCAATGTTTGAGACAAGCTGACTATCTGTAATAAGTCCATTCACCTCCAAACATGAGTAAATCTTGTCCTTAAGAATCCTCTCTAAAACAGTTTATAATTTTCTGGATTATCCCTGTTGCCCTTCTTAAACAGAGAAACAACATTGGCTATTCCCTAGTCTTTTCACCTATGGTGCCAGGTTTGTGACTGTACTGTATGTGAGACTGTAGGCTAGTGTTAAGTTTACGATTGTACTTGGGGGCTGATGCCAAGTTTGTAATTGGCACTCTGGGCTGATGCCACGTCGATGGGTGCAGTTACGGACCTTCGCCACCAAGCGGCAGTGGCGCTGTTTGGTCATGTCTGGGGTGGGTCGCCGCCTCTGATTGACGGTTGACGTCACATGGAGGCCGCACCCCTTTCCGGGCGATGCTCTCCGGCCGCGATCAGGTTTGGATGTCAATCAGGCGGGAGGCAACTTCCGGTGTCAGGTTCGGTTGGCCGGGAGGTTGTTAGGGGAGTTTCCAAGTGGGGCCTAAATGCTGAGTGGAGCCAGCAACATGGAGGTTATAGAGGGTGAGAGGAACTTCACTTGAAATTAGTCTTCCCCCATCCTGTAATGAGTGCTTAAGATTAAAAACTCAAAAAATAGATTTTTTTTGATACAATGAGCAAATTTGGAAAATTAATCAACTTCCTTCTCATCGTCTTTAACTGGAATTGTTTTTATTAGAAGTAATAAGTATTGACAGTTATTTCACCTTGATCTGTTGATATGGTGTGAGCAATGTGTCGTGATGTTACTCCTTGCGATGATGATGTTAGATTTCTTGCTGTGTATTGCAGTTTGCAGCAGGGTGGGTGACTTTTGACAAGCTTAGGGTTTCTGTTATTGATATTGAAGCTTTCCATCCCAAATTTAATGTCTCACTCTCTCCACGTAGAGTGGCTCAGTGGCCATTTAATCATTGAAATTGATGTTCCAACCTGATGGTAGGACATTGTCTAAGTTAGGTTAGATTCCCTACGGTGTGGAAACAGACCCTTCGGCCCAACCAGTCCATACTGACCCTCCAAAGAGTAACCCACCCAGAACGATTTTCCTCTGACTAATGCACCTAACACTATGGGCAGTTTAGAATGGCCAATTCACCTGACCTGCACATCTTTGGACTGTGGGATGAAACCCACGCAGACCCAGGAGGAAATGGGTAAACTCCACACAGACAGTCGCTTGGGACCCTGTGCTGTGACGCAGCAGTGCTAACCACTGAGCCACCGTGCAGTTGGTACTATTGCAACTTGAAGTCTCCTAAAAAGTGTAATGATTCTGTAAAATAGTTTAATAATGCTTGTGTGTGTTTATGTTTAAAGATTTGTAACTTTCTTAAAACAAAATGTGAAACTAATCTGCAACTACAAATGGTTTTGAAGGTTTAGGTGCTCTTAATACTTTTATGCTATGTTGTCTTCTGTTCAATGTTTAGTAGAGCTTACAATTGCCAGTTTCACTGCAAAAAGGAGGTGGGCATAAGAACTTTGAGTCCAGTGACCCTTGCATATTTTTGTCAATGTTAACTCTGCTTTCTCTTCACAAATGCTGCCAGACCTGCTAAGTTTCTCCAGCAGTTTCTGTCTTTGGTTGTTTTCCAGCATCCGCAGTTCTTTGTTTTAGTGTTGTGGCAGAACTGCAGTTTAGTGTTGTGAATTACTTTTGATTAAAAGCCAACTCATTTCTTTTGTGCAGTCCTTGCATGGAATTTTGTACACTACATTGGTTTTGCTCATGTAACGACACAACAACGAGCACTCGAGCTACAAATCTTCATGAGCAAAACCAATGTAGTGTACAAAATCCCATGCAAGGACTGCACAAAACACTACATAGGACAAACAGGAAGACAGCTAATGATCCACATCCATGAACGCCAACTAGCCATGAAACGACATGACCAGCTATACTTAGTAGCCACACACGCAGATGACAAGCAACATGAATTCGACTGGGACAACACTACTATTATAGGACAAGCCAAACAGAGAACAGCCAGGGAATTCCTAGAGGCATAGCACTCAGATTCAATCAATAAGCACATCGACCTGGACCCAATATACCAACCACTTCAGCGGACAGCTGGAACTGACAACCGGAAGCGACCGATTCAAACCACTACAAATGCCGGAGGAAAGATCACAGAAGCGCTTCACAGGAGGCTCCCAAGCACTGAGGATGTCACCTAGACAGGGGACGAAATGTCTGCAACACAAATTCCTAGCTCTGCGAACAGAACCACAACGAGCACAACAACAAATTTTGAAGTGGTTATTTGCTGTCATGGAGTCATACAGCATGGAAACCGACCATTTGGTCTAACTGGTCCATACTGACTAGGTTTCCCAAATAAAACCCTAGTCCCATTTTTCTGCATTTGGCTCATATTCCTCTAAATATTTTCCATTCATTTACCTGTCCAAATGTTTTTTAGTAAATGCAGGCACAATTATAATAACTATTTCTGTGGCAGTTTATGCCATAAACTCATCACTTGCCTGTGTGGAAAAAGTTGGCCCTCTGGTTCCTTTTACATCTCTCCCCTCTCACTTTAAACCTGTGCCCTCTAGTTTTGAACTCCAGTACACGAGGGGAAAGATTTTTGCTATTCACCTTTGCTGATGGAGTTTTTTTTATATCCATTGGGAAATTTGGATAATATAACTAAAAAAGTATTTCTCTCTACTGTGATTACTATTTATTCCCAGACTTGGTACTGTACAGCCAGCTCTTATGATAAATGTTTACAAAACAGCATCTCAGATACCAGGGATTGCTGGTAAGCCCTTTTATAAACGAGTTGACTAAAAAAATTGCTCCACAGTACACCTCTCTGTTATTACATATTCACTGGTAAGACCAGGTTAATTTGGTTATTAAGCAACCTAAGTGAAGTATTAAGACCCATTCTCGTAAGTGTCATCAAAATTTAGAATGCTAGGCCACCTTTACCTGTGTGTAGATGAAAATCCCCTACTATTATTAGAGTCACAGAGATGTATAGCATGGAAACAGACCATTTGGTCCAGCCCGTCCATGCCGACCAGATATCCCAATCTAGTCCCACCTGCCAGCGCCCAGCCCATATCCCGCCAAACCCTTCCTATTCATATACCCATCCAAATACCTCTTAAATGTTGCAATTGTACCAGCCTCCACCACATCCTCTGACAACTCATTCCATCCACGTACCACACTCTGTGTGAAAATGTTGGCCCTTAGGTCTCTTTTATATCTTTCCTTGTCACCCAAAACCTATGCCCTTTAGTTCTGGACTCCCTGACCCCAGGGAAAAGACTTTGTCTATTTATCCTATCCATGCCCCTCATAATTTTGTAAACTCTATAAGGTCACTGCTCAGCCTCCGATGCTCCAGGGAAAACAGCCCCAGCCTGTTCTGCCTCTCCCTGAAGGTCAGATCCTCCAACACTGGCAACATCCTTGTAAATCTTTTCTGAACCTTTTCAAGTTTCACAACATCTTTCCGATAGGAAGGAGACCAAAATTGCATGCAATATTCCAACAGTGGCCTAACCAATGTCCTGTACAGCTGACCAGAATTGCATGCAATATTCCAACAGTGGCCTAACCAATGTCCTGTACAGCTGACCAGAATTGCATGCAATATTCCAACAGTGGCCTAACCAATGTCCTGTACAGCCCCAACATGACCTTCCAACTCATGTACTCAATACATGACCAATAAAGAAAAGCATACCAAACGCCGCCTTCACTATCCTATCCACCTGTGATTTCACTTCCAAGGAGCTATGCACCTGCACTCCAAGGTCTCTTTGTTCTGCAACACTCCCTAGGACCTTACCATTAAGTGCATAAATCCTGCTAAGATTTGCTTTCCTAAAATGCAGCACCTCGCATTTATCTGAATTAAACTCCATCTGCCACTTCTCAGCCCATTGGCCCATCTGATCTAGATCCTGTTGTAATCTGAAGTAACCCTCTTCGCTGTCCACTACACCTCCAATTTTGGTGTCATCTGCAAACTTCCTAACTATTCCTCTTATGCTCGCATCCAAATCATTTATGTAAATGACAAAAAGTAGAGGGCCCAGCACCGATCTTTGGGGCACTCCACTGGTCACAGGCCTCCAGCCTGAAAAACAACCTCCACCACTACCCTCTGTCTTCAACCTTTGAGCCAGTTCTGTATCCAAATGACTAGTTCTCCCTGTATTCCATGAGATCTAACCTTGCTAATCAGTCTCCCATGGGGAACCTTGTTGAACGCCTGACTGAAGTTCTGGCACTTTTCTGACAACTCCTGTTGTTCTTCCTTTGTACTCCTAACTACTGTGTATAAACTGTTGGGGGACCTGTAAACCACTATCACAAATAGTTATTTAGCTTTGTCATTGCTCATCTTTATTCTTTTTTAAAATCCTCTTAAAATCCTATTCTTTAAAATCCTGTTCGTATACTGTTAGATTTGTACTCTGTATCTCCAAAGTATACAGCGTACAATCTGTATACCCCCATCCAGATATGCTGTAGCTCCTGTAGACTGGCCTCCAGCTCTTAAACTCTGAGCTGAAGCTCCTCTAGCTACATCTACTTATTGTAGACAAGTTTGTCCTCATTACTCTGGCAATCACATCCTGCAGCTGGGACATGTCACCATACTTCCATCCTTGTGTTATAATTAGCTATTTAATTTTTATTTAAAATTAGATTAGATTAGACTTACAGTGTGGAAACAGGCCCTTCGGCCCAACAAGTCCACACCGACCCGCCGAAGCGCAACCCACCCATACCCCTACCTAACACTACAGGCAATTTAGCATGGCCAATTCACCTGACCCGCACATCTTTGGACTGTGGGAGAAAACCGGAGCACCCGGAGGAAACCCACGCAGACACGGGGAGAACGTGCAAACTCCACACAGTCAGTCGCCTGAGTCGGGAATTGAACCCGGGTCTCAGGCGGTGAGGCAGCAGTGCTAACCACTGTGCCACCGTGCCGCCCAAAATTGTTACCTTTATCATCAGTTTCTATACTTTTGAAGATCAGGGAAGTTCTCCCATTTATCCTTTTAAATCAGCATCACCAAAGCAGATTATGTATTCACTATCTATCTCATAGCTGCTTGTGGAAGTATGGTATGCAAGGTAGTTGATGTGCTTTCGAAATTACAATAGTGATAACACTTCCAGTAACTGGTTCTTAATTAACTGTGAAATGATTTGTGAAAGATGTTATAATTGCAGTTTTTTTAGGTGAGTGTCTGACATCACCATATTGAAATGCAGTTGGTTTCTTATGAAATTGGTGCTTAAGGGAAATAAACTCTCAGGTCACAGTAGGGTAACGAAACACAGTAGCGAACAGGCATGAATGTGAAGATTCAAATGGCCTCCTTCTGTGTCATGATTAGAGTGGTGCTAGAAAGGCACAGCAGGTCAGGCAGCATCTGAGGAGCAGCAAAAGCCCTTTACCAGGAAGGCGGTTGGAGGGGTGGGGGTTGAGGGTGGAGGTACGGGATGTGGATGAGATGCGTTGGAGGGCATCTTCAACCACATGGAAGGGGAAATTGCGGTCTTTAAAGAAGATTAGATTCCCTACAATGTGGGGACAAGCCCTTTGGCTGAACAAGTGCACACCGACCCTCCGAAGAGTAATCCACCCAGACCAATTTCCCCCTGACTAATGCACCTAACACTATGGGCAATTTAGCATGGTCAATTCACCTAACCTGCACATCTTTGGATTGTCGGGGGGAAACCAGAGCACCTGGAGGAAACCCACGCACACACGGGGAAATGTGCAAACTCCATACAGACAGTCGCCCCGAGGCTGGAATCAAACCTGGGTCCCTGGTCTTGTGAGGCAGCAGTGCTAACCATTAAGCCATTGTGCCGCCCCTGCGGAAGGAGGCCATCTGATGTGTTCTGTGGTGGAACTGGTCCTTCTAGGAGCTTATGCAGCGGAGGTGGAGGAATTGGGAATACAGGATAGCATTTTTGCAGAAGGTAGGGTGGGAGGAGGTGTAATCCAGGTAGCTGTGGGAGTCGGTGGGTTTGTAGAAAATGTCGGTGTTGAGTCCGTCATCGGTGATGGAGATGGAGAGGTCCAGGAAGAGGAGGGAGGTGTCAGAGATGGTTCAAGTGAATTTAAGGTTGGGGTGGAATGTGTTGGTGAAGTTGATGAACTGTTCAACCTCCTCATGGGAGTACGAGGTGGCGCTGATGCAGTCATGAATGTAGCGGAGGAAAAGGTGGGGTGTGGTATCGGTGTAACTCCAGAAGATGGATTGTTCTATGTTGCCGACAAAGAGACAGGTATAGCTGGGGCCCATGTGGGTGCCATGGCTACCCCTTTCATCTGGAGGAAGTGGGAGGATTCGAAGGAGAGATTGTTGAGGGTGAGGACCAGTTCAGCCAAACAAATGAGAATGTCAGTGGAAGGGTACTGTTGGGGACGTCGGGAGAGGAAGAAATGGAGGGCTTGGAGACCCTGGTCTTGGCAGATGGAGGTATAGAGGGACTGGATGTCCATGGTGAAGATGAGGCATTGGGGGCCAGGGAAACAGAAGTCTCCGGAGAGGTGGAGGGCATGGGTGGTGTCTCGAACGTATGTGGGGAGTTCCTGGACTAGGGGGAAGAGGACAGTATCAAGGTAGGCGGAGATGAATTCGGTGCGGCAGGAGCAGGGTGAGATGATGGGTCGGCTGGGGTAGTCAGGCTTGTGGATGTTGATTAGGAGGTAGAATCGGGTGGTGTGGGGTTTCTGAACTATCAGGTTGGAAGTTGTGGATGGGAGTTCCCCTGTGGTGATAACGTTGTGAATGGTCTGGGAGATGATGGTTAGTGATGAGACGTTGAGGTTATGGTCGAAGGAGTGGTAGGAGAGGTGTCTTTGAGTTGGTGCCTGGCATCAGCGATGTAGAGGCCAGTGCACCTCTAGGCTGCAATACCCAACTACTACTGCACCCCCTTTGTCCACTGGTTTGATGGTGTGGTTGGGATTAGAGCAAAGGGAGTGGAGGACTGCATGTTGTGAGGGTGAGATGTTAGAGTGGGGGAGGTGGGGAGACAGGTTGAGGCAGTTAATGTCTGGGCAGTAGTTGGAAATAAAGAGGTCGAGGGCGGGTAATAGACTGGATAGGGTGTCCAGGTGGATGGAGTGTGTTGGAGGCCGGCAAAGGGATCCTTGGAAGGTGGGTGGGAGGCAGCGGAAGAAGTGTTTGACGTCACAATGCATATTGAATTTGTTGATGTGTGGAGGGAGGGGGATGAAGGTAAGGCCTTTGCGGAAAGATCATTCTTCCTCGGGGAGGAGGAGGTCTGGAGGTCCTTCTGTGTCATTATGGGCATCCGTATGGGCCCCAGCTATGCCTGTCTCTTTGTTGGCTACATAGAACAGTCGATCTTCCGTAATTACACCGGCACCACTCCCCACCTCTTCCTCCACTACATTGATGACTGCATTGGCGCCACCTCGTGCTCTTGAGAGGAGGCTGAGCAATTCATCAACTTCACCAACATATTCCATCCTGACCTTAAATTTACCTGGACCATCTCTGACACCTCCCTCCCCTCCCTGGACCTCTCCATCTCCATTAATGACGACCGACTTGACACTGACATTTTTTTACAAACTCACCGACTCCCACAGCTACCTGGATTACATCTCTTCCCACCTTACATCTCTTCCCACCCTACCTCTTGCAAAAATGCCATCGCGTATTCCCAATTCCTCCGCCTCCACCGTATCTGCTCCCAGGAGGACCAGTTCCACCACAGAACACATCAGATGGCCTCCTTCTTTAGAGACCGCAATTTCCCTTCCCATGTAGTTAAAGATGCCCTCCAACGCATCTCGTCCACATCCCGCACCTCCACCCTCAGACCCCACCCTCGAACCGTAACAAGGATAGAACGCCCCTGGTGCTCACCTTCCACCCTACCAACCTTCGCATAAACCAAATCATTCGCCGACATTTCCGCCACCTCCAAAACGTCCCCACCACTCGGGATATATTTCCTTCCCCACCCCTTTCCGCCTCCCGCAAAGACCGTTTCCTCCGTGACTACCTGATCAGGTCCACGCCCCCCCTACAGCACACCCTCCCATCCTGGTACCTTCCCCTGCCACCGCAGGAACTGCAAAACCTGCACCCACACCTCCTCCCTCACCTCCATCCAAGGCCCTAAAAGAGCCTTCCACATCCATCAAAGTTCTACCTGCACATCCACTAATATCGTTTATTGCATTCGTTGCTCCCGATGCAGTCTCCTCTACACTGGGGAGACTGGGCAACTCCTAGCAGAGCACTTTAGGGAAAATCTCCGGGACACCCGCACCAATCAACACCCCGTGGCCCAACATTTCAACTTCCCCTCCCACTCTTGCCGAGGACATGGAGGTCCTGGGCCTCCTTCACCGCCGCTCCCTCACCACCAGACGCCTGGAGGAAGAACGCCTCATCTTCCACTTCAGATCACTTCAACCCCAGGGCATCAATGTGGACTTCAACAGTTTCCTCATTTCCCCTTCCCCCACCTCACCCTAGTTCCAAACTTCCAGCTCAGTACTGTCCCTATGACTTGTCCTACCTGCCTATCTTCTTTTCCACCTATCCACTCCACCCTCCGCCCTGACTTATCCCCTTCATCCCCTCCCCCACTCACCTATTGTAGTCTATGCTACTTTCTCCCCACCCCCACCCTCCTCTCACTTATCTCTCCACGCTTCAGGCACTCTGCCTTTATTCCTGATGAAGGGCTTTTGCCCAAAACGTCGATTTTGCTGCTGCTCGGATGCCCCCTGAACTGCTGTGCTCTTCCAGCACCACTAATCCAAAATCTGGTTTCCAGCATCTGCAGTCATTGTTTTTCCCCATTCAGACAAACATCAGGCAAACCCAGTTGTGGGAAAGTCTGGATATTAATGTTTGAAATGTCTACTAGTACATTGTTAAATGTTACTATCTAATTTTAGGTCAAGACAAAATGTTCATTCGAAATGATTTTTGTGCTAATTCAAGTGAGTGTTAGTGTTATGATTTGAAGTCGTTTCCACTTTGGGTATCTCATGTCAACAACAAGTATTCCAAATTAATTAATAACTGTTAGACACAGATAAAGTTCCCTTTCATTTCATATCAAACATAGGTTAGGTACAGTAGGATTATTTGCAAAATAATGCTTCCTTGACACTGACCTATCAAACACTACCAGAGTGTAAAATACTTTAAGAATCACATTATCTGTATATTTTCCCATCAAGCATAGGAAAGACAGTTAAATAGTTCCAAGCTCCTTCTATACTGTTTCCATCAAACACACTCAATGTAGATGCAGTGATTTAGATAAGAAACAAGGCTGTCTCTTAAGGAGTTTCTTAATTCAAGGTCAAAGGAATATTAAGGTTGTGTGATATTCTGATATTTTCATCCCTTGTTCCTCAGACATTGTAAACACACACCAAGTTTATGTGAAAGATGGTTTGTATGTTATTCAGAGCATAGAAACTGGTTAATTGGCCCAAGCGGTCTATTTCCACATTCCTCCTATGACCCTACTGCATCTAACTTGACCATAAAATTTTTACAGCATGGGCAGAGTTCTTTTAGTCCATCATGTCTGCATTGCTCATCAAAAATCCATCTTTTCTCATTGCATTTCCTAGTATTCTTTCATAGCCTTGTATTTGTTTGCATTTCAATTGTTCATCTATGTTCTTAAATGTTTTGAGGGTTCTTGCCTTTACCATCCTTTTGGACAGTATAGATACCCACAATCCTTTGAAAGAAAAGTATTTTCCTTAAATCCCCTCTAAGCCTCCTGCTCCTTAACTTAAAACTGTGTGCACTCAGTTATCGATTCCTGAACTAAGAGGAAAGGTTAACACCTGTCTATCCTGTCTATACCTCTCAGAAAATTGTACAACTCAAACTGATCCCCTTGGTGTCAGCCTTCTCTGCTCTAAGTAAAACAACTCAAGCCTATCTAGTCTGTCTTCATAATAGAATTGTTCCAACGCAGGTAATATTCCGGTGCACCCTTATGTACACACTCTAGTACAGTTACCACCTTCCTATTGTGCAGTGACCAGAATTGCATATAGTGCTCCATCTGTGACCTCATTCATGTTGTATACAGCTTCCTTGCTCTTGTATTCACTGCCTTGACTAATAAAGGCAAGTATCTCAACGGACTTCTTTACCACCTTATCTATCTTTCCTGTTGCCTTCAAGGTCTTTGATCTTGAGGGCCTTCTGATCCTCCGTACTTCCTCAGGTCCTACCATTCTACATGTACTCCCTTACCTTGTTAGTGCTCCCCATATTATTCCTTTCTAGTTTCCCTCCTGCTTGCGTTAGATGGACCCTGCTCATGTTTTGTACGATATAAAAGTTAAAGGCATTGAATATATGGCACAGAAACTGATCATTCAGCTTAACTAGTCTGTGCTGATATTAAGTTCAGGCAATCGTTCCTATTCCCTTATCACACATGAATTTGCTAAGTTTCCTTTTGATTCTCCTCCTCCAGATTCTCCTCCTCCTCATTTTCCTGTTGACTTATTAGTAAATATCTTGAATTTATGTTCTCTAATTTTTGATTTTTGCAAAATTGAAATATCTAGGTTCACATCTATTCTTTCCAAATCCTTCATCCTTTTAAAGATCTTGATCATGTCACCTCTTCGTCATTGCCTTTCTAATGAGAGTCCCCGATTTGCTCAATCATTCTCAATGGCAATAATCTCTGTTTCCACAGTACCAAATGTGGCACTGGTGAACTACGCAGCAATTCACAACATGATACCCAGAGAAATATTAACCTCTGCGACCGTGGAAATGTCAGTCAACCCTTGCATATTCCCAACTACACCCAGTAGCAAGGGAATTGTACATTTTCCATCAGCTGGTTTTGTGTGAATACATTAGAAGGAATTTAAATCCATATTCCTGTTGTTAATATGTGATATGATGTATCCAGAGCCTAGAGAATAAGTTGCGAGAGTTTTGCACTGTTTCTTTAGATTTTTGCAATCCAGTATTCTTTTGGAGGCTGTTGCATTTTGGTATTTGTTTTTAATTGGCTTTAGGTGTAAAATCATTAAGAACCAGTACAGTATCAGAATCTCAGAAACCTAGGGCAAATACTCTTTGCTTTTTAATCAATGTTTCTTTGAAGATCCCTTTAAGTGGAGGGCACATTTTAAAATGTTTTTGAGTAAGTTTTTGTAAATGTCAAGCATAACTTTGTTATAGGTAAACTCTACCTTTTTCAGTATTCTGTATGTATCTATCAGGATAGTTTAATATCAGCCGAATAATTGTATTTATTTCTTAAAGAGGTTTGCACTTGTAGACTGGAACCTTGCAGATGCAAGGGATTTCCGCTGTTTGCGGCAGATCTGGTGAGAGGCACTGCCTGCCTCGTTTAGGGGAGTCCCACAACATCTTGGGGTATTCAGGATGGCAACCTTCTCCTGGGATCAAGGACACCAGGGGGAAGACCTGTCTGCCAAGAGCAGTTGGCCACACCTGGGCGCTGGCAGTCCTGGCAGCCAGGGAGAGTGGTGGCAGCTGCTGGTACAACAATTAGGACAAAATGACTTGGACAAGAGATAGGCATAGATGAGGAATGGGGAGTTAGTAGTAAGGGCAGGAAAGTGGCTTCAGGTACCCCTTGCATCCCAGATTCCTCAGTCGGGCCCTGAGTGCCTTTCAAATGAGGGACCTCCTATGAGAGGCTGTATGCAAAACTGATAGGGTTTGCCTGTTAAGCTCTCCATCTTGTGAACCTCCCCACTTCTGGCTTAATACTAGCAGGGACAGGATGAACTATTTATGTGGGCATTAGCTGCCCATTTAAGGGCTTCAGTTGGTGTTGGAGTAGGATGACCATCCACTGACATTCCCACCACAGACATTGGGATGGAAGTGGGAAAGGAGGATTATGTTTCTCCTTTCTTTGCTACCGAATGTGTGTAAGCAGGGAACAAGATTCTACCTACACTATGCCTTTCAGCACCTCAATCTGTCCCAAAGTCTGTCAATACAAGTTTACAATCAATACAGTACTTTTTAAAATGTTGCAATTTAGAAAACGTGGCAGCTAATTTTTAATTGGCTAGCTCCCACAAATAGCAGTAAACTAATTTGTCTTAGTGACATTACATAAGGTGTAACTATTGATAAAGGCAATGGGCAAGAACTCCTCTTTGATTCAAAACAGTGGTGTGCTGAGGGCAGACAGGGCCTTGGTTTAACATAGGACACTAATCTTAAAGAATGCACCTCCAACAGCACAGCATAATGCCCCTTCAATATGGTTCAGTAGCATTCGTCATGATTCATCTCCAGCATCTTGAGCGCAACTTTAACTCACTTGACCTTCTGACTTAGCTGCCAGTCTGCTACTAACTGAACCAAGGCTGACACTTGATGCTGAAATCACCACAACCCGATGTAATGAGCTGGATAGATGATTGAGCTTTTTCTGATGTTGTTGAAAAGTGACAATTACATGCAGAAAGACTTCCATGTTAATAATTATCCCATTCTAGAATGATTGCAGATCGTGCGTCTTCGCCGCAATTAAAAACAACATCCAAAATGGCTGAGGTCTTCAGCAATCGCGCAATTCATGGAACATAAAGCGTTAAAAGTTCCGTTAGAGTATTAAGTTGAACAGCTGTCATACTTTAGCTGGATAGTCATCTGCAGCTTATGGTATTGTGTTACAAGTGCTTAGGCATAACTGTTCCAGCATGGCTGTCTGTGAGTACCAGAAACCAACGTTTTAGCTAATTGAAAAATGAAAGTTGTTAAATATCCCTAGAATTTGAATGTAGCAAGGTGAAACTTGTATTGTGATTGTGACTGTAATTAAGAGTGTTAGATTTCAGTTTAGAAATCACTAGTAGATTTTCTGCTGATCTGTTGGCAAGGCAGACAGCTTAATCTACTTGTTGTCCTACTTGGTTTGTTGAGAAAACTGCCCTTGGTACTGTGGTAGCTTAATCAAGAGAAAACAAAAATAAGTAACTATATAGCAATCATGGTTCACAATGCACTGAGACGCCTTTTCACCATGTACTCGAACTTTGTAATTGAATGGCATCTAGCAGTACACAACTCCGACCTGGGGTTTTAGAGATTCAAGAGAGTTGAGACAGGGATTTGACAAGCTGTACAATTTGGAGGTGCTAGGAAAGAGTTTGAGTAGAAAAAGCCACACAGACGAAAGAGGAAAAATTCACTGTCCTTTGTTTAAATGTATATGTCTGCCGTGTGTCACCTAAGGATCACTGCTAGCTCACTCTTTATCATGGTAGCATTGATGCCGAAATAGAGTAAAACTGTGTTAACTTTTAATCATAATTCACTAACTAAATGATCTTTTGAGGAGATTTTGTCAGTGAAGTTTCTTTCACTTCCTTAAACTTTTTAAAACCACTATTTCAGCTTCTCCCATTTTACTTGGGAATTATCCTTCAGCACCTCATCCTGTCAGTCTCATATCTAATCCTGCTACTCTTAACTTTCTTGCTACCACATTCTTCCATCTGGTCTTAGGCCTTCCTCCTCTTCTACATGGCAGTACTACCTCCATTATTTATCTCAGTACGTTTCCTCTCTAAGTCTAACAGATGACCATAGCATTTCAGTTTTTTGGTTACTTTCTTCTTCAGTACTTCCATGAACCTCCCTGACTCTCTGATGTTCTTGTTAGTCCATACATCCATCTCCGTATTTGCATCTCAATACAATCCGCTCATTGTTCCTCTCCTTGATGTTACCTAGATTTCTGCAACACATATCAACACTAACATCACAACTATTTTGTAGGTTCTTTCATTTAAGCTCACAAAACCTACTATATTAAACTTTAATGGCAAAGTTCTAAAAATTCAGTTTCACTGCATTTTGTCACGTTGAGCCTATCTGTACAAGCTTGTGTGCAGAATAATGGAACAGAATTAAATTGCCTCTAGGTCTCTCGGTGGGAGTGCACTAGGAATCAACACCTGCTATTCCCAGTCATCACAAAAGTTAAAGATTTTTAGAAAGTATACAGATTTTGCCAATTTACCTGTCTGTTGGACCCAACTTGACAGAAAACATAGGCAGGTTTCTGTACTTGTCAAAAATGACAGATTATTCCAGATAATTAGACTGTAGATACGGATAAACAACTACGAACAGCTGGCATATAACTCTACTAATTAAACTCCCCTATATACACACAGGGGGAAAAAAATGGGTGTTATGGACAGAGGGAAAGGCTGCAAGGACACTTTAGTGATTCTTGTTCACAGGGCTGCTAATATGGTTCTTGCAATTCTTGGGTTGGTCAGCATGCTGTTTTGTGCTGTTCCTTCTCTGGAGACTCTCGTGGTTTGCAACAGGCACAGGGTGTGTGGCTAACTTTATAAAAGGTCTCAACTGCAACATACAGCAATTGCTGAAGGAACAATAGTGGATTTCTTCAGGCTTAAAGTGCCTTTTACTGCAGAGAATGAGAGACCTCCTGAGTTGGTGGAGATCTGATGACTTCTTCATAACTTGTTCATAGCCCCAAGGTATTCAACTACCTGAGAAGCCATCACATATTTATTGGCAGGCAGAAGGCCTTTGCTGCTGTTAGCTGGTTTCTGGTCCACTAACCATTAGTCACTTGGAACCAACTAAAGCTCCATCTGTACACAAACCTTTGACACCAGTTTGCCTGCAACCAAATTCAGCCCCAGCTGAATAAAGGAGCTCACATTCAGCATCAGATTATTTCCAAAGCTTGCGCAATCCTCAAGAAAGCCTTTGTTTTCATAAACATAGTTTTCTAATTTCAGCCCACAATTAAAAATACAGAAGAATAAAAAGAATCAGTTTTTACACATTTTTAGTCAAGTATAGAATATGGAGTGGAGAAAATTGACTGAGCTCAATTAATGGTTCCTTGTGTAAATACACCCCTCGACATTGTGCTGACCATCCTATTTAGGAGGGTTCTTGGCCATTTAACATTTGTATTCTAGTGAAAACATAGTTGTCATGGCCTGCGTATATGGTGCCTTTCTGTACTTTGGAAAAATTTTTTCTTTGACAACTGGGATAGGGGGTAAAGCAAAACCTAAATATGTTAGTTGATTCCCCTAAGATTATAAGACATAGGAGTGGAAGTAAGGCCCATCAAGTCCACTCCGCCATTCAATTATGGCTAATGGGCATTTCAGTTCCACTTACCCGCACTCTCCCTATAGCCCTTAATTCCTTGTGAGATCAAGAATTTATCAATCTCTGCCTTGAAGACATTTAACGTTCCAGCCTCCACTGCACTCTGTGGCAATGAATTCCACAGGCCCACTGTTCTCTAGCTGAAGAAATGTCTCCTCATTTCTGTTCTAAATTGACCCCTTCTAATTCTAAGGCTGTGCCCACGCGTTCTAGTCTCCCGGCCTAACGGAAACAAGTTCCCAGCGTCCACCTTTTCTAAGTCATGCATTATCTTGTAAGTTTCTATTAGATCTCCCGTCCACCTTCTAAACTCTTAATGAATACAATCCCAGGATCCTCAACCGTTCATCATATGTTAGGCCTACCGTTCCAGGGATTATCCGTGTGAATCTCCGCTGGACACGCTCCAGTGTCAGTATGTCCTTCCTGAGGTGTAGGACCCAAAATTGGACACAGAATTCTAAATGGGGCCTAACTAGAGCTTTATAAAGTCTCAGTAGCCCATGACTGCTTTTATATTCCAACCCTCTTGAGATAAATGACAACATTGCATTTACTTTCTTAACCACAGACTCAACCTGCAAGTCAACCTATAGAAAATCCTGGACTAGCACTCCCAGATCCCTTTGTACTTTGGCTTTATGAATTTTCTCACCGTTTAGAAAATAGTCCCCGCCTGTATTCTTTTTTCCAAAGTGCAAGACCTTGCATTTGCTCACGTTGCATTTCATCAGCCATTTCCTGGACCACTCTCGTAAACTGTCTAAATCTTTCTGCAGGAGAAAGTGAAGACTGCAGATGCTGGGGATCAGAGCTGAAAATGTGTTGCTGGTTTCCAGAAATCTTTCTGCAGCCTCCCCACCAAATATCTGCCTCAGAAGTACCTGCCTGTCTGCCTAACTTTGTATCATCAGCGAACTTCGCCAGAATACCCCCAGTCCCTTCGTCCAGGGTTGCTGAAATCATTAATGTGATTCAGCCGTATTGTTAGAAGGCATCAGGTTCTGGTGTTGTAATTTTCTGAGTGATCTGATCTCTGAAGGTTTGACAGTTGTGGTGTACATGTAATCTGAGTATCCGTGTGTCTAGGACAGAAGGATCCGCTTGTTTCTTCTTATTTAGACTACTTTGTTTGGGCGGCATGGTGGCACAGTGGTTAGCACTGCTGCCTCACAGCGCCAGAGACCCGGGTTCAATTCCTGCCACAGGGACTCTCTGTGTGGAGTTTGCACATTCTCCCCGTGTCTGCGTGGGTTCCTCCGGGTGCTCCGGTTTCCTCCCACAGGCTAGGTAAATTGCCCGTAGTGGTAGGTGAAGGGGTAAATGTAGGGGAATGGGTCTGGGTGGTGCGCTTCGGCGGGTCGGTATGGACTTGTTGGGTCGAAGGGCCTGTTTCCACACTAAGTAATCTAATCTAATCTTATTCTGGATTAGTGGTGCTGGACAAGCACAGCAGTTCAGGCAGCATCCAAGGAGCAGTAAAATCGACGTTTCGGGCAAAAGCCCTTCATTAGGAATACAGGCAGAGAGCCTGAAGCGTGGAGAGATAAGTGAGAGGAGGGGAGAAAGTAGCATGGAGTACAGTAGGTGAGTGGGGGAGGGGATGAAGGGGATAGGTCGGGGGGGGAGGGTGGAGTGGATAGATGGAAAAGAAGATGGGCAGGTAGGACAAGTCATAGAGACAATGCTGAGCTGGATGTTGGGAACTGGGGTGAGGTGGGGGAAGGGGAAATGAGGAAACTGTTGAAGTCCACATTGATGCCCTGGGGTTGAAGTGTTCCGAGGCGGAAGGTGAGACGTTCTTCCTCCAGGCGTCTGGTGGTGAGGGAGCGGCGGTGAAGGAGGCCCAGGACTTCCATGTCCTCGGCAGAGTGGGAGGGAGAGTTGAAATGTTGGGCCACAGGGCGGTATGGTTGATTTGTGTGGGTGTCCCGGAGATATTCCCTAAAGCGCTCTGCTAGGAGGCGTCAGTCTCCCCATTGTAGAGGAGACCGCATCGGGAGCAACGGATACAATAAATGATATTGGTGGATGTGCAGGTAAAACTTTGATGGATGTGGAAGGCTCCTTTAGGGCCTTGGATGGAGGTGAGGGAGGAGGTGTGGGTGCAGGTTTTGCAATTCCTGCAGTGGCAGGGGAAGGTGCCAGGATGGGAGAGTGGGTTGAAGGGGGGCGTGGACCTTACCAGGTAGTCACGGAGGGAATAGTCTTGGGGAAAGCAGGGAGGGAAATATATCCCGAGTGGCGGGGTCTGTTTGGAGGTGGCGGAAATGTTGGCGAATGATTTGGTTTATGCGAAGGTTGTAGGGTGGAAGGTGAGCACCAGGGGCGTTCTGTCCTTGTTACGGTTGGAGGGTGGGGTCTGAGGGCGGAGGTGCGGGATGTGGACGAGATGCGTTGGAGGGCATCTTTAACCACGTGGGAAGAGAAATTGTGGTCTTTAAAGAAGGAGGCCATCTGGTGTGTTCTGTGGTGGAACTGGTCCTCCTGGGAGCAGATACGGCGGAGGCAGAGCCATTGGGAATAAGGGATGGCATTTTTGCAAGAGGTAGGGTGGGAAGAAGTGTAATCCAGGTAGCTGTGGGAGTCGGTGGGTTTGTAAAACATGTTGGTATCAAGTTGGTCGTCATTAATGGCGATGGAGAGTTCTAGGAAGGGGAGGGAGGTGTCAGAGATGGTCCAGGTAAATTTAAGGTCAGGGTAGAATGTGTTGAAGTTGATGAATTGCTCAACCTCCTCTCAAGAGCACGAGGTGGCGCCAATGCAGTCATCAATGTAGCGGAGGAAGAGGTGGGGAGTGGTGCCGGTGTAAATACGGAAGATCGACTGTTCTATGTAGCCAACAAAGAGGCAGGCATAATTGGGGCCCATACGGATGCCCATGGCTACTCCTTTGGTCTGGAGGAAGTGGGAGGATTCGAAGGAGTAATTGTTAAGGGTGAGGACCAGTTCGGCCAAACAAATGAGAGTGTCGGTGGAAGGGTACTGTTGGGGACGTCGGGAGAGGAAGAAACAGAGGGCTTGAAGGCCCTGGTCTTGGCAGATGGAGGTGTAGAGGGATTGGATATCCATGGTGAAGATGAGGTGTTGGGGGCTGGGGAAATGGAAGTCTTGGAGGTGGAGGAGGGCATGGGTGGTGTTCGAACGTATGTGGGGAGTTCCTGGACTAGGGGGGATTGGACAGTGTCGAGGTAGGTAGAAATGAGTTCATTGGGGCAGAAGCATGCTGAGACAATGGGTCGGCCAAGGTGGTCAGGCTTGTGGATCTTGGGAAGGAGGTAGAACAGGGCAGTGCGGGGTTCCCGGACTATGAGGTAGGAAGCTGTGGGTGGGAGATCTCCTGAGGTGATGAGGTTCTGTATGGTCTGGGAGATGATGGTTTGGTGATGGGTGGGTGGGGTCATGGTCGAGGGGGCGGTAGGAAGAGGTGTCCTCGAGTTGGCGTTTGGCTTCAGCGGTGTAGAGGTCAGTGCGCCAGACTACCACTGTGCCCCCTTTATCTGATGGCTTGATGGTGAGGTCGGGATTGGAGCAGAGGGATTGGAGAGCTGCACATTGTGAGGGTGAGAGGTTGGAATGGGGGAGGGGAGTAGACAGGTTGAGGCGGTTGGAAATGAAGAGGTCAAGGGCGGGTAATAGGCCAGTGTGGGGTGTCCAGGTGGATGCAGTGTGTTGGAGGTGGGTGAAGGGGTCCTCGGAAGGTGTGCAGGATTCCTGATTGTGAAAGTAAGCTCGGAGGCGGAGGTGGTGGAAGAAGTGTTCGACGTCACGGCATGTATTAAATTCATTGATAAGTGGACGGCAGGGGATGAAAGTGAGTCCTTTGTTGAGGACTGATCGTTCGTCCTCAGCGAGGGGAAGGTCTGGAGGGATGGTGAAAACTCGGCAGGGTTGGCAGCTGGGATCTGGTGTGGGTGTGGAGTGGGAGTGGGGGTGGAGCCGTTAACTGGAGTGGGTGTGGTGGAGGGGGAATGAGGGTGGAGACATGAGCAGGGGTGGTGTTCCTCTCTTATATCAACACCAACTTGCATTTATGTGGCACTTTTGACATTGGAATGCTTTGCTCAGTCCTTCACCAGAGAGTAATCAATCAAAATTTGATCTGGGGCCATATACAGAGATATTAGGACTGGTGATCAAAGCTTGGTAGAAGAAAGAGTTTTAAGGAGCGTCTTTAAAAATGGAGTGGAAGAGAGGTAGAGATGGAATTTCAGAGTCTAGGCACTAGGAGCTGAAGGCACAGTGACAGTGATGGAAAAATTAAAGTAAGGATTGTACATAACACTAGAATGGAAAGATCATACTGATCTTAATGGGTTGTACTGATGGAGGAGACTGTGGAGATGGGGAGGAGCAATGCCATGAAGTTGAAAAGCAGGAAGAGAATTTTAAATGTTAGTCTGGAGGAACCTTTAATATACACCTCGCACAGCTTACAGGGTCATGGCAAAAATCAGTCTCTAAACAAAGGAAATGGTTAAAGTTTTATTAAAACTTGCTGAAAATGTGTTTCTAGAAAAGCGCAGCAGGTCAGGCAGCATCCAAGGAGCAGGAGAATCGACGTTTCGGGCATGAACCCTTCTTCAGGAATCTGCAGTATTTTGCTCTTTCACCTTGGAATAGTCTAGAGGTGAAAAGGCACAGATAAGGGTGTTTAGTTCTTTCTTCCTGAGGTTCGTATACACTTGATGCAGCCACTACACACTACATTCCTGAAGAAGGGCTCCATGCCCGAAATGTCGGTTCTCCTGTTCCTTGGATGCTGCCTGACCTGCGCTTTTCCAGCAACACATTTTCAGCTCTAATCTCCAACATGTGCAGTCCTCACTTTCTCCTCCTTTATTAAAGCTTGCACAGGCTAAGTGACCCTCCTCTGACACCCCCCTTGCAGGCATGCAAGATTGTCAGAGCGAGGGACTCGGTTAAGAAAACATCATTCCCTTTATACAGGTCAGTTGCAATGCTTACAGATACTCTGGCAACTCCCCCACAGTCACAAGCCACTCAAGACCACACCCCCTCCTAGTTATGCTCAGTCACATGTTACCTCAGGTACAACAGCAGGATGAGATAATTGTCGGAGATAATGTAAATGCTAATGCCCTAATCCTGGGGAATCATTATGCAGATAGTTTCCTTATTCAATGTTTTCCCCAAGACAATCCAGGTGTGACATACCGCTGGGCAGAAAGCATTTTTGAATGGAAGAGATTGAATTGATAATTAAACTTGATAATAGCAGGGGAGTAATGTCAAAATGAAGTGTAAATTCAGTGGATTGTCATCTGCATTCTTCCATGGCTTTTGTCCACACCCAAAGACTGCACTTTAACACTTCAAGATTACATTAATGCCCAGAAAGTCCCACTTAATCTTTGAACATTACAAGGGTTTCAGCAATGGATTAGCTGACGCAAGATCAGAATTTGGTTACATTACTGATTAGGTAGCAATGTAAAATGAATCTCTGATTTGTTTCTTTTCACTCATTACTTTCTAATAAAGTTTTTAAAAAATCACGCAACACCAGGTTATAGTGCAACAGGTTTGTTCGGAAGTACAAGCTTTTGAAGCGCTCCTCCAGAGCTGTGCTCCGAAAGCTTGTATTTCCAAAAACTTCTAAATAAATGTGTTGGACTATAACCTGGTGTTGTGATTTTTCAACTTTGTCCACCCCAGATTCTGGATCAGTGGTGCTGGAAGAGCACAGCAGTTCAGGCAGCATCCAGCGAGCAGCGAAATCGACGTTTCGGGCAAAAGCCCTTCATCAGGAATATTCCTGTTGAAGGGCTTTTGCCCAAAACGTCGATTTCGCTGCTCGCTGGATGCTGCCTGAACTGCTGTGATCTTCCAGCACCACTGATCCAGAATCTGGTTTCCAGCACCTGCAGTCATTGTGTTTACCTTTGTCCACCCCAGTCCATCTCTGGCACTGCCACATTGTACATTTTAATAGATTGATTAATTGAAGCTGAGAGAAGAATTAAGGACAGGCCCAAGATATTTGGTGGAAGAAATACAGACAGATGACTGAGCATATAAATTGTGGATATTCCAAACATTGAGTTTGTATAGGTGCTGTTACTTCCATCTGGTTGCCAATGAGGACAATGTGAATACCGGAAAGGACCACCCCTTGATTTTGCTAAGTTAGCTCATCTTGGTCAAAGTGGCTTTATCCTCATTGCCTCAATGTTAAGGTCTAAAGAAGTCAGCGGTTTGATTCTAAAGCCTCCAACTCCTTGATCCTGTAACCTCCAACTATCTCTATCCCGTGCAAGTGTATGTAGGTGGGTGGTGGGTGTTACAAGAGTGGAATTGCCAGTGACTGTGTGTATCTAGCTGATGCTTGCTGTCCAAGTTTACATGGAAATAATTGCAGCTTTGGAGCAATTTAGTACGATGACCATTAGCTGTGGAATCCTACCACCACAAGGCAGCAAATAGAAAAAAACATATGGATTGTTCTGTAGACTGGGACAACCTGGAGCCTTTTAATCAGAAGGAGCATCACTATCCTTTTATTAGGTGCTGTAGCAAAGACTCGGGGTGTGATTTATCGTAATCAGTTATTAAGTTATGCAAGCCCAACTACAGTGGCATGATGGGTTTGATTATAACAGTCGCAGAATGTTGATATTAAATGCTGATTCATTCAGAAAGGACTTGCAAGAATGTTGCTAAGTCTGAAATTTTCTTGGCCTATTGCTTAAGTTTCTAATTAGCATGGCTCACGATTACAGATGTAATTGACTAGTCTAAGCACTGCAATGTTTTACTAATAAGCACCTGCCATTTGATTGCATTAATTCACAGAACGGAAACTCTGATAGCAGCAAGTTTTTAATGGCAGCGAAGCTGTATTGGCATTTCTCTTTTCTGGATCCTGTGTAATTTTAACCAGTGAAAAAAACAATTTAAAGTTTTGTGTATGGTGTTTCAAGTTTTATATCAAAATTGCTGTTTTGCTGAATTTTGTATAACTTTATGCTTCACAAGAAATAGCTGTAGAAGAGTCCTGCTTTTATGGAGTCTCACAACCCAAAGTACTTTTCGTGCAGTGCAGTAGTTGGAAATATAACAGTAAATTTACATGCAGTAAATCTCCACTTATCCCAAAGTGATAGTGAAGTTATCAGGTTTTCTTTTTAGTGATGTTTAGTGCTTCAGCCATACAATACTTTATTCTGTTGTCTCACTCAATTAGATACTTGAGGATGTGGAGTGGATTGTGATCAGACAGCCTGATAGCATTCTGTTATAAAAATGTTGTTAATAGGAATGGGTTTTGGAGGGGAATGGGTGCAGAGTGGATCAACCAGTCAGCATTCACTGTTTAGCTGATATGTGTGTTTTGGCTTTGATTTCTGTTCAAGCCAATCTGATGAAAGCCCACTTTGTCTGAATAGTGGATGTGCTTAAGGTGGGTTTGAATAAGTTCCTCTTTGTGTTTAGACCAACAGCTCAAAATTAGTTAATTTTGCACTATGTGATAGGTTGACTGGTGTGGGAAATACATAGGAATCCTTATAACTGGATCCTTTTTTTCTGCCCAGTAACACATGGAGCTCCATGTCATAGAGTCATAGACTCATAGAGATGTACAGCACGGAAACAATTCCTTTGGTCCAACTCATTCATGCTGTCCAGATATCCCAAATTAATCTAGTCCCATTTGTCAGCACTTGGCCCATATCCCTCTAAACCCTTCCTACTCATACCCATTCGGATGCCTTTTAAATGTTGCAATTGTGCCACCCTCCACCACTTCCTCTGCCAGCTCATTCCCTAGGTATTCTAGCAAAGACTGGGGGTGAAATGATAATAATCAGTTATTAAGTTGTGCAAGCCCAACTACATTTGCACAGTGGGTTTGATTATAGTAGTCACAGAACTTCAGTATTAAATGCTGATTCATTCAGAAAGAACTGACAGGAATGTTACTAAGTCTGAAATTCTCTTGCACCACCTGCTGCGTGAAAAATTGCCCCTATCTTTCCCCTCTCACCCTAAAGCTATGTCCTCTAGTTCTGGACTCCCTGCCCTATGATAAAGGCTTTGTCTATTTATCCTATCCACGCCCCTCATGATACCCTCTGATGGGAAGGAGACCAGAATTCTGCACAATTTTTCAAAAGACATTGGCCTAACCAATGTCCTGTATAGCTGCAACATGACCTCCCAACTGCTATACTCTATGCTCTGACCAATAAAAGAAAGCGAACAAAATACTGCCTTCAATATCCAACCTGCGACTCTTCTTTCAAGGAGCTATGAACCTGCACTTCAAGGTCTCTTTGTTCAGCAACACTCCCTAGGATTTTACCATTAAATTTATAAGTCTTGTTAAGATTTGCTTTCCCAAAATGCAGCACATAGCATTTATCTAAATTAAACTCTATCTGTCACTCTTCACCCCATTACCTATCTGATCAAGATCCCGTTGTAATCTGAGGTAATCTTCTTTGTGATCCACTACACCTCCAATTTTGGTGTCACCTGCAAACTTATTAACTATACCTCCTATGTTCATATCCAAATCATTTATATAAATGACGAAAAGTAGTGGACCCAGCACCAGGCCTCTGTCTTCTACCTTTGTGTCAGTTCTGTATCCAAATGGCTAGATCTCCCTGTATTCCATGAGATCTAACCTAGCTATCACTTTTGGCATTTATTGGTAGGGGGATTGAGTTTTGGAGTCACGAGGTCATGCTTCAGCTGTACAAGACACTGGTAAGGCTGCTAGAAGAAAGTGTGGACTGCAGATGCTGGAGATCAGAGCTGAAAATGTGTTCTTGGAAAAGTGCAGGTCAGGCAGCATCCAAGGAGCAGGAGAATCGACGTTTCGGGCAAGAGCCCTTCTTCAGGAATGAAAAATTCCTGAAAAAGGGCTCATGCCCGAAACGTCAATTTTCCTGCTCCTTGGATGCTGCCTGACCTGCGCTTTTCCAAGAACACATTTTCAGCACTGGTAAGGCTGCAACTGGAGTATTGTGTGTAGGTCTGGTCACCGCATTATAGGAAGGATGTGGAAACTTCAGAAAAGGTTCAGATGAGATTTAATAGGATGTTGCCTGGTACATAAGGGAGGTCTTATGAGGAAAGGCTGAGGGCACTGAGGCTGTTTTTGTTGGAGCGAAGAAGTTTAAGAGGTGACTTAATCGATACATATAAGATAATCAGAGTGTTAGATAGAGTGGACCATGAGAGCCTTTTTTTAGATTGGCGTCAGATTATTTTCACAGGTCAGTGCAACTCGAGAGCCGAAGGGCCTGTACTGCGCTGTAACGTTCTATGTTATGACCATTCTCCCTTGTGGAACCTTGTTGAGTGCCTTACTGAACTGAAAATGTGTTGCTGGAAAAGCGCAGCAGATCAGGCAGCATCCAAGGAATAGGAGATTCGACGTTTCGGGCATAAGCCCTTCTTCCTCACTTTTTCCTCGAGTGCCTTACTGAAGTCCGTATAGATTACGTCCACCGCTCTGCCCTCATCAGTCCTCTTTGTGTGAGGTTTGTGTTGAGATATTACAATCCAAGGAGACATCACAAAAATCTCCTTCATTGTTACAGTTTACCGACTAATTGTGGCAACTTCACCAGTGGATTTCCAATTTTGGGGTATGGAATTGTGCCTGTGAATCTTCATGTTTATGCTGAGTTACAGAATGTATCATCCTGGCTGTGATGGGCTTGGGACAGGAAATGGTGATGGGAAATTGCAAAGCCCTTTTCCCCTCCTCCCCTCTTAGGCACCTTCCAGTGGTGATTACAAGTAGTCTGACACTCTCTGATAAGTTGATCTTTGGATGCACTGCCCATTAGTAACACTCGGTCATATAAGAAATGGTGTTGTGTTTGATTTCTGCACAGTGCTGAAGTCTGTTGCTTCTGGGTCATTCAGCTGAGAGAAATGAAGAAAATCAAACAATGTACTGGGATTGTTTTATCCCCACTCTCAAATATAATACAAAGAAATTGAAATGATCAGAAAAGATCTTTTAAAATTTCACTTTTCTACAGATTGGTTCACGTTGGTTCGCTGGTCTGGTTCTTGATTAAAAGTTCCTCAAATCTTAATGGAACTGATCAGAGGGAGAGGACAAAGTTAAAATTTCTAGCGACTCTTAAATCAGTTTATCAATGACTGTTGGTCCGGAGTCAACTTAAGTTTCCAATTCCATTTTCTTTTTCACTACAGATGGTTAAACCGGCGCAAGGAGGTGTTCTGAAGAGGTGGGAGGAAGAGAATTTTCTTTGACATAAGGAAATTGCTGGTTTGACTGCACCCGTGCAAGCCTGAATTCGTTGTGCTAAGATTACAACTTATTCTAAAGATCTGGACTGTGCCCTTGACAGCAAATCATAAAGTCAGCAAGATTGTTAATAGCAATGATACCGAGGCTGGAATTAGTACTATGGGAAGTTTAGATAGCTGTCTCTCGCTGCCTGTTTTTAAACGATGACTAATATCCGTGATGAAAGGTCAACTAGGTTGTCATGACAACCCCCACCTCTTTTGAGGGGGATCACTTGACTCCTACATTCTTTGTTGGATGCGAGGAGGATGAAATTGATCTGGAATCAAACATGAAGGCAGAAGACCTTGACCTTTACGACGATGAAAATGATTCAGACTCGGTAAGGAAATATATCAGATTTTTTAAAACAACTTTTTTCTCTTTGAACCATTCTTAGCTTATCTTCAGATTTAAAAACCAATTGCTCAGCAATAAAAACAATAAATTGGTCTGCAAATCACTTCTTATTTCATTATAAACTAAGGCCTTGGGCATAATTACCGAAACAATTTTGCAAAAGTAATATTACTTGACATCATTGTGATTTTACTTAATGGGTTGTGCTTGTCAGAGAAGCTAGATGGTTTTATGTTATTGTATGTTTTTATTATTTCTGTTGTGGTAAAAAAAAATTGTTTTATCTATTACTATTAGCTTTGCTTCAACATCAGAAGTTAACTTAAAGTATGTCCAGAAGATGTTATTTAAGTGTAGGTGCGCTGTTTTGGGGAGTGAAGGTTGAATTTTTGAATATTTAAGCATTGCTTTTATCACATTATCGTTGTGTCTTTTGAGTGCTTTTTATCTTCTGTCTTCACTGTTCAAGGCATAGATTTGTTTCTCAGGTACAGTCCTGTAGGTACCTCTGCTACATGCATGCTTGCTCATTTGTGAGATTTAAATGCTGAGTAAATGCAATATATTTTATAATGTGAGTCATGCACTTTAATCTGAAGCTGTCCATTTCAGTGTTTCAATTCCACTGAACTTACCTTCCCAGCTAGCCATTCTTCATGGCTGAGATTTACCGTGAACATTGGCAGGCAGTTTGACTGTGGAAGCTTTCACAGCTGAGTATAATTTAACCTTCATGTCCATATACCAGAGAAAAATTATTGGTAGTAATGAGGAGAGGAATACTGTGGCTACTTTCTCCCCCATTCCTATCCTTTATTTGGGAGACACAAGGGCAAATCAAGGCAATCATCAAGAATAAAAAAAACAAGTCTGATAGCATCTGTGGAACAAGAAATAGATCTAACATTTCAAGTTCACCGTAAATCTTTTTCGCAGTGGTGATCATCACATTGGCTGATATCATATAACTTCCTAGGCCAGAGATGAAAATGGGGGACTTACTGTTTGTTTTAAAGAACTATGAATAATTCTAATAAATGAGCATTCCCCTAACTGTAACAATATAACGGATGTAATCTTTTCCATTTTAAACTATTGCCTAATATAGATTCATAATATGATATGTAAGCTTTAAATTTGTTAGAGCTCTATGTACAGCACACACTTGGGATTAGATGTTCCATTTCACTTGTAAGAATAGATTTTGAAACTTAATTCAAATTTTTAAGTGGAGCGTGTTTCATTTATCCTCCATTCTCTTCCCAGTGTTGACTTATTTCATATGTTTCTGTGGATAGCAGATGCTATTCAGTACGTTTCCTAAGAACCTGCTTTTCATAAGCCAACCTCCAGCATATAGGGTTTTAATCAAAAGGCAATGTTTCTGGTGTAGAACTCTGTTAGATCTGTATTTGAGGCATATAATCTGACATCAGGGTCTTGAATTTGCATGCCCATTTGTCAGCATAATAGTCTGGAGCAGGGATCATGGCTGAGATCTCTTCTAGCCTTTCTTGATATGCATACAAATGTATTTGCCAATAGGAGTCGTGAATAGTTCTGCAAACCATAGCCTATTTTTGTTTCCTCTGGACATTGAGCCAGACTGTAGCACTTTCCTTCCTTAGCTGAGATCAGCTAATTTTAGCCCAGACCAAGGTTAAGATCTGATCTTCAGTGCAGTTCTATATTGATTAACATACTGACTAGCCATTCACTTTGTTCCAAATCTGTCTCCAGATGCCTGTGATATCCCACTTTCCAGTCATTAGTGTACATTTTCTCATTTTTCTTTTGGTGGGACTTGGTTTTGGTAGGTGTATTTGCTGTTGCCCCTCCTAGTATTTTCACTACCTTATTTCATTGGCGATGATGGTCAACTTCAAAATTAGTAGAAAAATTGAGAGTTTTAAAGCAAGCTTAATTAAATGTGAGTATTTTCTTGAACCAAATGGGGAAATACTTTGGCTGAAAAATATTTCCATTCACGCACACATATAATAGAAATCCATAAGTAGTTCCTTCTCTTCAATAGGACAGTTTAAGATTTTCAAAATTGGTATCCTTTTAAAATTGAAGTCACAGTTTTAAAAGCTGATGGGATGGAGGGATTGTGGAGTGAATGTAGGTTGTCCAGAGACTTGCCAGTGCCCATGGACCTTTCACTGCCAGTCACAAGAGGGAGGTGAGAGGAGATAGCTGCAAATAACATCTAGAGCTTACAGTAACAATGCATCTGAGAAATTGTTAGCCAGAAGGAAACCAACAGCCATTTAGTATATAAAGTTTGTGAAAAGATTTGTAGCTTGGGTGTTCGTTGTTGTGGTTGTGTTCGCCGAGCTGGGAATTTGTGTTGCAGATGTTTCGTCCTTGTCTAGGTGGCATCCTCAGTGCTTGAGAGCCTCCTGTGAAGTGCTTCTGTGATCTTTCCTCTGGCATTTGTAGTGGTTTGTATCTGCCGCTTCCGGTTGTCAGTTCCAGCTGTCCGCTGAAGTAGTTGGTATATTGGGTCCAGGTCGATGTGCTTATTGATTGAATCTGTGGATGAGTGCCATGCCTCTAGGAATTCCCTGGCTGTTCTCTGTAGAACAGCCAGGGAATTCCTAGAGGCATGGCACTCATCCACAGATTCAATCAATAAAACATCGACCTGGACTCAATGTACCGGCCACTGCAGCGGACAGCTGGAACTGACAACCAGAAGCGGCAGATACAAACCACTACAAATGCCGGAGGAAAGATCACAGAAGCGCTTCACAGGAGGCTCTCAAGCACTGAGGATGTCACCTAGACAGGGGACGAAACGTCTGCAACACAAATTCCCAGCTCGGCGAACACAACCACAACATTTAATATACAGTCTATCATCCTAGTAATTATATGATACAAATACTAATGGAATTATTGCCTAATCATAATGATCAGTCTCTATCAAAGAGCTTGCGACAGTGCAACAGATCCAGACATAAAGTGCGATAAGCCCCACCCCTGCATGATGGAGAACCATGAGAATCATTGGCCTAAAGTAACCCATGCCTCCCAAACTTGCTTCACTCATCAATCACTCATACCATTTCCCAAAATATTATTTCCTGAAATAAATTTAAATTCAATTTTAATGATTCAACATCAGCAGATTCCATCTTTCCCTGAGGAGACAGTTTCATAGATTGACCACTCGTTCGTTGAAGTTGAGTTTTTGCAGGTTAGTCTATAATTTACCTTTATTGTTTAAACAAAATCCAGCGCTGATTTGGCAAAAGTGAATTAGTTTGTTGTAATTGATTTTATAATGAATGATTTAATTGCTTTTGGAGATTATTTTGTTAACTCCACTTAGTACATTTTTAGTCTGTTTTCTAAGGAATCCTGTTATTATTGAGGGATGTTTGAGCTGTGGGCTTGAATATTCTTTTTGGGCAATTAATATCAACCTTGGGCATGAATAGGTACGATGCAGGGAAGTATAATGTAAAATTATTTCCTTTTCAATCTGAAACTGAAGTCAGTGGCTAGTCAACTAATGCTTTAAAAGGAACTTATATGATCAGAAGTGGCTGACCAACTGTACTTTATAAGTGAACAAGTAAGAGTAGATTAGCAAATCTTGCATTAACTGAGTCTGTCATTAGTTACGAATGAGTCAGGCAAATAACTACTTGGTCACGTGCACTTCACAGGTATATAATTTGCTTGGCTGTGAGTTTATATAATATACTGAGTTGTCAATTCCTACATGATTATTAACCCACTTGTTTCCTTTAATTTTGACTGGCGCCCATAAGTCCTATGAAAGCTAAATTATAGCTGTAGAACATTGTGATAAACACAACAATCTTTCTATGCTTTATTGTCTGCATATTTGGTAGAGGGCTTCAAGATTATGAAAGGATTCAGTTGGACATTCTATAAAATTTTTGCATTGCCGTTAAAATTGAAGTTGTGTATTCAGTTAAATGCCACTGTGTTGGCTAGTGGGACAAACAGACCTGTAGTAATGTACAGGGGCACAAGATTCTTTTAATGAGTAAGTGGCCAAGTTGGTTAGGAAAAGAATAGCAATGGAAGGTGCCACTGTAATTAAGGAGTTTCCTTGTATTTGCTCCTGGTGATATTGCCAACCAAATGTCATTAGAACGTCTATATGATGTGTTTATAGTTTATGCATATTATTGTGTCATCAGACTAATTCAGTGTTGCACACAATTGGTTTTGTGTTTGTAGATTCTCCAGATTTCATGTCATTTGGCTTAGCTCTGACCATTAGACTTGGGGATGTCATGCTATTTTATGAATGCATTTTATGAACCTTTTTTAAAGGTTTGTTTTAATCCAAGTTCTGTGAGGAAATATTAAAACAATCTTGTCTAACTACTTGGTCTGTTCATCCCCACCATGAACTGTTTGGTACGCAAATTAATTCAACATTTTGGAAATGTTTCCATTTTTCAATGTCATTTGGTCAAATCCAGGAATACCCTACCTAACAGCACCTATACCAAATAGACTGCAGCTTCATAGATCATTGAATCCCTATAGAGTGAAACCGTTCATTCACACCCTCTAAGAGCACCCCAACCCAATCCATGCTATCTCTGTAAAGCTATGTTTACCATAGTTAATTCATCTAGCCTGCATTTCCCTGGACACTATAGGGCAATTTAGTATGAGTCGAGAATGTGGTGCTGGTAAAGCACAGCAGGGCAGGCAGTGTCAGAGGAGCAGGAAAATTGTCGTTTCAGGCAAAAGCCCTTCATCAAGAATGAGGTTAGGAGCCTTGGGGGTGGAGATTTAGCAATTTAGCAAGACCAATCCACCTAACCTGCATAGTTTTGGACTATGGAAGGACACTGGAGCACCTGGAGAACCATATGCAGAAAGAGGTAGAATGGGAAACTCCATACAGAATGAGGCTGGAATTGAACCTGGGTCCCGACAGCTGTGAAGCAGCAGTGCTAACCCCTGAGCCACTGTGCTGTTCCTTTTCATAAAGCCTTCTCACCACCATCTTCTCAAAGACAATAAGAGATGAAAAACAAATGCTTGAATTTCCAGCGATGTTCACACTCACAAAAGAAATAATTATGCTTGCATCTGCTTTCAAAGGTTAACCTATTTAATTGACCTATTATCAACGGTGTTTGTGAGCTGGCAGCATTCAGCATCCCACAAGGGCATATCATTACATTTTGTTTCATGAGGAATGAACTTGGCCAAGGTGAGAGCAAGGTACTGTTACCTGACCCCAAGCCTTCTGCTGTAGCATAGAATCCCTATAGTGTGGAAACAGACCATTTGGCCGAACAAGTCCACACCAACCCTTCACACCCTAACCCATTCCCTTACTCTGTTACTCTACATTTCCCCTGACTAATGCACCTAAACTACACTTCCCTGAACACTTATGGACAATTTAGCATGGCTAGTTCACCTTTGGATAGTGGGAGGAAACTGGAGGACTCAGAGGAAACCCAAACAAGACATAGGGAGGATGTGCAAAATCCACACAGTCTGCTGAGGCTGGGATCAAACCTGGGTCCATGGTGCTGTGAGACAGCAATGCTAACCACTGAGCCGTCCATGGTGCAACACTTGTGTGAATGATTATAGACATAATATAATACACACACCAATTTGTCTCAATACTTTGTGACTCATCTATTGATTACATCTGAGTAAAATTATACATCTTAAATTGTTAATCTGGAAATCATCACATTTCTTCTCAATTTTGAGTCCAATTGAGTGTTCCATTAATCCATTACTGATCCATTAATGTGGAGGACTAAATGTATATGAATTAATAAATTTAAGTATTAAAATGGATTTGTGACATCATTAGGTTTCCTATTCTGAGTGAGTTAAGTCCTTTTGGTGCTGAATAACTTTGTGTCTATGTTTATATATTGTCGTTAGACTGATATACTATATTTCTCTACCATTATCTATATAGCCTTGTGCCCTATTGTGTTGGGAACGAACATTTTCAATTGTGCAGATCCTGAATCAGTCACCACTTTCAGTCTCTTTCTATTTCCTTGGAGTACTAGTAGATTCTTAACCCTGACAGTGAGAAGGAACCTCACTGTCTTTAATGTGATACTAACTTGGCTTTTCATTCCAGAAATCGTAAATCCAATATTCCAAGTTGATGTCCATCAACTGTCAAATCCCCAGCAATTCATCTCTAAAGGTGCAAGCACCACCACCCTCATTGTAACTGTATTCACGGCTGATTTGACTTTGGGCTGTTCCTTTGAAAATGGCTGTTCTTTGTACTGTTGCTCCATTGGTTGATACATCCAAAATCAGAAAACAAAAATTTGTGAGCTATTTTAGATACGTGCAAATTGGTGGCAGGTTGCATTCATAGGAAGAAACCTGCATTTCTGTCATACCTCAATATCTTGAACCACTTCAGAATACCCAAAAGTACTTGGCAGCAAACAAAACATTTGAGGCATAATTACTGCTGGGGAGACGAGAATTAGGTGATTTTATTTTTGTCCTAAGGTAGACCGTAATCAAGACACCATCGAATCATAACATTTTTCAGGAAGGAGGAGGCCATTTGGCCCACTGTCTTGAACCAGTTCCTGAAAGAACTACCTAGCTAGTCCTATTTTCCAAACCTATCTCTGTGGCCTTGTATCACTTGTAAATATATATCCAGCTCTCTTTTAAAACCTTTGGATTCTGCCTTTACCACTGTCCCAGATAGTGCATTTCCAAATCCTAATAACGCTGAGTAAAGAAATTTTTTTCTCATCTCACTCCTGGTTGTCTTTGTTGATAGGAGATTCCTGATGAAGGGCTTATGCCCGAAACGTCGAATTTCCTGTTCCTTGGATGCTGCGCTTTAACCAGCAACACATTTTCAGTTCTTGTCTTTGTTGATAGTCTCGAAAATGTGACCCTTTAATTTCTGACATACCAACTTGTTGAAACAGAATACCTTTCTTTACCCTGTCAAAACTATTCATAGTTTGCCTCAATAAAGTCACCTCTTAATCTTAAAAAAAAACTGCGGATGCTGAAGCAGAGAAGATGGGCGGCACGGTGGCACAGTGGTTAGCACTGCTGCCTCACAGCGCCTGTAGACCCGGGTTCAATTCCCGACTCAGGCGACTGACTGTGTGGAGTTTGCACGTTCTCCCCGTGTCTGCGTGGGTTTCCTCCGGGTGCTCCGGTTTCCTCCCACAGTCCAAAGATGTGCGGGTCAGGTGAATTGGCCATGCTAAATTGCCCGTAGTGTTAGGTAAGGGGTAATATGTAGGGGTATGGGTGGGTTGCGCTTCGGCGGGTCGGTGTGGACTTGTTGGGCCGAAGGGCCTGTTTCCACACTGTAAGTCTAATCTAAGATTGAGAGTGACATAAACAAAAATTGCTGGAAAATCTCAGTAAGTCTGGCTGCATCTGTGAAGAGAAAACAGAGTTAATGTTTCAGACCCAGGGACCCTTCTTCAGAACCTGAAATGTTAACTCTTGATTCTTCTCTCCAGATGCCAGACTTGCTGAGATTTTCCAGCAATTTCTGTTTATGTCAACTCTTAATATTCCCTTCTTCAATAAGAGTAAGGCCAGTTTCTCTCAACTTTCCTTGTATCTAAAATCCCTTATTTCTGATCTCATTCTGGTACATCTCCTTTGCACTCTCTCCAGGACTTTAATATCCTTCTATAAGTAAGGTGCCCAGAGCTGAACACAACATATGCCTTGTAGATTTAGGATTAGATTAGATTCCCTACAGTGTGGAAACAGGCCCTTTGGCCTAACTAGTCCATACCGACCCTCCGAAGAGTAACCCACCCAGACCCATTCCCCCTAACTAATGCACCTAACTCTACGGGAAATTTAGTATGACCAATTCACCTAACCTGCGCATCTTTGTGACTGTGGGAGGAAACTGGAGCACCCGGAGGAAACCCACGCAGACACTGGGAGAATGTGCAGGCTCCACACAGACAGTTGCCATTGGCTGGAATTGAACCCAGGTCCCTGGCGCTGTGAGGCAGCAGTGCTAACCACTGAGCCACTGTGCCGCCGATCAATTTTGTTTCACCTTTACATGTAAATGATTACTTTCATCACATTATTTTAGAATGAATTAATAGTATCTTCAATGTAAGAAGCCATTTTTTAAGAAAAACATTTCATTTCTGTGTGAAGAGAAAGCAAAGTTAATGTTTCTGGTTTAGTGCTCCTTCAGAACACACATTAACTCTGATTTCCCTCCACAGATGCTGCCAGATCCGAGTTTCTCCAGTAATTTCTGTTTTTGTTTCAGACTTCCAGCATCTTTTGTTCTTTATTTTTTATTAAATCTCATTTTTCTCTTGAAAACGTTTTCTCAGATGACTATCGTGGAAGTGGTCAGCAGTTTCAGTTCCCTAGTTAATTTGAATTTCTTCTAAACCTTTTTTCAATTTTGTATTTTTCTTATCATATTCCCTTGTAAATTCTGTATTTATTAATAAGAACGCTGTCTCTCGGCTGCAAAGCAGCTGAAGATATATTGAAGGGCACAGGAGGACTCTGCTAAAAGATATTCTATTCTAATCTGCTTAGGTTTAAGATTCTGAAGAGGTTAAAGGTAATGAAATGGAAGAAGATTTTAGTTTGCTGTGCAAATGATAATTTCCAGGAAACACGTGCCTCCATTCTTAATTTGCTGACGACCTAGTGATTTTGTTGCTCAAGCATTGTTGTTATGGCATTTATTACATGTGACAGCCATAAAAAAATCATATAGAATTGCTATTATGGACCAGGCCAGATACCCTCAAAACATTTCAAGAAGGTAGCCCAGACCCTAACTTTTCTAGTTGTGTAAGCAGGTGTGAGTAGGATACTCCAGGAGTGATGCAGCTGATCAAGCCACTCAGTTTTAAACAAAACAGAATTTATTTTCAGACAATTGAATGAAACACTAACAAAAGAGAATCAAATTTAGAATAACAACATATCTGAAAACCCATTCGACTCTATTATAACTTAATGATGCTGTTCTAAATACTTGCAACATCCCCATAAACACCCCCATGGCAAAAAAAGATAAAATCAAACACCGTATTCTTACAGGAGACATGTCAGAGAGAGAATCAGCCAGAAAATCTCTGTTGACTCCAGGAACTTTCTCCCCACCTAAAACTTGACCTGCAGCTTCAAACAGACTGTTTGTTTGCGAAAACCAAATCAAATCCTGAAGTGGGAGAACTATCCACAACCCTTCATTGAACAAGTCATAGAGTCATAGAGATGTACAGCATGGAAACAGACCCTTCGGTCCCACCTATCCATGCCGACCAGATATCCCAATCCAATCTAGCCCCACCTGCCAGCACCCGGCCCATATCCCTCCAAACCCTTCCTATTCATATACCCATCCAAATGCCTCTTAAATGTTGCAATTGTACCAGTCTCCACCACATCCTCTGGCAGCTCATTCCATACATGTACCACCCTCTGCATGAAAAAGTTGCCCCTTAGGTCTCTTTTATATCTTTCCCCTCTCACCCAAAACCTATGCCCTCTAGTTCTGGACTCCCCCACCCCAGGGAAAAAACTTTGCCTATTTATCGTGTCTATGCCCCTCATAATTTTGTAAACCTCTATAAGGTCACCCCTCAGCCTCCGACACTCCAGGGAAAACAGCCCCAGCCTGTTCAGCCTCTCCCTATTGCTCAGATCCTCCAATCCTGGCAACATCCTTGTAAATCTTTTCTGAACCCTTTCAAGTTTCACAACATCTTTCCAATAGGAAGGAGAGCAGAATTGCACACAATATTCCAACAGTGGCCTAACTAATGTCCTGTGCATCCGCAACATGACCTCCTAACTCCTGTACTCAATACTCTGACCAATAAAGGAAAGCATGCCAAACGCCTCCTTCACTATCCTATCTACCTGTGACTCCATTTTCAAGGTGGTATGAACCTGCCCTCCAAGGTCTCTTTGTTCAGCAACACTTCCTAGGACCTTAGCATTAAGTGTATAAGTCCTGCTAAGATTTGTTTTCCCAAAATGCAGCACCTCACATTTATCTGAATTAAACTCCATCTGCTACTTCTCAGTCCATTGGCCGTTCTGGTCCAGATCCTGTTGTAATCTGAGGTAACCCTCTTCGCTGTCCACTGCACCTCAAATTTTGGTGCCATCTGCAAATTTACTAACTGTACCTCTTATGCTCACATCCAAATTATTTATGTAAATGACATAAAATAGAGGACCCAGCACCGATCCTTGTGGCACTGTACTGGTCACAGGCCTCCAGTCTGAAAAACAACCCTCCACTGCCGCCCTGTGTCTTGTAACTTTGAGCCAGTTCTGTGTCCAGATGGCTAGTTTTCCCTGTATTCCATGAGATCTAATCTTGCTAATCAGTCTCCCATGGGGAACCTCGTTGAACGCCTTACTGAAGTCCATATAGATCACATCTACCGCCCTGCCCTCATCAATCTTCTTTGTTACTTCTTCAAAAAACTCAATCAAGTTTGTGAGACATGATTTCCCACGCACAAAGCCATGTTGACTATCCCGAATCAATCCTTGCCTTTCCAAATACATGTACATCCTGTCCCTCAGGATTCCCTCCAACAACTTGCCCACTACCGATGTCAGGCTCACTGGTCTATAGTTCTCTGGCTTGTCTTTACCGCCCTTCTTCAACATTGGGCGGCACGGTGGCACAGTGGTTAGCACTGCTGCCTCACAGCGCCTGTAGACCCGGGTTCAATTCCCGACTCAGGCGACTGACTGTGTGGAGTTTGCACGTTCTCCCCGTGTCTGCGTGGGTTTCCTCCGGGTGCTCCGGTTTCCTCCCACAGTCCAAAGATGTGCGGGTCAGGTGAATTGGCCAAGCTAAATTGCCCGTAGTGTTAGGTAAGGGGTAATATGTAGGGGTATGGGTGGGTTGCGCTTCGGCGGGTCGGTGTGGACTTGTTGGGCCGAAGGGCCTGTTTCCACACTGTAAGTCTAATCTAAAAAAAATCTAATTGGCACCATGTTTGCCAACCTCCAGTCTTCTGGCACCTCACCTGTGACTATCGATGATACAATGTCTCAGCAAGAGACCCAGCAATCACTTCTCTAGCTTCCCACATAGTTCTCACGTACACCTGATCAGATCCTGGGGAATTATCCATCTTTAACCGTTTCAAGGCATCCAGCAATTCCTCCTCTGTAATCTGAACATTTTGCAAGATGCCACTATCTATTTCCCTACAGTCTATATCTTCCATAGTGTTTTAAACGAAAGACTTAAAAGCCTTCTCAAATGAATACTTCCAGATGTATCAGAATCTCTGCCTTTAATGACCACTTGTGGAGAATAAAACCAAGGACAGAATAAACATGTTAAAGGAGCAGCATCTTTACATTGCATGATACATGATTTCCACAGGACTAGTTCTGGTTTTCTCCTGTGAGAGTCAGGATTCTTGCCTTGTAAGCACTGAACACTGAGCTGTGCAACCCTCCACACATTCAGGCCCTTAAAGACTTTCTGTAGGCTGTTTTCTGGAATGAGAGAAAGGGAGGGATTGAGTGATATGAAGTGGATGGCACAGCTGTTAATGTTGGTGCAGATTGACAAAAGGGTCTGCTCCCAGGGAGTGAGCAAGCTGAACAGAAACCATGCTGGGTTAGTGGTCTGGAAGACTGGGAAAGGAAATGAGAATGAGCGAGGAACGATGTTGCATGCAATAGTGAGAGTGGCAAAGCATGAGTTAATGGTTGGTGGGTGCGTGTGAATGAATGTGGCACTTACCCTGGTGGATTGGATAAAGATCAGTGACCTCCTTACTCCTCTGACCGTGGAGACTGCATTGATGTGGGTGATGAACTCAGTCCAACCTGCCAAGATCTAGTGGTGCAACCTGCTCTGCTGGTCCATCAGGAGACAACTCTCATTTGCACTACCTCCTTGACCAAAACTCCCAGATATCTTTTGGAGAATTTTCCAACTTTGTCCTTGACCAAGCAGGGGAGCTTCAGAATACCACTGTTCATGGGGTGCTCAGCAAGCATTTTAAATGTGTTATGTGAGAGCGCGATTAATATTGGGCTGTGGAACATCTGTGAGGACCTAAGAGAGACTGAAGTACAAAGGTAGGTGGAGAAAGAGGGGGACAGTGTGCAGGGGAGACTGTTTAGATTGCTGAGAATTTAAGCAAAAGGTGCATACTTTTTGATTTTTGTTTTCGACGCATAGAGGGTAAGCCGAAAATGTGTTGCTGGAAAAGCGCAGCAGGTCAGGCAGCATCCAAGGAGCAGGAGAATCAATGTTTTGGGTATGAGCCCTTCTTCAGGAATCTGATTCCTGAACAAGGGCTCATGCCCGAAACGTTGATTCTGCTGCTGTGCATTTTCAGCTCTGATCTCCAGCATCTGCAGTCCTCACTTTCTCGTAGAGGGTAAGCCATCAACCAGTTAGAACATCTTTGTAATAGAGGCAATTCAAAACGCTGGCAAATGAAGGCACAGTCGGAAATTGTTGAGCAATTAAAATTGAGAATGTGTAAAAGTCAGAATTAGAGGAGTACAGACATCTGAGTGAGAGAGAACAGAAGGAAAAGTGAGAAGGAAAAGTGAAGCCATGTTATTCGCTGTATTAAAATTCATCTGGTGTTACACCTGTAGCCAGTGTCTTCAACCTGTTCAATGTCCATGTCCTAAGTTTTCCTGGATAAATTGGAGATTAAATAGCATTAAAAAAAGACTTTGAGATGCCTTTTGAAAGTTTTACAGGATATGCCAATTGAGTTGTAACTTCTTCAAACAAATCTGAGATTGTGTCAGGCAGGATCTTCCCTATCTGAAACTGTGGGACATCTGAGCCAACAGTTGTAACCTGACAGTGATGGTTATTTTATGTAGAAATGCAATGTTCTATATCTTTGTTTTGCCACCTTATTTCATTAATAGTGGGACTAATAAGGTGATCAAGGTTAGCGGGAAGATGAGAATGTGAGGTTAAAGCCCCAATCAGAGCTTATTGATTTGCAGAGCAGGCCTGATGGGTCCAAATGACCTATTCCTGCTCCTCATTCAAGTGTTCAGTAGCTGTTTCCAGATAGTGCTTCCACAATGTCCAATGACACTCTCTTCTGATTTTCTGATTCTGACATCCTGGCACATCTCTTGTGTGGATGAGATGTACTTACAACAACTAAATCCCATAATCAGATGATCTCTTTCCCAGAGAGAGGTAGGAATGGCTAAGAAGTCACCTGCAATTCTCAGATATAGTTGAATAATATAAAACAAAGTTTTATCTTTGCCTTGACATTCCCTTTGAATGGGTATAGTTTTCTTTTGTCTTTGCTAATGAATACCTGAGGGAGGTAACTGTTAAGAACGTTTTTAAAATATATTCAACTTGAGTTGATTTGATTATGATTGATTTTTGTTTTTGAGTTATCAAAAAGAAAGAATTTGACAGTGAAGTGGAAGAAGAGCTTAAAATATTGTGCCAATCTCTTTCAGAAGCACTCAGTTTCTGGTCTCAAATTTGCTAATGGGTAATTGGTGTCTTCAGAGAAATAAAAAACAAATTGCTATTATCAGGGCATTTATTAACACTAGGCTAGGTGGAGCAGGGATGGAGAAACATTTTTGATTCATGTCTATCTCCCATCTTTGCTCACTAATGTCTCCTCATATACTGCTGTACCTTTAAAATTTTTGCTTTTTAGAATGATAATTTCTCATTTTAAAGTTAGTGTAAATAAAAACTTGGATTTAAATAGACTTAAGTGCATTGCTAAAATGTAGGGAGGAATGTTTACTTTTTAAAATTCTTCCTTGATTACTGTTGTTTTACTTTTCTTTTGACATTATTTTCAGTTCAGATTTTACTTTTGTCATTCCTTTTTCATTTCTGCACTCAACAATTTTAGGAAAATCTTTTCTCCAGTTGTGTTCCCTTGCATTATTTTTACTCTTGTTTTTCTGTTTTCCCTTCCATCCCTCATTTTTGCTGCTTTCTGACCTTGCAAACTAGTGTCACAGCTTTAAACTTTGTCTAGTGGACATGACCTTCTGCTGTCATCTTTAGAGAACTTTGGCACCTGATTTCACAGGAGCCCAGTGGTTATCTGAATAAATCTGTATGGGCATGGTAGCTTTGGAAAGAGCTACAAATTGTGTTTTAGTCTTTGAAGATGATGGTTAGTTAATAAACCTGTGGCCTGGTGATTGATGGTAATAAGAGATCCAATGAGATCAGCAGGGAGAGTTGCCACTTAATTTCTTCAGGCCTGTGATATTTAATAGTGTTCTTATCAACTTACTTCACTCTACACTTTACATGCTGTGAGCCTTCAAATGGCAGCACTTCCTCCCAACCATGATCGTGGCTCCTGATGATTTTAAGCAGTGATACTATATTTAAAATATCAATTAACCCTCCCAACTTTGCACATCACTGTATTTTACTTGCTGTCATATATCAAATTCTGAGCAATAAATTGTCAATCTTTTGTTTCAAACCAGTCAGGGTGACCATATTTGTCATAAAGGTGTAATGTCACTGAATGATTGCGCAAATTGCAAGTTTTCAGGTTTCCAATCTTTTCTTTCAAACTTGACAACAAATACCAGCCAGTATTGTGCCATAGTTTTGGCTGTCTATTCCAAAGAGTCAAGAAAGGAATAAATCTGCATTCACAGAGTTTCTCGGTAATTTACTGAACCATCCTCAATACTTTTACAACCTTTCTGTTTAAGTCAGATACTTCTGAGTAGACCAGGGCTTCCTAAATTGGGGTTCAGGAGCTGAAATTTTGGGTGTTGTGAACAGCAATGCTGCAATAGAACTCTGAACCAGTCCTTTCTTGGCCTCTCACCTTCTCTGCCATTTCCCATACTATTATTCCCATAAACCCTTTTCCCTACTCACTGTGTTCTTGAAAGTTTTCAAGCTTTAAAATGAGTTCAGCATGGGGGAAAATGTTTGGGAAGCACCGATGTAAATAGCTGTAACAACTGCTTTGTGTTTCACAAGCAAGTGAATGAATAAACAATGTCAAGACTGTAGGAATTTGTTTCACATTTTTTCGTATAGTTCTAAAGTGTCTATCTTGTTCCATTGAGCAAGAAACAGGGACTAGATTTAATGTCTCACCCATTGTATGGATTCTTCTGATAAATCAGGTTAGCACTGCAGTGTCTATGCCATGAAGTGGGGTTTAAATCCAAGAACTTCTGATTTCAATGGGAGCATGCGATCAGCAACACAAAGGAAGTATAAACAAATCTAGAAGGAAAATTTATCATAACTGGTCCAGGTTATAGAGGAGGAAGTGCTGGGTGTCTTGAAATGGTTAAAGGTGGATAAATCCCAAGGACCTGATCAGGTATACCCGAGAACTCTGTGGGAAGCCAGAGAAGTGATTTCTGGGCCTCTTGCTGAGATATTTGTATCATCGATAGTCACAGGTGAGGTGCCGGAAGACTGGAGGTTGGCAAACGTGGTGCCTCTGTTTAAGAAGGGCGGTAAAGACAAGCCAGGGAACTATAGACCAGTGAGCCTGACCTCGATGGTGGGCAAGTTGTTGGAGGGAATCCTGAGGGACAGGATGTACATGTATTTGGAAAGGCAAGGACTGATTTGGGATAGTCAACATGGCTTTGTGCGTGGGAAATCATGTCTCACAAACTTGATTTGAGTTTTTTGAAGAAATAACAAAGAAAGTTGATGAGGGCAGAGCAGTAGAAGTGACCTATATGGACTTCAGTAAGGCGTTCAACAAGGTTCCCCATGGGAGACTGATTAGCAAGGTTAAATCTCATGGAATACGGGGAAAACTAGGCATTTGGATGCAGAACTGGCTCAAAGTTACAAGACAGAGGGTGGTGATGGAGGGTTGTTTTTCAGACTGGAGGCCTGTGACCAGTGGAGCCCCACAAGGATCAGTGCTGGGCCCTCTACTTTTTGTCATTTACATAAATAATTTGGATGCGAGCATAAGAGGTACAGTTAGTAAGTTTGCAGATGACACCAAAATTGTAGGTGTAGTGGACAACGAAGAGGGTTACCTCCGATTACAATAGGATCTGGACCAGATGGACCAATGGGCTGAGAAGTGGCAGATGAGTTTAATTCAGATAAATGTGAGGTGCTCCATTTTTGGGAAAGCAAATCTTAGCGGGACTTATACACTTAATGGTAAGGTCCTAGGAAGTGTTGCTGAACAAAGAGACCTTGGAGTGCAGGTTCATAGCTCCTTGAAAATGGCATCGCAGGTAGATAGGATAGTGAAGAAGGCGTTTGGTATGCTTTCCTTTATTGGTCAGAGTATTGAATACAGGAGTTGGGAGGTCATGTTGTGTCTGTACAGAACATTGGTTAGGCCACTGTTGGAATATTGCATGCAATTCTGGTCTCCTTCCTATTGGAAAGATGTTGTGAAACTTGAAAGGGTTCAGAAAAGATTTACAAGGATGTTGCCAGGATTGGAGGATCTGAGCTATAGGGAGAGGCTGAACAGGCTGGGGCTGTTTTCCCTGGAGTGTCAGAGGCTGAGGGGTGACCTTATGGAGGTTTACAAAATTATGAGGGGCATGGATAGGATAAATAGGCAAAGTCTTTTCCCTGGGGTTGGGGAGTCCAGAACTAGAGGGCATAGATTTAGGGTGAGAGGGGAAAGATATAAAAGAGACCTAAGGGGCAACTTTTTCATGCAAAGGGTGGCATGTGCATGGAATGAGCTGCCAGAGGATGTGGTGGAAGTTGGTACAATTGCAACATTTAAGAGGCATTTGAATGGGTATATGAATAGGAAGGGTTTGGAGGGATATGGGCCGGGTGCTGGCAGGTGGGACTAGATTGGGTTGGGATAGCTGGTCGGCATGGATGGGTTGGACCGAAGGGTCTCTTTCCATGCTGTATATCTCTATGACTCTATGGTGAATGACACATACTGTTCAAATACTTCAAAATGGAGATCGAGGCAAACTGCATGTTCATTTTCAACTACCACTAGGTCTTCCCTCTGGCAAATCTTATTGTGTGCTACGTATTTTTAAGGATGTATGAGCGTTTTCTGAATACATTGTTGTTGTTGGACTGAAGTTTTCAAGTAAACATTTAACATATCTCAACAGTATGTCTGACTGTTTCTGATGACTGGAACATTGATTTTCTTACATCTGGTTCCATCAAGTAATTTTGACATGTCTCTGTGATTTAGGAATTGCATATATAAGCTCCCACCAAAGGCACGTGATAATGATCAGATAAATCTGGTCATAGGTGTTCAGCTGATTTTTAAAGGATTATGTTTAAGTTTAAAATTCGTAACCTATTTTTCCCTGTCTCATCTAGCCGCCTGAACGCCAAATCCTAGTGGGGATTTGTGCAATGGCGAAAAAATCAAAGTCAAAGCCAATGACACAGATCCTTGAGCGTCTGTGTAAATTTGAATATATCAGTGTGGTGATATTTAACGAAGATGTCATTCTGAATGAGCCTGTGGAGAACTGGCCAGTGTGTGACTGTCTGATCTCTTTCCATTCTAAAGGTGAGAAATAGTGACTCGATTTTATTATAAGAGAAAAGTGCCGAGCTAGCAGTAGTTACTAACTAGTAATTTTGTGCCACTTTAAATGTATGCTGGGAATAGGAAGAGAGAATGAAAAAGTCTTGCATTTCTAAAGCCTTAGAATATTTACAAATGACTATAAAGTGAGTAAATCCAAAGTTTCTGGAAAGTCTTAACAATTGTGCCAAAGTCTTTTAGTATAGATTAGTGCTTTGAGGAGTTGGTGATACAGTGATAATTTCACTGGACCAGCAATGCAGAACTCTAATGTTCTGGGAGTTTAGGTTTGAATTTTGGCACTTGATAAAATTTGACATCAATTTAAGAAAATTCAAAATGAAAAGCGAGTCTATTGTTGACCATGAAACAACCATCAATTATAAAAATTCATCTAGTACATAATGATATTTAGGGAAGGCAATCTGCCATTCTTATCTGGTCTGGCCTACATCAGACTCCAGGCTCTCAGCGACATAGAGTGTCTCTTCTGTCCTCTGGGCAAATCGATGACTGATTGATGCTTGCCTGGCCAGCAATGACCATATCTCAGAAATGAATTTTTAAGAATGCTGAGATTATTTTGTCTCTATGGAATGAGATTGAATCTATGCAAATCCATTTGTGGTACAATTGGGTTAAAATGAGGATTGTACATTTTTAAGACTAGTAGCAATGATAATAGGTGATTGTGATAAATGAATTCAAAGTTCCAGATTTTGAGCCAGTATCCATTTTTTTTTCTGTTTTAGGGTTTCCTTTGGATAAAGCAGTGGCTTACGCAAAGCTCAGGAACCCAGTTCTCATCAATGACTTGAATATGCAATATTTTATCCAAGACAGGTAAAACAGGAGATTCTTCCATTTATGTCATAAATGAGGTCTAGAGGTATCTGTTTTGGATTTGAATTACATTTAGTCAATTTGAACCATAATGTTATTGGTTATGTGCTGAACCAGCCTCAAACATTATCAGGCTTCGTTAAATCAGCCAAGACCCATTCAAATATCCCAATGTAGTGATGCATTAGGGTTTCCCATTCCCCTTCCTTAATTAGCAGAATGAATTTAAAAGCACCATGTGGTTGGCACCACACCAAACCAAAATGGACCCAGTGCTAAGACAATTTTATTAACTGGTCAGAACACAGTTTCTCTTGCTATTCGGAAACTGAAGCAGGGAACTATAGGCCATCATTTTCCATCTTCATCACTACTATTGAGCCTGCCAGAAGTTCATGTGCACAGCCTATTTGTTGGTAAAGGTATAACATTTTGCCAATTTATCCTCATTCTGTATTCACTACATTGACTCTAAGAAACCGAATTAATATATGACAGATTTTGAGTCTTCACACTGCCTATTGTGCTAAACTCAACATAAACCTCTCATCAGGGAAGTAAAGGAAGACAATTTGCAAAGAAAATCTATGATAATATTCCTCATCTCCTCACACTCTTACTCACACTTTGATTATGATGGAACAGAAAATGACTTTAAGATCCATGCTGGTTTAATTTTGTTTTACGTGAAGCTTTCCTGATGTTGTAAACATCATTAATAACAAATGGTTGTCACGTTATTGTGGAACTTGGATAAATGGATCTGTGCTTCAAGTTGCTGTTGAATTTGTGCATTAAATTGTAATGTGTCTTTGGCATGTATTACTAATGTCTAAAGTCTTAATGTAAACAGAAAATTGGCAGTTCATTAAGGAATCATTCATATTTCATTAGATATCATTATTCAAGCTGAGCCCTGAAGATTTTGATATGTGCAAATGGAAAATAAGTCAATAATCAAGCATGAAACATAGAAGTACTTTTATTTTTGGAATAAGCAATACTTCACCTTGGAGGGAAATTCTGTTGGGCGCTCAGTTGACTTGTTGACAAATGTTGATTTTAAAATTAGTCCATATTAATAAATAGCTGTTTACATGCTGTCATGAAAATGACATTGCTTACTTTGGGCTGAATCCTGTGATAGAAGGTGGTGCTGACCTCCTAATCCCAATATACGCTATACTATTTGAGTAAAATGAGTGTGTCACTGCCTCGCCTGCCCTTTCTGGTGACTTGGGACTTGTTCTGAGTTCCTGGCCCAGCCAGCTGTATAAACCTGAATGGTGAGAGTCAGATATTTACTCCATTGTCCAAGAGCACTAAAGCAAAACTTAACCCAGTCCCCTGCTAACGTTGACATAATTATGCATTTTCCACTGAAATGGTGAACTACAACCAGAACTGAAACTTGCTTTAGCTGAACTTTCTTCTTTGCCTTATTTGTGTTAAGTACCGTTTTGAGGCACTGGCGCGTGGTTAATATTGAGAAATAAAATGGCTGAAATCTTATTTTTAATTATTTTTCTGAATTAAATGTTCATATTGGCTGGTACTATTCTTTTACTCTGCAGGAGAGAAGTCTATCGAATTTTACAACAAGAAGGGATAGACCTTCCCCGATATGCAGTGTTGAATCGTGATCCTGACCGGCCTGATGGTTAGTGGTGTTTTTTCTGCAGATTCTCTTTACGTAGTGAAAATTAGGACTGGCTTTTGAAATTGTCCATTTTCACAAGGTTTGAGGCCCCGTTCATCCTGTACAAGTTATCTTTTTCATTTCACCAAGGAAATGGCTGAATGTAGAATTTTTAAGTATTGGAGTTTACCAGAGCATTTTCTGTATACAGTAATATGAGAGAAGCAAAATCTGCATTATGGCTTTAAAAACTGTTTGCATCTAAATATTTGCTGCACCAGTTTTGTTTTAACTCACTGCTGCCAATAACTTGATGCACAAAAACAGAAGTACTATTCCAGAATGTGGTCCATTCAGATTATTTTAAAAGACTTAAATTTGCTTGGAATTTAACATGAAGTGAAGTTTTAATAATTTTTAAATGTTGTTCAGTCATCTAACAAATCCAATCAGGGAGTTTCTCTTAAATTCTTTAACTAGAAAATGGTGAGAATGTTGAACTTAATATCACAATAAATACTTGAGGCAAAAAGTACCAACATATTTAAGAGGAATTTAATATGTGGGGAAGAAGGAGATGCTGGTAGGGTTAGATGAAGAAGGTTGAGAAATGTTTGAGTGAAGCATTAACACGTCATAGACCAGTTAAACCACATAGTTATTTCCAAGGTTAAAAATCACACAACATCAGGTTATAGTCCAACAGATTTAATTCGAAGCACACTAGCTTTCAGAGCGACGCTCCTTCATCAGGTGACTATCACCTGATGAAGGACTGTCGCTCTGAAAGCTAGTGAGCTTCCAATTAAACCTGTTGGAGTGTAACCTGGTGTTGTGTGATTTTTAACTTTGTACACCCCAGTCCAACACCGGCATCTCCAAATCATGGTTATTTCCATGATATGCATTCTACATATTTGTTAGCAGTATCTGCTCTGTGCAGTATGAGATTGAGGATATTGCACAATTTATAATTTTAAAAGAATCCCCAGATTTTTCTTGCTATTATCATCAGTGTTCTTGTTACTATCGCAGCTGATGTTATACTAGGCAAGTGAGATCCCAGAATAAAATCTAGCTTAACAGATCATTTTTCAAAATTTAATGGGGCAGTCGTTCACTAAAAGCACGTAAGGCTACAGATTTGGTTTTAACAATGAAATAGTTTATTACATCAGAAGGAACAAAAATCAATCAAACCAATATATCTTATACCATCTGAAAGATTCAAAACACAAGTTTTACTTCCTTGTTCAATCTGTAGGTTTGACAAAACCGTTCAGGTTCCGACCTGTGAGCCATCAAGCCTTTCCCTTGCTGTCTCAACTGAGAGCTTAGACTTTCTCTGTCTTTTAGCATTCAGCAGAATTCTAAGCAAACACTCATAATTTGGAAGTTTTACAAACTATGCGCATCCACTTATTCCTTTAACTGCTGTAAACAATTTCCTTTGTCAAAGGAAATTTCCTTTCCTCTGCTTGTTTCTGACCTAGTCAGGTCTCCTAACTGAACCCAGTTGGTTTTCAACTATACTTTCATCTTAGATTCAGGTCAGTGGTTTAATGTTTTCTTGTCACAAATGCCCACAATATAAACAAATATTAACACTCGAGGCATCCTTGCAGTTACCTGCTGTCTGATGCATACTAGCTTTAAAGTCATGGTTCAAGAAAGACTAGTTCCTAATAAATTTTTAAATCCCCTTCTCAAAACAAAATACCTATATGTGAAAGTGTGGTGCTGGAAACGCACAGCAGGTCAGGCATCATCCGAGGAGCAGGAGAGTCAACATTTTGGGCAAAAGCCTTTCATCAGGGCTTCCTTCCTGAAGGGCTTTTGCCTGAAAGGTCGACTCTCCTGCTCCTCAGATGCCGCCTGATCTGCTGTGCTTTTCCAGCACCGCACTCTCGAAGCTAATCTCCAGCATCTGCAGTTCTCACTTTCGCCCAATGCCTATATGCCCCTAGTTTGAAATCCAAACTCATGAATTATATTAAAATATATAATTCATACCCTTCATCACATTGTTAAAATAGGATAAAGGGGATAAACAGTGTTAAAATGAGAACATAGCTTCCAGGTGGGTAGAGGTAATATTGAGCCATCAGCTGGTAGTTTTGTATATGAATTGATTTAAAAACTGCGTTGCTGCGCAGGTGAAGCTTGTGCAAGAGTCAAACATTTTTCTGTTTCTTCATTTGCAGAATGCAGTCTGGTGGAAGGTGATGATCATGTGGAAGTAAATGGTGAAATCTTCCAGAAACCCTTTGTTGAGAAACCCGTGAGTGCGGAAGACCATAATGTGTACATTTACTACCCTGTGTCGGCAGGGGGAGGGAGCCAGAGGTTGTTCCGTAAGGTACAGTAGTATGCAACAGTAAATGATGTAATCAGTGAGTCATAATTCACTTTGAAAGAACAATCCAATTAGTCTGACAACCCTGCTCGTTTTCCAAAGCCATAAAGTTTTCTTCTTCTTAACTAAGTATCCGATTTCCTTTTGAAAATTCTTGTTGAGCCTGCTTACTCCTTCCTGTGATAACATCTATATTTAATGCACATCTACCACATTGATGATGTTCAGAAACTAGCACTGCTGTCACTGAGGTTAAAGGTGAAAGGGGTCAAACCCCATCTAGCTTGAAGCACACAGTTTGGGTTGACTCCAGTGAGCAACTAGGAGAGTCAGAGGTACTGCTCTTTAGGTGTGACATTTAAACTGGGATGATGACTACCTTGAAATCAAAGCATAGTCACAGAAATATGACACTTCTGGAAGGAAGAAACTGATAAATAGTAAAATTGGAATGGCGAAGAGAAGATTAGCATGGCTCCTACGCAAGGACAACATATCATTTTAAAACAAGAATATTTTGAGGGAGAATTTTGACCATGATATATTTTGAGGAAGATCTTGTACTTGACCAGAACCATTTCAGATTAACTATAGAACATAGAACATAGAAAAATACAGCACAGTACAGGTCCTTCAGCCCTCGATGTTGCGCCGATCCAAGCCTACCTAACCTACACTAGCCCACTTTCCTCCATATGCCTATCCAATGCCTGTTTAAATGCCCATAAAGAGGGAAAGTCCACCACTGCTACTGGCAGGGCATTCCATGAATTCACGACTCGCTGAGTAAAGAATCTACCCCTAACATCTGTCCTATACCTACCACCCCTTAATCTAAAGCTATGTCCCCTCGTAATATCTGACTCTGTAATATCTACGATCAGATCAATACCCCCAATTGTTTCACTGAAGCAAACACTGTCTCTAATTGCCTTTGCTGGCTAGTGTATTATTTGTGTTAGTTTATGGTGAATCTTTGTTAAACACCAGTTTGGCCTCAACTGGTGTATTGTGATAAATTTGCACACAAGATTTAAGCAAGGATGGAAAGGCATTAAAAAATGCAGAAAATATTTGAGAGTGATTCTAGGCATGAGGGGCTTCAGTTAGGAAGAGAGATTGAAGAAAGCTAGAGTTGTCTTCCTTAGAGAAGTAAAGATTGAGAACAGGTTGGATAGAAGCGTTCAAAATGGGAAGAGGTCTTAGCAATAGTTATGACTGCAGATGTGAACGATAGGCAAAGCGAGAGCCAGAGAGTGCAATTTAAGGTGATTTTGCAAAGAAAAGTAATGTTAACATGAAGGGATAGAAGAATGGGGCTAACAGTTGTTCTTACAGAAAGGTTGTTATAGCTTTGACCAGCTGAATGGCCTCCTTCATGTGCTAGAATTAATCTATGATTCTATAATTCAAATTTTAATAGAGGAGAAAGGCCTTTAAGAAGTATTCAAATGTTGGCTATCTTTCTCTGACTTGATCTAATTAATGATTAGAATAAGTAAAGCCATAGTATTGAGAAATTTATTGTATTGGAGATAAAAGTAAAAATTCTGAAAACTCTGCAATAAAAGCATAAAATGCGAGACAATGAGTTAAGTTTGATGACCAAATGTCCTGAACCCACTTTAGATACATTGTTCTGGAATGCTATTACTGCCACTCCAGCATCTTTCCAGCCATTAGTAGTCCCAGCCAATTGCTCTAAATCTGACTTTGCTCTTGCTATGCCTGAAAGTCTTGTTTTACATAAATTATTTGTTTTCTGTGAAGTATTTCTTTATCAGTCTGAGATGGCCTGTCTGGAAATTCACATCAGAATAGTTCTGATATATGGCTCCACTTTGTCCCTGGCATATTTTGTTTTTGGCACACAGGTAGAGCATTCTAGACTGTACAGTGTTGTGTTACTTCACACTGTGAATTATCAACTCTTTCAGATTGGAAGTCGGAGCAGCGTTTACTCCCCTGAAAGCACTGTGCGTAAAACTGGATCTTACATCTATGAAGAGTTTATGCCAACAGATGGAACAGACGTAAAGGTGCTATTCCTGCTTTTATAACTTTCTAATTTTGTATTGCTCAAAGGAAGGAAAGTCCAGAGAAGTCTAGTTTATCAAAAGTATATCCACTTTTTTAAAGAGTAAAAAGATTTGTTTGTAGTATTTGATCTTATTAGATGTGTAACTCAATTCTGCATTGTAATGTATTCTCATTACAAAACCCTTCAATGCCTTCAACTCTATGCAGTGCCCTGAAATGCATCCAGTGAAAGCAGTGGGTACTATGACTTTGAGGAAGCATACGAGTCAGCTGCTCTCTGCATTGAGTTGGGTAAGGACACAACTTGCCCCACCCAGGAGGAAAATGACAACAACCCAGTCAGACCATTGGAGCAGATATGAATAACGGTCTGCTGAGATATGACTAAAGCACCATGCAGTCATATTCAAATTGTACATCTTGTGTTCTTGGTTAAGTAAAATGTGAAAAATACAGTGTAACACAACATTTCTGAATGCAGTTTCTGCATGGAGAAAGTAATTAACATTAAATACAAAATGCTAATCAGCCATTTGGTCTTTCTGCTGAGTTCCACTTTCAGCTATTGTAGGGTTGGGATCCAGACATGTTTCTGGACTAAGGCTTCTAGGCCACCTGGGTTTGTCTGTACATATTTTAGGATTAGCCACTATTTTTGTGCCTGGAACGGCTAGCCTGTACTCCCAGCTTGTCTAATTTTTCCTTATTATTGGAGAATTCTATGTTTAATGTAATCTGATAGCCATTGGTGAACAGGCAGGGGTTGAAGGAAAATGAGTGAGTTTTTTTGCCATGCAGGCAAGTCCAAAATGAACTTTGAACTGTTCTTACTTCAGGTTTACACTGTTGGTCCTGACTATGCACATGCAGAGGCACGCAAATCACCAGCTCTGGATGGGAAAGTGGAACGAGACAGTGAAGGAAAAGAGATACGTTATCCTGTGATGTTAACTGCCATGGAAAAACTAGTTGCGAGGAAAGTATGCGTAGCTTTTAAGGTAGGCTATAAATACTCAAAAATGAACAAGCATCCAATCAGTTATCCAAAATATTCATGCTGCTGTGTTTAGAATGATAAAGTAGAATAAACTTCAATAATGTTTTGAAACATGGCTTTTGTTATTGAAATGTTAATGAATTTTCAAAATTGTCCACGTTAGTACAATATGTATTATTTCTTTTGGCTTTCAGATGCTTCACAAGAATCCTCTGACCTCACTATTGCATCCTTGTTAGCCTTCCCTCTTTCTGTTTGTTGGTCACCTTTATCTCCATCACCTAATGAAGCCTTTTACAAAATCTTTCTAATTGGGAAACATGCAGATTTTCCTTTGTGCCCTGTGGCAATGTGAAGGATACCAGCCAACGTTCCTACTCCTGGTAATCAGCCAGTCAGCCTCGCTGGATATTGTGACTGTGTTAGTCATGGAGAAGATGCCATTTGCAAGACATCTGCATCTCAGAAGCCAGCCACACAATTAGAAGAGAGATTGAAGTGCAACTGTCACCCATAATCTGTAGATTCCAGAAAGCCAGAAGCACCTTTGGGTCATAGGGAGAGGAAAAGAGATCATTTTGTAAAATAAAACTTTGTTTCATCTAGTTGAATGAGTTTTTGATTTTTATTGGGAGTACATGCTTGTTAGATTTCTGCTGATGCAGAGCAGGCAGTGTTGATTTGATTTGTGCTCATTTTGTTTTATGTAGCAAACAGTATGTGGTTTTGATCTGCTGCGTGCGAATGGGCATTCCTACGTTTGTGACGTCAATGGATTCAGCTTTGTGAAAAACTCCATGAAATACTATGACGACTGTGCAAAAATCCTAGGGTACACATCAGATAAGTCTACTTTTGAACACCATTCTATATCAAAGGGCATGTTTTTAAAATGTAGAAGTGTGACATTTATCCTGAAAGAATCATCCTAGTTTTACTATCTGTCAATGGATTGTGGAGTGAAGGTATGGCAGAGATGATGCCAGCATGGTGAGACTGGGCGAAGCAGAGAAATGTCAAGTGGACTAAATGTCAAGTCTGAAATTGCCTGGAAAGTAGCAGGTTGTGGCCTTGGCTGTGCTCAGTGCAGTAGTCTTTGACCTGGAAAATGGAAGAAAGTTTTAATTAAAAGAAGAAAAATTAAAATAGAAAGTTGAGAGTACATATATTGCAAATGAGAAATCACTTCCCATATGTTATATGAATCATAACATCCGCAGTTAATATGGACCAAAGTTACAGTCTAACCAATTGTGTCTAATAGTAAGTATTGACTAGTAATTAGGTAAAAACAAGGACTGCAGATTCTGGAAACCAGAGTCTAGATTAGAGTGGTTCTGGAAAAGCACAGCAGGTCAGGCAGCATCCGAGGAGCAGGAAAATCGACATTTCGGGCAAAAGCCCTTCAGGAACCCCGAAACGTTGATTTTCCTGCTCCCTGGATGCTGCCTGACCTGCTGTGCTTTTCCAGCACCACTCTAATCTAGACCCTTGACTAGTAATTAGGTCTGGCACAAATGTCCCTAAATAAGGATCAACAAATTAGTTTGAAGGTTCAACGCAATGCAATATTGAGGTACAAATTTATAGACACAAGCCTTTAAAATACATAGAAACTGTATGTTAGAACCTACAGGAGGAAACATGATTAATTGACAGTACTCAACTTGTCATTCATCATGTTTGGTCTATCTTAGATCTGTAACCTCTTTTGTCTAATGTATACAATTTTTTTTCTGTTTCTGAAGATATTAAGCCATAATATCTGTATGCTTAAAAGAAAATTATTTACTTGGTGACTTAAAATAACGAGTAAACTAATTAAAAATCAGAAAGAATGAGTTCATAATTAGTTTCCTTGCATGCTCCAGGATTTGAATTCCTTACAGAATAATTCGCATTGTTTAAGCTTGGAGATCAAATCAACTTACTCTGCTGTCCGAGTGTCTTTTAATCTGAGCCAACTGTTTAATTTCTCTATTTTTTGATTTTCAGCTATCTTGTGCTAATGTGCATGGATAGCATTGCAGGACTGGAGCAGTCATCAGTATTAACAGGGGGAGAATCCACAGAAAGGCAATGAGCAAAATTGGAAATGCACAAGTGTCTAAAAATATTTCTCATCATTTCTGATTCTTTCTGAGGATCTGTTTTTACCATCTTAACCTGTTTTCTCTATCTTTCAGTTGATTGAGACCTGTGTGTTTCCTGCATTTTCTTTTCAACACAACTTGTTTAAGAACTTAAATATTCTGTGTGTAGTATTACTGTATGGAAGAAGTTAGCTTGAATGGAATTTGTCTTTCTCCGCAGTAATATAATTATGCGGGAACTCGCCCCTCAGCTGCAGATACCATGGTCCATACCCACAGAAGCTGAAGATATTCCAATTGTTCCAACCACCTCAGGAACTATGTAAGTCAAACCTCTCAGATTTCTGGTCAGAAAAAAACTGAAGTCAAATATCAGTTTAAACTGTTGCTTAATTTTCTTGATTTTCAGAATGAAGTATATTTAATGAAAATGTTACCAGAGATGAGAGACTTCATTTATACAAATCATGAATGACTTTGATAGAGTAGATAAGAAACTGCATTCAGTGGCAGGAGGCTCACTAACCAGAGTACTGATATTGATTGGCAAAAGAATGAGGTATTAGTTGTGTTCATGCGACCAGTTGTTTAGATCTGGAACATACAAGAATGTTAGGAGCAGGAGTGGACCAATCAGCCTCTTCTGCTGATGTTTGCCTAACCACTCAGTAATTCCTGTTTTTTTCCTTTCCTTTTTGTTAAATAATGTGATGACATTTGCCATCCTCTAATCTGTCAGGTCTGTTTCAGAATCTACAAAATTTTGCAAAATAACAACAAACTATTTTTATAGCCACCTCCTTTTAACATTTCAGTGTGTAAATTATCAGGCTGTAGGGATTGCCGGCTTTTACTCTCATTCGTTTCTTCAATGCTTTAGTTTAGCTTATGCTAGTCTCTTTCATCTCCTTTTTCTTAATAAACCTTTGCTTCTCTAGCATATCTGGGAAGCTTTTTTGAACGTTATTCTTTGAAGACAGAACTGAAGTAGTTTTTACATACTTAAAACCCTTGCAAGTTTACTTTCGTACTTTAATTTTCCCTCCTTGGTGAACCTTTTGGTTCCCCCTTTGCTGAACTCTAAACTCCTCCCTGTCCCCAAATTTGTGGATTTTTCTAGCAGCTTTGTGACCTCTCTTTGATTTTGGCTGCTTTTCCCATTGTGTACTTTCAATTGCAATGCATGCAGTTATTCCTTAAATGTTAACTGTTGCCTATCCACACACATGCCGTTTAATGAAGTTGCCCAGTACATTGCAGCCAATTCACTCCTCATACCTTTGTTTAGAGTTATGACCCTAGCTTTGGATTAGACTACTTGTTGGTATCTCAATGCATTGGTCTAAAAACACACATCCGATATACATTTCAAGAATTCTCTGCCACAGTGTTGTTACTAATGTGATTTGTCCAATATGCAAATAAATTTATGTCACCTGGAATTACCAAAGCACCCTTGTTGCCATGATTATTGTTTGGAAGTCTGTAAACAACTCCCACTAATGTTTTCTGTCCCTTGTTGTTTCTTAGCTCCACCCTGACTGATGCTACATCTAGATTCCCTATGTGAATATACTTGCTCATTATTGCAGTGATATATAATACTTCAATAACAATGCCCATCTTCACCTCTTGTTTTTTGTTTCCTTTTTTGAATATTCTTCCTAATGATTGAATACTCTTGGATATTCAGTCCACTATACATGCCACATTGTATCTTTTTACAACTATTTGTACTGTTAATTCATAAATCTTATTGTGAAAGCTCTGTACATTTGGATATATTACCTTAAGCTTTCTTTTGCAAATTGTTTTGAACTACAACCTAATTTGCTGATAGCTTCTGTTCCCTCTGCCTTCCCAGTCTCCTTTTTAATTTTTCTATCTTCTATTTCCAACGTTGTTTCCCCCGTTCTTGACACCCAATACACAGATAATGACAGTTTTTACTTTAAAGTCAGGATATTGGTGATAGTCACAAGGCTTATTTACCAAGGCTGCAGCTCATCTTGCTCTGGCTTCCAGTTGCACTTCATGAGCTCTGTTTTCTCTGCAGTGTCACTCTTGAATATTTCATCCCTCATATGCAGTGTTCCAACCTCTAGTCTTCTTGAGGCTAAAGATAGGGAAAGAAATGGGGAAAGAAAGTACTACTATCCCTTCTCAGCAAGCTCTCCTTTGACTAAATATGTGGCATTACTCTTCTGCACCAGAGTGATCTGATTTATTTGATGAATCCTCGAAAGTGGAGTTGCAGGTAGATAGGATAGTGAAGAAGGCGTTTGGTATGTTTTCTTTTATTAGTCAGAGTATTGAGTACAGGAGTTGGGAGGGCAGGACATTGGCTAGGCCATTTTTGGACTATTGCGTGCAATTCTGGTCTCCTTCCTATCAGAAGGATGTTGTGAAACTTGAAAGGGTTGAGAAAAGATTAACAAGGATATTGTTGGAGGGTTTGGAGGATTTGAGCTATAGGGAGAGATTGAATGGGCTGGGGCTGTTTTCCCTGGAACATCAGAGGCTGAGTGGTGACCTTATGGAGGTCTATAAAAACATGAGGTGCATGGACAGGATAAATAGATAAGGTCTCTTCCCTGGGGTGGGGGAGTCCAGAACTGGAGGGCATAGGGTTAAGGTTAGTGGGGAAAGATATAAAAGAGCCCACTGAGGCAACTTCTTTATGCAGAGGGTAGTATGTGTATGGAATGAGCTGCCAGAGGAAGTGGTGGAGGCTGGTACAGTTACAACATTTAAAAGGCATATGGATGGGTATATGAATAGGAAGGATTTGGAGGGATATGGGTCGGGTGCTGGTAGATGGGACTAGATTGGGTTGGGACAGCAGGTTGGCATGAACAGCTTGGACCGGAGGGTCTGTTTCTTTGCTGTATGTCTCTATGATTCTAGCTTGTATTCTGTGAGGGTCTTTTTAATTGTGCTTTTTTTGTACTGATTAAAATAAACTCATTATGTTGTGTGTTTCACAGGATGGAACTGCGCTGTGTCATTGCAATCATTCGACATGGTGACCGAACTCCAAAGCAAAAGATGAAGATGGAAGTCATGCATCCAAAGTTAGTGAAAGTTAACTGCAAATGTTGTAAACATTTTTTGGAAGAAGGAAAGTAACAGGTCACGCAGTGCATTGTGTCACCAACGCATCTCTGCCCAGTTAGTGACTTTCAATGCATTATTTTCTAACCATTGCTCAGGGGTTCCTCTGTACACATAAGAAGGTTGTGCATTCCAGTTTCACTAAAGACTTTAGAGCACATTACTGCAACTGTACAAGGTACTGGTGAGACTGTAGCTGGAGTACTTTGAACAGTTTTGGTCCCCTTTGAGAAAATCTTTTATTTCATTGGAGACAGTTTACAGAAGGTACAGTGCGATGATCCCTGGTTTGGAGGGATTGATTCATGAGCAACGGCTAAACAGGCTGCATTCTGCTAAACTCCACGCATTGGAATTGAGCAGAATGAGAGATGATTTCATGAAAACATATGGGATTCTTAAGGGTCTTGACATTGTAAGTGCTGATGGATGTTGCTCGTCATAGGAGAGCCTAGGGCTAGAGAGCATAGTCTCAGAGTAAAGAAGAGGTGGCGATGGCCTAGTGGTGAAATCGCTGGACCATTAATTTAGAGACCCAGGTAATGTTCTAGGGACCCAAGTTTGAAACCTGCCATGGTAGATGGAATTTGGATTCAATAATGATCTGAAAATAAGACTGTAATGATGAAAATGAGTCCATTGTTGATTGGAAAAACCCATCTGGTTCACTAATGTCCTTTAGGGAAGGAAACTGCCATCCTTACCTGGTTTGGCATTCTTGTAACTCCAGACCCACCGCAGTGTGGTTGACTCTTAACTGCCCTCTGGGCAATTAGGCTGGGCAGTAAATGCCAGTGATGCCCTCATCCTGAGAATGAATATTAAAAACAGAAAGGAGCAGCAATTTATGACTGAAATGAGGAGAAGTTTCTTCTGTAAAGTTTGAGTGTCTTTGGTGCTCCTAGCCACAGGAAGCTATGAGAACAAGTCCTTGTTTCTATTTAAGGATCACATGGATGGATTATTGATCAGTTAGGGATTCAAGGCCTATGGGGAAAGGACAGGAACATGGACGTAATGAGTGTCGGATCAGCAGTGATCCTAATGAATGACAAAGCAGATTCAAGGTGCCAAACTGCCTACTCCTGGTCCTATGGTCTTACACTGGAAGTGTATCTGCGCAGTTTTACTTGAGGAGCATTGCACTGTCAGAAGCAACATTTTTAACAAGACATTAAATTGAGGCCCCATTTATTTTCTGGGGTGGTAGTAAAAAATTCCCCTGCAATAGTTGGGAAGCAAATTCCTGTATATCCTGACCAACGTTTGCCCTCGACTGACAGCACTTCAGCAGTTTACCCGGACATACCCAGTCATTGCTTGTGGGACCAGTCACTCTGCAAATTGAATGTTGTGCTTCTTACATCACAACTCTTCATTACTTTAAAAAGTATCTCATTGGCTGTAAAGAGTCTTTGAACACCTAATTGTGAGAAGAATTAGATTAGACTTACAGTGTGGAAACAGGCCCTTCGGCCCAACAAGTCCACACCGACCCGCCGAAGCGCAACCCACCCATACCCCTACATTTACCCCTTACCTAACACTACGGGCAATTTAGCTTGGCCAATTCACCTGACCCGCACATCTTTGTGACTGTGGGAGGAAACCGGAGCACCCGGAGGAAACCCACGCAGACACGGGGAGAACGTGCAAACTCCACACAGTCAGTCGCCTGAGTCGGGAATTGAACCCGGGACTACAGGCGCTGTGAGGCAGCAGTGCTAACCACTGTGCCACCGAGTTCGATCTTCATTCATTCTCAGCTTCCTGCAGACAGTTTACTGCTCTATGTCAGCAGTTAGTGTTGCAGATGCTGTGTGGTGTTCAGTAGGTTAATAGTACCATTAAATTTGGTTTTGGTTGTTGTGTGTCTAAACATCACACATTATCTTTACATTAATGTGGTTGAATCTTGTCTGGAATCAGATGCACTACCTGCTGATTCGCCCACATTTCAAGCATGTTGTGAATCAATGTCAATGTTTATGCTGGCTTGTCAGCACAGAGTTGCAGTTAATCTTGAGTGTGGCAAGGTTATAACTGTTGCATACACTGTGATTTCTGAACGTGCCTGCAAGGCATAATGTTCAGACTTTTCTGCCTGATTGATTGCCAGTGATCTTTGAAACTTTGATAACATTGTGACTCATTGTGTATACAGGCAATTTGACCTGACCAGAGCCTTAGCTGCTGTCAACTGCTACTTTCACCCAACACACAGAACCATTTGTTATTTAGATTTGATTCTATTCGATTCGAGTCCCTTCCACCCAACAAGTCCACACCGATCCTCCGAAGAGCAACCCACCCAGACCCATTCTCCTACATTTATCCCTGACTAATCCACCTAACACTACAGGCAATTTAGCATGGCCAATTCATCTAACCTGCACATCTTTGGACTGTGGGAGGAAACCAGAGCACCCGGAGGAAACCCACACAGACACTGGGAGAATGTGCAAACTCCACACAGACAGTTGCCCGAGGCGGGAATTGAATCCGAGTCCCTGGTGCTGTGAGGCATTGAGCCACCGTGGTAATAGCTTTCTCCTTACAATTAAATAATTTAAGTTGGAGCTTTCTGTAATGACAGATGAAATGATTGTGGAAATACTTTTTGCTACCAAATGAGAAGCTGGCAGTGATTTTGTTTGCAATGAAACACCCTGTGACCTTACACGTGAAATGCACTTTGCCCATCAGAAAGCAATTTACACTGTGCTTTTAACTGAGTAAAATGTATTCTACAGGAGTGTTCTCAAACAAAACTTGCCATTGTGCCACAAAAGGTAGTAGTAGGATGCCTTAGAGTCATAGAGTCCTACATCACAGAGACAGCCCTTTGGCCCCACTGGTCCATGCCAACTAAAATGTCCGTCCATGCTAACCCTACTTCCCTGCACTTGGCCTATGTCAGTCTAATCCTTTCCTGTCCATTTATTTGTCCAAATGCTGTTTAAATGTTATTAGTGTACTTGCCTCAACCACTTCCGCTGGCAGCTCATTCCATGTGTACCACCCTCTTTTAAAAAAAAAGTTGCCACTCAGGTTTCTTCCTGTAGCATTTGTATCCTGCAACATTAAACTGCCAGGATTTTAAATGTTGTTAGTGTACTTGCCTTAACCAGTCCCACGGGTAGCCACAGACTGACCTGGCACCTTTTCAGACCTGGCCCAACTCTACCTCAGAATTTCCATTGAAATAGTGTACTGTATTTCTATTCTTCCTGCCAAAATGGTAACTCAACAGGTTTGGCAGCATCTGTGGAGAGAGAATTTTCAACATTTGAGACTCTATCTCTGGAATTGTTCAGATCGTGCCCAACTTGCTGTGTTTCTCCGTCAATTTGTTATTATTTCATACCCCAGCATTTGCAGTATCTTTACTTTTACTTGGATAGTTTTCCTGCTGCCCCAGTGAATATCCCGTCAAAATAAAAAGGGATTGTTTAGGGTGTAGTAATGTGATGGTTATGATACTATGTAGACTGAAGCTATGGACAGTAACTAAGTTTGCAAATAACGCCAAGATAGGTAGATAAGTTTAAAGAGGAGGTAGAGAGTTTGCATTGGGATATAGATTGGTGAAATGATGAGACAAAAATTTAGGAGCTGGAGTATGATGGGAAAATATGAAATTATCCATTTTGTGTTGGCCAGAGCCTAGTGTGGTGTTGAGCCAGGTCTGAAAAGGTGCCAGGTCAGTCTGTGGCTGCCGAATGCAAATTGGTGGTGTATGGATCTGCATTATGTCAGACATGAATACAAAACATTACTTTTTGAGAATAACAGTGAAGGCAAATAGAATGTTGGTATTTATTAAAAAGGGGCTAGAGTGTAAGAATAGGAAAATCTTACTGCATCTGTACGGGAATTTGGTGAGACCATACCCGGAGGATTGATGATCTCCTTATTTGCATTAGAAACAGTTCAGAAAAGTTTAATTTGATTAATTCCTGGGATGCAGGATTCAGTTAGCAAGCAAGGTTCATAGATCACTACAAATAAGGTAAATGTTTTTGCTTTTTCGCATAAGATAAAAGTAAGAAAGAAGTGGTGAACTATATAGGGCGGAGGATGCAAGTAATTTGAGAGTGTTAGTAGTCATTACCTGTAATCACTCATCTTGGAGTAGCACAATAAAGCAAGCTGAGGCATGTTGCTAAACCAGTGGAGTATGAATCCGAGGCTGTTATTGAAGCTAAGATTACAAAGGGATCTTGCTCGATTGAGCCAATGGACTGAAGGGCAGGTAGATAAATATGAGGTATAGCATGTTGATCAACAAGGGCAGGACTTATACAATTAATGGTAAGGCCCTGGGTAGTGTTGTAGAACAGAGACCGAGGGCTTCGGGTATATATTTCTTTAAAGTTTGTGTCATATGTAGTCAGAGTGGTTAAGACCATAAGGGAGAATGTGCAGACTCCACGCCGACAGTCACCGACACTGGACTTGAACCCCGGTCCCTGGCGCTGTGAGGCAACAGTGCTAACCACTGAGCCACTGCGCTGCCCAAGAAGGCATTTAGCATGCTTGCCTTCGTTGCTCAGCTGTTTGAGTATAGGAATTGGCATGTCATGTTGAGATTGTACGAGATGTTGGTAAGGCCTCTTCTGGAATACTGTGTGCAATTCTGGTTGCCTTGTTATAGGAAGGATATTATTAAATTGGAGAGGATTCAGAAAAGATTTACCAGGATGTCGGCAGGAATGGAGGGTTTGAGATATGAAAATAGATAGAAAAGGCTGGGACATTTTTTTACAGGAGCTTAGGAGGTTGAGGGGTGAGTTTATTGAGTTTTATAAAATCAGGAGGGGCATAAGTAAGGTGAATGACAATGGTCTTTTCCCGAGGGCGGATGAGTTCAAAACTAAGGGGCATATTTTTAAGCTTAGAGGAGAAAGTTTTAAAAAGGATATTAGGGGCAGTAATTTTACACGGCGAGTGGTTAGTGTGTGGAATGAACTGCCAGAGAAAGTGGTGGATGCAGGTAAAGTTACAATGGTTAAAAGACATTTGGATAAATACATCAATAAGAAAGGTTTGGAGGGATATGGGCCAAGCACAAGCAGGTGGGATTAGTTTAGTTTGGGAACATGGTTGAAGTGGACTACTTGGACTGAAGGGTCAGTTTCCATACTGTGTGGCTGTATCAGTCTGTGCTCCAGTTAGATTGCATTTGTCTTTGTACTTTGTCTTGTTCAGCGTGTACTTCAGACATTGAATAACAGAGCCTGGGATGGCTTCTGCATCACCCAGTGGAGAGAAAAAAAATCTGTGAATGGTGGATTGTAAGCATTGGAAGGATGGGCTGTACCTACCTACTTTTGTACTTCCCTTTGCAATTCCTTTGTAACTTGGAACAGACAAACAGAGATATACCAAAAGTGACTAAAACTGAGTGGTATCAGTTTTCCATTAGGCCAGAACAGGTCCCATTCATAATTAGTTTCTGCAAACAATTTTCAAATTAGCCACAACCTTTTAGATCTTGAATTTAGACTCTGCAAATTTAGTGTGGAACTAAATACTTGGACAATGTAATTTAAAAAATCTCAGCATTGTTTGCTGCTTTTTGGGAATTTCTCTAGTGCTGCTGTTACTGTAAAAGAATGATTTGTTTTTCTACTGCACCTTTCTGCATCTCAACCCAAATAATTTTACAGCCAATGAAATACCCCTGAAGTGTGAGAATATAAGAAACAGCCAATTTTCACAAAGTCAGCTGTAAAAACAGCAATGTGATAATTACCATGTTATCTGTGTTTAGATTAGATTCCCTACAGTGTGGAAACAGGCCCTTCGGCCCAACCAGTCCACACTGACCCTCTGAAGAGTAACCCACCCAGACCCATTTCCTTCTGACTAATGCACCTAACACTACGGACAATTACCAAGGCCAATTCACCTGACCTGCATATCTTTGGACTGTGGGAGGAAACCGGAGCACCCAGAGGAAACCCACGCAAACGCGAGAAGAATGTGCAAACTCCACGCAGACAGACGCCAGAGTCTGGAATTGAACCTGGGACCCTGGTGCTGTGAGGCAGCAATGCTATTAAGCCACTGTGCCCCCCAAAGTGATGTTGATTGAGGAATATATATCCGTTAGGTTTCTGGGGCAATCTCCAGTCTTTTTCTTTGAAATAGTGCCTTGGGACCTTTTCTATTTGCCTTCGGGGCAGCTGAGACCTTAGCTTAATGGCTCATCCTAAGGACATTTACAACTATGTGACTCTCCCTCACTATTAGACTGTGGTGTCTGTCTGGACTTCTGTTAAAGTCTCTGAAGTATGGCTTGAACCTATAACCTTCAGGCTCAGAGTCAAGAGTATTGGCCACTCCAGGCACTTAAGTCATTATTACCCAAACAGTATTTTATTTTTAACATTGTATAAAATGTTATACAATAATGTAAAACTAGAAGATAAATGGCTTAAAGTTTTCTGTTTACTTATGTGCAAAATGTAAGTGTATCTAAGCCCATATATTGTTATACCGAAGACTAAAGCCTTTATTATAATCTAAAATCTGGTGTAGCTCCCTCCTGTGGATTACTGGGCAAGTCCAGCTTTTGCCAAGATTCCTGCAAACGTCCAAACTGAAACCGCAAATCCTTTTACAAGCTATAGGTGTTTCTCCTAATCAAAGGGGGGAAAGAAATTCATCTATGACCTTTTTAATCTGAAAATTTGATACACAATTATTTACTTTGCTCATATAAACTCTTCCAATTGTGACCATACTTTAAGAGATGTGTTTTGTACTGGCTTTTTTTTAACAGTAGTTTTGAGTCATAGGTGATAAGCTGTCTCTCCAAGTCAATGAAGTAAACAGCTTGTGATGCCTTGGGTATTTTTTAAAGTTGGAACAATAGAAGCAACGTGAATGGGTGGAGTGAGGCTCCCACAGAGCTAGGGTTTTAGTTTTAGCTTTCAGCACTTTGAAGCTGATTGTGGAAGCTGCGACATCCGTCTCTCTGTTACAGCTAAAAGCAGAATCGCATGCGAGACAATCTATTTTACTGAATTTGCCTTTGCCGGGTTTGTAGTGAAACAGTTGCTACTTAGTGGTTGAATAATCTATTATTCTGTTAGGTTTTCCAATAGGGTTAAAGTTATACCAATTCTTCTTTCTTTTTGTTTTGTATTTTAACTGTAAGGTAAGAATAAAGGGTGCTTTGCTTAATGGCGAGTAGTGTAACCAATCAAATTACACCTGGAGCACAACACCTTACGCTTCCCTTTAAATAAAATACAAATTAGGATGTAGGATCCAGAACCTACATCCAGAACCTCGACCTGAGCTACAAATCTCCTCAAAACTCGCTAATACAAATTAGGATCTGGATTATCTCCTTGATATATTTGAAGGGGGTTTGGTCTAGTCCATAACACAATGAAAACAAAGCCCGACTACTCTCCTGGAACTCTTTCTTCTGTTTTTGCAAGAAATCACCATGGCTACGGAAGTAATTAACTTAGTCATTGAACTACTTCAGAAACACAGGTTAAAGCCAATAAGCCACTAGCTCAAAATCAAACTCTAAAATCAATCATTTTAGAAAAACAGATAAATCAAACATTTTGTTTCACTAGGACATTTTGAAAAAATGTACCTAATCAAGGAGAACCACATTTACTGCACGGAAAGAGAGTGCTGATTGGTTGTCATTTGGATTCAGTTAGGGGTATTCCCATGGAGAATGTATGCATTAAAGCTGACTGACTGTCAACTTGCAAGGCTTTGTTTAAATTTCAAACTGAGCAAGTTGACTGATTTTCCAGGACATTGCCCTCAGAAATGCACCAGCAAATCTCCCCTATTCTGTAAAAGAATTGGAGTAAGCCAGCTAGGTTTGAGATATGGACAAATCCTGGCAATCAGTTGTCATATATCATTGCAATATGTCAAGATAAAAAACTGCATCAAAATGTGTTACTCATGTTCTGCACTAACAGACGGCTGTTTTGATTTGTCATGCTTATTTGTAAGCATTTAGCCATCTTAAGAAATATTTTAATAACTTTCATCCAATTCCTTTGATATAGGGAGAAAATTCAAAATTCGATAAGTTTAAATTCTGATAATTGACCTAAATATTTGCAAGACGTAAATTCATATTTGACCATCTTTCGCCTTTGTTTTCAATATACCAACATTTCTTATTGCAGATTCTTTGACTTGTTTGAGAAGTATGAAGGATACAAGACTGGCAAACTAAAGTTAAAGAAGCCAAAGCAGCTTCAGGTATGAGATAATTCTGTAGTTCAGGGAGTTTCAAATGTTTCTTTTGGGGGGGTGCAGCCACTGCAATTACCAGTAGTTCTCAGGAATGGGGTGTGCAGTGCCGGATTCTGCAGAAAGTCTATGCTCAGGCCAGATGTAGAAAGCTCTGGTAAGGCTATTTGAATACAAGAGCTGAAAAATGTGTTGCTGGAAAAGCGCAGCAGGTCAGGCAGCATCCAGAAGGGCTTATGCCCGAAACGTTGATTCTCCTCCTCCTTGGATGCTGCCTGACTTGCTGTGCTTTTCCAGCAACACATTTTTCAGCTCTGATCTCCAGCATCTGCAGTCCTCACTTTCTTGTATTTGAATACAAGGCCACCCACTTCATGCTTCAGCTTATCCATCCATTGACAGTCAATACAGTAATTTGTTAGATTTTGGTTTGCAAATTTTTTCTCCAGCAAAGTGTGCTTTTAACCTATTGCATAGTCATTAAAGGACAGAACAGATCCATGCTGCTTGCTGTAGGGCAATGGAGTCAATTTTGTTCCTTGACTCAAACCCTGCAGCACTGAATGTTTAATCCACTCAAGGAGCAATCCAGTTTCTTTTTGAAATCATTAATCCACTTTTCTTACACTACTCTTGTAAGTAACGAGTTGCTGATCATTATCATCCTTTGTGAAAAGTTATCTTCCTCACATACACCCCAGCATTTCTTGCCTTATATCTCTGCCCCCTCATCTTTGTGTCAGCTAGGGTGTTGTTTAGCTCAGTTGGCTGGACAGCTGGTTTGGAACGTAGAGCACAGTCGGCTGAAGTTACTGTGGAGGTCCTGTCTTCTCAACCTTGCACTCGCCTGAAATGTGGTGACTTTCTGGTTAAACCACCTGTAGTGATTTGTCATGAGGTCAGCCAGGCAGATCTCTCAGAATGTGAGTTCCCTGATTGGGGCAGTTAACCTGGTCCAAACAGGGAGCCCTGGCTGACAGATATAATCATGAGTGTCAGAGGTTGTGTTCACTAAGAGTTGGCTCAGAGAAAGCCTGACCAATATCAAGGACTTTGCACGTGTAAATAAAGCGTGACTTGGTAACAGGATATTAGCCTCCATGTAGTTACTTCATCACTACCAGTCATGTCTCTCTCTCTCTCTCTTTCTCTGATGAGCGAGCAGTTCTATGGTCTGCTGGGACTTCTTTATCTTTACCTGACTTCAGCTAATGAGAACAGGGTTCCTTTTATCTACTTTAACAGAACCTATTATAACGTTGTGTATTTCGCTTTCATTCAATGGCATGAGAAGCTGTGTTGGGCCAAGTACTGTATGCTCCCATAATGGAGCCAATAGGCAGCTCTCATTGGAGGTGTGCTTAGGTTTTTTTGATTTCTTGGATCTAATTGTAGTTGTTGTATTTTATTCTCAGGAAGTTCTAGACATCACCCGTGAGCTTCTAGCAGAATTGGGCCAGCATAATGACTGTGAAATAGAGGAGAAGAAATCCAAGCTAGAGCAATTAAAGACTGTGCTGGAAATGTAAGTGCTCTGAGGGGGGAGTAATTGTAATCCGGATGTTCCCATATCACCTAAGGTCACCTTGAAGATTCCTACCTTCTCAACCTCAGCCCCTGCCTAGTCCTTGGTGATTCTTTGGTTAAACAAAAACCAGTCATCCTCCTCTCCCATGAAAAACAACTTCATGGTTCCCTGGGACTATGACGACTTTACCTTTAACCATGTTTATGTTTTTGGTGTTCCTGTGTTTTTTTAAAAGTACTTCTAGCTCTTTTAGCTAGTTTTGGGTCAGAACAAGTTTCCTGATGTTTACTGAGATCTGAAGAAGACGCATGCGTCTTCCTCCTCCTGCACAAATACCACCCATTGATACTGCTAAAGTTCATGGCTCAGTTATCACCCTTTGACAGTCTTGCTGTATCTTACTCTCTCAGAGGTTGACTGATCTACGCTTTTCAACACTTGCCATTTTTCATATGAAAAGCCAAATACAATGGATGCTGGAAACCTGAAATAAACACAGAAAATGATGGAGAAACTCAGCAGGTTTAGCAATATCTGTGGAGACAGGGAGAGTTAACGTTTCAAGTCCAGTATGACTCTTCAGAATTCTATCAGTCTTGAAACATTAAGTCTGGTGTTACCCTCTGCATAAATGTTGCCAGATTTACTGAGTTTCACCAGCATTCTGTGGTTTCTTTTTACTTTTAAATTTGAATTCCATCATTAATGAGCTTTGTTTTCATTATTTCAATGCATTATTGTATTTTCCAGGTATGGTCATTTTTCTGGAATCAACAGGAAGGTTCAGATGACATATTTGCCTCATGGCCAACCCAAAACTTCCAGTGAAGAGGAAGGTATGGGATTTAGAGTTGGGTGCATTTACTTGAGAGAGTGATTTTGTTTTTAGTTTTAGTGAAGAAACAGCACCTCCAGAATGCAGAATTCTCTTTGAAACGTACTGGGAATGTCAGCCTAAATTATGTTTCTCTGCCACTGGTCTGAACATGAGCCATTGATCTTTTAACTTGGATTGGAATGGTAATAACTGACCTATTGTTTCGTATTCAAGGGGCCATTCTTCAAACATCACCGAAAAATAATGGGACTCAGCAAACTGTTGACCCCGGGCAACTTAGTATAGCATAGCTAAGTCAATCTTCTCCATGGCTACAATCTACATCATTGCAACTTCCAGCAGCTTAGGTTACCAGACCCTGGTTTGGAACAAGAATTCTGAATGATTTTTCTTCTCTTCCAGCCCAAGAATACTGAGACCGATTGTACCTAAAGACTGATTTGCATAGTGTTTTTTTAACCAACTGAGTCATTTTAATATTGCAGTGCATTTGAAAATTAAATAATATTGAAAGGGTTAATGGCCGTGGCTCATTTGTTTGCAGATTCGAGGAGGAATGATCCATCACTACTTCTGGTATTGAAATGGGGAGGGGAATTAACTCCAGCAGGCAGGGTACAAGCAGAGGAGCTTGGACGAGCATTTAGGTGCATGTACCCTGGAGGCCAAGGTAGGTGCCTTTTAAAGTAGCAGTACATTTGGAAAGTAAACTTTTTTAAAAGAGTTGTGCAATTTAAGAGAGATTTTTTTTGTCTCCTGATCTTGCTGTGTTTCTCACAAAGAGGCTCAGTTGCTTTGAGACAAAGATCTCTGGTTCCCAAGGGGTCAGAACATGAAATTTGTATTGTTTCTTTAATCTGAGAGTTTGGCATTTAAAGGTTGGTATTTCTGTTAATGGTAATAATGTTGACTCCATTTGAATTGTAGCCATTTGCTTTGAAATCATTTAGAGCCAGGATTCACAGGAGTATTTGCAGAAAGTTTTAAAACCTCATGAATAAACCTTTCCATTGAGTATCATTGGTGGTGTTCTATTGGAGAGCAGGCCTTACGAGAGCAACAGTTTCAACCTAGCAGAATACAGCTATTCGCACAACCCTGGGATACAATCAAGACCCACTAATTTCCTAATACAGGAAATGCAGCAACATCTGTACCATGTTATACAGGTGTATAACGTGTTTCGTTAATGCAAATTCACTTTAACGCGATTGACGAATTGGGACATTGTTTCTAAAGTGCAAACTTTTAAAGCATATATTGGTTATGATGTAGTTTTGGCCCCGTTAGTTTAAATAGTCAGTATTATGCAATTTTTTTATAACATGGGATTGTATGAGAATGGAACTGCCACTTTAAAGCAGAACCAGTTTTATTCCGCAAGATTAATCTCCAGAGTTTGCTGTCTGGTTGGATTTTGTGGCTGATAAACTATCCAAGTATCAATGAAACTGCATGGTACAACACTATTTCTGTCACATATATTAGGTGATTTAGTTCATCTGCAATCTGGTTTATTGATGCTGGAACTCTCATTGGAGAAGAGATGTCCAACCCGTGGTCCTAGAATCACATGATACCTTGAAACCCCAGTGCTCTTGTCCTTATTTCCATTTTCCTTGTGTTTACTTTTGCTGATTGTCTGTTTGAATTTTGTGCCTGGAGGTTTGCAGTTGGCTGTTTTTGGAGTTGTTTGTCTCATGGGTACATACACTTTCCCAGAAAACTGAGACTTTTCAGTGTCAGCAACCTGAGACGTAGACAAGGTACTGGGATCTGCAGTACATATACAGTTAATGCACAACATTAAAAGCTTTGACACTTTTCTCTCTTTCTAGCTGCAAATCATTAAGATATCATTTAAATTGTTTCTTTCAATTTTGTTGTCTGTATTATTAAAATTATTTTACAAGCACAAACCTTTCATGGAATGGGAAAACATGATGATCACCAAAGTAGAACTCTTACAGAGATTTGCTTTCCCCTAGACGTGTAGCCTGTGTACAGGAAACTTTCTGTGTCGGTTCTCGCACCTTGTGATTTTGTTGCTATCAGAATGTTGAATTGTTTCAATATGTGAGGGTTACCCAGAAGTCATGGAGATATGTGATTCCTCTATCAGAAGGTTTAAGGGGAAAAGAGTAAGAGAACTTTTTGTGCATTTCCAATAGGTGTTTAATTTTAAAAATTCCTAGTTCCACTTGCAAAGTGTTTTGTATTTTAATTCTCACAGGGTGATAGCCACAAAGTTTGTGAGAAGATTTGTAGCTCAGTTGCTCGTTGTTGACGTTCTGTTCACGGAGCTGGGAATTTGTGTTGCAGACGTTTGACATCCTCAGTGCTTGGGAGCCTCCTGTGAAGCGCTTCTGTGATGTTTCCTCCGGCAATTGTAGTGGTTTGAATCTGCCGCTTCCGGTTGTCAGTTCCAGCTGTCCGTTGCAGTGGTTGGTATATTGGGTCCAGGTCGATGTGCTTATTGATTGAATCTGTGGATGAGTGCCATGCCTGTAGGAATTCCCTGGCTGTTCTCTGTTTGGCTTGTCCTATAATAGTAGTGTTGTCCCAGTTGAATTCATTAGCCACGAAACGACACGACCAGCTATCCTTAGTAGCCACACACGCAGATGACAAGCAACATGAATTCGACTGGCACAACACTACTATTATAGGACAAGCCAAACAGAGAACAGCCAGGGAATTCCTACAGGCATGGCACTCATCCACAGATTCAATCAATAAGCACATCGACCTGGACCCAATATACCGACCACTGCAGCGGACAGCTGGAACTGACAACCGTAAGCAGCAGATACAAACCACTATAAATGCCGGAGGAAAAATCACAGAAGCGCTTCACAGGAGCCTCCCAAGCACTGAGGATGTCACCTAGACAGGGGACGAAACGTCTGCCACACAAATTCCCAGCTCGGCGAACAGAACCACAACCTGCGGCACGGGGCGGCACGGTGGCACAGTGGTTAGCACTGCTGCCTCACAGCGCCAGGGACCTGGGTTCAATTCCCACCTCAGGCCACTGACTGTGTGGAGTTTGCACGTTCTCCCCGTGTCTGCGTGGGTTTCCTCCGGGTGCTCCGGTTTCCTCCCACAGTCCAAAGATGTGCGGGTCAGGTGAATTGGCCATGCTAAATTGCCCATAGTGTTAGGTAAGGGGTATATGTAGGGGTATGGGTGGGTTGCGCTTCGGCGGGTCGGTGTGGACTTGTTGGGCAGAAGGGCCTGTTTCCACACTGTAAATAATCTAATCTAATCTGATAGCCACTAGTTTGTTGTTTATAAAGAGTACGATTTTATTCTCTGAATTTCAATGAGAAGGCGCTTGAAGTAACCAAAAATATGCGAGAGTTAAAACAAAGTGATATCCCAAGAGTAACTGGTGAATGTAGTTCCTGGTCAGGGTCTGAACAGTCAGAAACATTGCTGAAAAAGCAATGACATAGTGAGAGTTGGACTCATCTGATTCACATGCCCTTGGGGAGAATTTATAGAAATCCTCTGGGGCAGACCAACATAGTGAACAAAGCAGATGAAGGAATGCAGACTGGAATATTTCTGATGCTGTGCATTACTTGATAGAAGGGCAGGAAATTTAGATTCTGATTGCAAAAATCCTTTAATTCTGTGGTCTGGTCACCACAGGTTGTATCTTGGAAGATTTGAGTCATCCTAAAATAACAGCATGATTGTATTTCTAGGCAAATTTTGTGGGGTTAATAATGTTATATGAATGCAGCTTTACTAGGATCGGATTCATCCGTGATTCAGACTGTGGATTATTTTAGTTTTTGACCCTTTTTCCACTGTTGCTAGCTGGATTGGAATCAATGTACCTTGATTACTTGAATAAAATTCATTATAAAGTCATAGAGATGTACAGCATGGAAACAGACCCTTCACCCCAACTGGTCCATGCCGATCAGATATCCCAACCCAATATAGTCCCACCTGCCAGCACCCGGCTCATATCCCAAAAAACCCTGCCTATTCAAATACCCATCCAGATGCCTTTTAAATGCTGTAATTGTACCAGCCTCCATCACTTCCTCTGGCAGCTCATTCCATACACGTACCACCCTCTGTGTGAACAAGTTGCCCCTTAAGTCACTGTTGTATCTTTCCCTTCTGACCCAAAACCTATACCCTCTACTTCTGGGCTCACCCATTCCAGGGAAAAGACTTTGTCTACATTTCCTATCCAAGCCCCTCATGATTTCATACACCTCCATAAGGTCACCCCTCAGCCTCCGACGTACCAGGGAAAACAGCCCCAGCTGATTCAAACTCTCCCTATAGCTCAAATCCTCCAACCCTGGCAACATCCTTGTAATCTTTTCTGAACCCTTTCAAGTTTCACAACATCTTTCTGATAGGAAGGAGACTGGAATTGCATGCAATGTTCTATCAGTGGCCTAACCAATGTCCTGTACAGTCGCAGCATGACCTCCCAACTCCTGTACTCAGTCCTCTGACCAATAAAGGAATGCATACCAAACACCACCTTCACTATCCTATCTACCTGCAACTTCACTTTCAAGGAGCTATGAGCCTGCACTCCAAGCTTCTTTGTCCTACTAAGATTTGCTTTCCCAAAATGCAGCACCTCACATTTGTCTAAATTAAACTCCATCTGCCACTTCTCAGCTCATTGGCCATCTGATCAAGATCCTGTTGTAATCTGAGGTAACCTTCTTTGCGATCCACTACACCTCTAATTTTGGTGTCATCTGCAAAAGTACTAACTATACATCTTATGCTCACAGCCAAATCATTAATATAAATGATGAAAAGTAGTGGACCCAGCATTGATCCTTGTGGCACTCCACTGGTCACAGGCCTCCAGTCTGAAAAACAACCTTCCACCACCACCCTCTGTCTTCTAATTTTGTGCCAGTTCTGTATCCAAATGGCTAGTTCTTCCTGTATTCCATGAGATCTAACCTTGCTAACCAATCTCCCATGGGGAGCCTTGTGGAACGCCTTACTGAAGTCCGTATAGATCACATCTACTGCTCTGCCCACATCAATCTTCTTTGTTACTTCTTTAAGAAAACTCAATCAAGTTTGTGAGACATGATTTCCCACGCACAAAGCCATGTTGCCTATCCTTAATTAGTCTTTGCCTTTCCAAAACATGTACATCCTGTCCTTCAGGATTCCCTCCATCAACATGCCCACCACCGAGGTCAGGCTCACTGGTCTATAGTTCCCTGGCTTGTCCTTACCACCTTTCTTAAACAATGGCACCATGTTAACCAACCTCCAGTCTTCCGGCACCTCACCTGTGACTATCGATGATACAAATATCTCCGTAAGAGGCCCAGCAATCACTTCCTGATTTTCCCTCCGAGTTCTAAGCTGCACCTGATCAGGTCCTGAGGTTTTATCCACATTTATGTATTGCAAGACATCCAGCAGTTCCTTCTCTGTAATATTGACATTTTTCAAGGTGTCCCCATCTACTTCCCTACATTCTGTATCTTCCATGTCCTTTCCCACAGTAAACCCCGTTGCGAAATACTCGTTTAGTATCTCCCCCACCTCTTGCGGCTCCACACAAAGGCCGCCTTGCTGATCTTTGAAGGGCCCTATTCTCTCCCTAGTTACCCTTTTGTCCTTAGTGTATTTGTAAAAACCCTTTGGATTCTCCTTAGTTCTATATGCCAAAGCTATCTCATGTCCCCTGTTTGCTCTCCTGATTTCCCTCTTAAGTATACTCCTACTGCCTTTACACTCTTCTAAGGATTCTCTCGATCTATCCTGTCTATACCTGTCATATGCTTCCTTCGTTTTCTCAACAAAACCCTTAATTTCTTTAGTCATCCAGCATTCCCTATACCTACCAGCCTTTCCTTTCACCCTGACAGGAATATACTTTCTCTGGATTCTCGTTATCTCATTTCTGAAGGCTTCCCATTTTGCAGCCATCCCTTTACCTGCGAACATCTGCCCCCAATCAGCTTTCGAAAGTTTTTGCATAATACTGTCAAAATGGCCTTTCTCCAATTTAGAACTTCAGCTTTTAGAGCTGGTCTATCCTTTACCCTTGCTATTTAAAAACTCATTGAATTATAGTCGTTGGTCCCAGAGTGCTCCCCTACTGACACCTCAGTCACCTGCCCTGACTTATTTCTCAAGAGTAGGTCAAGTTTTGCACCTTCTGTAGTAGGTACATCCACATACTGAATCAGAAAATTTTCTTGTACACACTTAACAAAATCCTTTCCATCTAGACCCTTAACACTGTGGCAGATTGTATAAATACAATCCTGGCAGATTAATGTTGCTGGATACAAATGCTACAGGAAGGACAGAAAGGGAGGCAAGAGAGGAGGAACAGTGACGTTTTTGATAAGGGATAACATTAGAGCTGTACTGAGGGAGGATATTCCCAGAAATACAGCCAGGGAAGTTATTTGGGTGGAACTGAGAAATAAGAAAGGAATGATCACCTTATTGGGATTGTATTATAGACCCCCTAATAGTCAGAGGGAAATTGAGAAACAAATTTGTAAGGACATCTCAGTTATCTGTAAGAATAATAGGGTGGTTATGGTAGGGGATTTTGACTTTCCAAAAGTAGACTGGGACTGTCATAGTGTTAAGAGTTTAGATGGAGAGGAATTTCTTAAGTGTACAAGAAAATTTTCTGATTCAGTATGTGGATGTACCTACTAGATAAGATGCAAAACCTGACCAACTCTTGGGAAATAAGTCAGGGCAGGTGACTGAGGTGTCAGTGGGGGAGCACTTTGGGGCCAGCGACCATAATTCACTTTTCATTCCAGGCAGAAATCAATGACTTTACAATACCTATTTTTAAAATTTTCAGCTTTGACATGAAAACAAAAAACATAAACATAGCGTCTTAGGAAGCAGTTTAATTTTAAAGCACACAGCTACTCAAAAAGTAATCTTGTCTCCTGTTAAGTGTTAGTGATGTCAGGAGCTGTTATATTTCCAATTCTTTTTGGTACTTAGTAATTTGCAACACAAGGATTGTCCATTACAGTATCGGGAAATTGAAGTGTGGTAGCAAGGTGCACAGCAATTTGCCTTGATGGTGCACAGCAAGGGAGGACATAAATCCACAAAGATACTTGTGGCTTGGATGCTCTTCAGAAACCTCTGGAATGTAACAGTTGGGGTCAGTTGTTTTGTCTTCTCCATTTGAAAACCTTACATAAAATCTGGCTTCTGGGTGCTTTAATGAACATCAAATAACATGAATTTGCAGTCCAGTGCGAGTAGGAGGGAAACGGAAAGTAATGAAGTGGTAACAATCTGATTTTTAGTTTGTTGTATTGTGACTTAAATACCACTTTGAAATACAGCCTAAATATAAATAAAATTTACTTGTTTTGTTCCTTCTCTGCTTGCTGTATTGCAATCAGCAAATGTCAACCAGTGAATGTATCCTCCCATCTCTATACCACGACCTTGGGATGTATGATGTCTTACAGTTATTTCCCTTTTTCTCATTTAGATATTGTACCTGTTTGGTGCCATGGATTACTTTTTATGTACAATGGTGCTCAATTGCATTTGCAGCCATCATTTTAGGCTCAGTTACTTTTGCCGAGGCTGCGTCTCCTGCCTGACATAAAGTTGTTTGAGAACAAGGGATTCCTTATATTCAAGTATTCCTCACTAAAGTTGATGGTTTCAGCTAAAACTCCGCACAATTGTCTCTCTCCCTGTCCAATTTGAACTCGACAGTGTGCAACTTTGATGTCCTGGCGTTTTTTTTATGGGGGTGTGGCATGTATTCAAGTTACTGTTCATTTAGAATTTCTTTGGGAATGAGGGTTAAATAATATTAATTCATTTGTCTTTCCCTCCTGCCTTTAAATGAATTTAGATGATAGCAACACAGGTTTGAGCTGTGAATCACCCATTGACTGTGGTAAGGGATTGATTGAGTGTTTCCTGTCTCAGTGTGTGATGAATTAACACTATATTCATCCTGTTTGCATGTCCAGCCCTGGGACTGATTTAATCTGTACATTATCTAACAGTTAAAGTGGACGTGCAATAGACTAATCAGAGTGATTCACAAAATGAATGAACCTACCATTATTCTAATAGTACCAATGATCTAGAATTTAAATTCTTAAATTCTGTTCACTTCAATTCGGTAATGTATTCATCTACTGGCACATCACTGCAGGGAAATGAAGGAACATTTTTTTAAAAACATGTATTAAATCCACCAAGTACTTCTCCTCAACTTCAACTCGGTTTCCTTGCACCGGTGTTATTTCAGTTCTGTAAAACTTGTTTAGCCAAGAATGGTAAGAATGTGGGCCTCACTAGTTATTGTCAGTGCAGACTTGATGGGCCTTTTCTGCATGTATGTCTCTATGACTACCACAGAAAGTGGCTGAAGCAAATAATATAGATGCATTTAAGGATAACCTAAACAGGTATTTGGGGTGCAGGGAACACTTGGTAAATATTAATGAGAGGAGACGCAAAAGGACCATAAACCCATTCTTGAGCCATAAGTCCGATATATTCATACTTAATTAATCATCCTCTCCCTCAAATCCTTCATTGGTCAGGGTTGCCTGCATCTGTTTTTAATGGACCCATTTTGCACCTTACCATTTATTTCATTGAATATATCCATAAAGATCCTTCTGTTGACTTTGGTATCTCCTAACGCTTTCTGTATCCCTTTGCTACTTTTTATAGCTCCTCCTGTTCATTGGTGTCCTTTTATCCTTATATTTACATAAGCCTTTTATTTTAGCTTGGTACCAACTCTCTTACCTCATTTGTTGATTATGGTTGCTTAACTACACAAGTGAAGTTTTTACCTTTTAAGGGTATGTACTAGTCTTGCATTCTACTAAATACTTTCCATTGTTTGCAGGTTTTCCCATTAACTGTCCAGCTCCCCTTTGGAATTTATGGTGTTAAAGGGATGTCACTGCAACTTAATAAAAAGGACGCTGTGAATTACATTGGAAAATACTAATAATGTGCCTGCAAGATAGTACATCATCCAATTTATACTAAGGAATCCCACAAGAGATCCATCAGTAAAGGATTAAGATGGAAGCATTATTGATTTGCTTGTAATCTTCCTTCAGTATAACCTTTTCCATAGCCTGATTATGTGCATCCAGATAATTATTAGAAGTATTCTCCAAGGATGCAGTCCCTTTAAGACATTACTAGTAAGGTTAATGATATAATAGTGGGATGACTCCCACATATTCTAGCTATATATAATAATGGTCTCCCTCGATTGCTTTGTTTGTTTTCCCCATTATATGTATTTAGCAGTTCTGGCTCATTGCCTTTGGAATTATTGATCAGTTTGGTTTGTGCTGTTTCTGCAAACTACAGAATCATCTTTATTTCACAGAGCCAATATTTTAACAACACTTCTTCAACTCGACAGTGTACAATGTTGAGCTTTTAAGCATCGTACTAAATAGTTCGGGGTTTTTGCACTCTGTTGACTGTAAATATGGTGTTATACTGTAGAGACAAGGTTGGCAAGAACAGTCACTGTTGGCCCTATCATTGAAAAGTCTCAGCAGTTTTTGATACTGACTGGCAGCCTTCAAAGCCAATATCTCCTTGTCTACCCACTCTACAGCAGACTGACTGTATGCCAAGTGCACAGGACTATTTCCAGACTTTAGAAAGTGCCCCAAATTTAGCTTAGAAAGCTTTCTAACACAGTTTAGACTTGGTTCATTTTCCAACCCTGAACTGGAAGCATGATGGAATTGATTCTGCTGCTTCCATGAAGATGTGATGTTGGTCCCTATCCCCTTTTCCCATGGATTTGTTCTCTTTAATTTCTCTGCAACAACATATTAAGAATCAGAATCTTCTCTGGATTTGATTTCCAATCTGAGCAGCTGCCTCAGTAATGATCTGGCTCTTGGTAGAAGCTGTGACAATTCTTATGATCCCAATACTGCTGATGCAGATGGGGGAATTCGCCTTTGTCTCTTACAAGAAAGCCTCATGCTAACCTTCAAATGGCAATAAAAAGGAGACAAAGGATAGTTAGAAGAAAAAAATAAAAGACAACAGCTTATATCAATGAATGAACTGAGTTCATTGAGCATTGTTTCTAACTGAGCTGGGAAATAAGACCAAACCTGTAAAATATGAAGACCTAATGCCCCTAAGGGTCATTTCAAAGGCATTTCTTGGCATTGAGCTGTCATTCTAGGATAGCTCATCCCCTATTAATATAAACACCTGATTGCAGTCCTTGAATTAAATAGTTTGTAACCAAAGCACTGTATGTTACCTGCAACAGAAAACAAATTGTATAAAATCTAGGACAATGACAGTTCAAGACCAGAGGAAATTTCTGTCTCTCTTCTTACCAATAAATTGACCTGTGAAGGGCTGTATCACAGATTCACAACATGATTCTAGGATTAAAAATCACGTTCGGTCTATGCCAGCTCTCTGCAAGAGCAACTCAGCTATTTCTAACACTTTTTCCCAACCTCGCCACTTCCCTGTAATCCTAGAATTTTTTTTTCTGTGTTTGGGTTCTCATCCAAATCCTTCTTGAAAACTGTGATTGATTCTGTCCGCAGCAGATTATGTATTGCTGAGTGAAAAGGCCTTCTTTCTTGCTAGTGGTTCTTTTGTCATTCACCTTAACATAGTGTCCCCTGGATAGCAGAGCAGACTATGAGGGTATGAATGGATCTTCTCCTGTTCAGATGTTCCAACTAATCAATTATATAGTTTTAAATGCTGAGTGAAGTGGTCTCTTTGCCACCAGGGGATTATGCTGGCTTTCCAGGTTGTGGCTTACTTCGTCTACACAGCACCTACAGGCATGATCTGAAGATCTACGCATCTGATGAAGGCAGAGTGCAGATGACTGCAGCAGCTTTTGCCAAGGTAAATGAGTAGAAGGCTGGCTTTGTGGGCATCCTGAAACCCAGTTTGCAATAATTTTCAGTAAAATGTGAACAATCAAAATGCTATCTACTGGTTTAAATGAATAAACATCAAACGGGTTTAGACAGCTTCTGGTGGGTCACTGTAACAAAATGTTAAATGGCCAGTGGAAACATATCAAAATTAAATTGGTGTTGTTAGCAAGATGATGATGCACCCTCTCCATGCTTATGTGAACTATGGGAGGTATCAGACTGATGCATTTGGGATTTATGCCTGTAATCCAGAAAAAGGGGATGTTTAATACCATCAGTTGAACTGATGGAGTGAAAAAATGTTACTATTCCTAGTACGGCCCTCCACATCAATTAATCAATCGTCTCTGTGTGTGCTCGGTTGCAGGGGCTTCTCGCATTGGAGGGTGAGCTGACTCCAATTCTTGTGCAGATGGTGAAAAGTGCCAACATGAATGGTCTACTGGACAGTAACAGCAATTCCCTCAGCAGCTGTCAGCACCGTGTCAAAGCAAGGCTTCATGAGATCATGCAGAAGGATCAGATGTTTACAGAGGAGGACTATAACAAGGTAGTGGAGTAGACATGGACTGTATGCCCTGACGCATTGTGGGTCAGGAATAAATCAGGGGATGGGGTGTTGAGTCTATGCACCTCCAGTCATAGAGATGTGCAGCATGGAAACAGACCCTTTGGTTCAACTTATCCATGCTGACCAGATATCCTAAACTAATCTAGTCCCATTTGCCAGCACTTGGCCCATATCTCTCCAGATCCTTCCTATTCCTATACCTATCCAGCTCCATCACTTCCTTTGCAAGCTAGGCAACATCAGGAGATGAAGAACTCAACATTTCAGATGTAACCCTTCATCAGGACTGGGGGTGGGTGTAAGAGGAGCTGCAGATAAAGCGGGTGGGTGGGCAGGGTGATGAGGTGGGGCGAGGTGAACACAGATAGAAGGTTCGACCTGGTCAGTCGATGGGAGGAATAAATCCGGTTGGTTCCTGGAAGTGGAAGGGTCAATAAGAGGAATGGAATGGGGAGCGGCTGGGAAGGGAGTCGGGTGATGGGAAGGGAAGTTATTTGAAATTGGAGTTAATTAATGTTGAATCCTCTGGGCTGCAGCCCACCCAGGCGGAAGGTGAGGTGTTGGTCCTCCAGTTTGCAGCCTGATTTGTTGTGGCAATGGAGGAGGCCAAGGATTGTCATTGTCGGAAAGGGGAATTATAATGGGCAGTGACTGGGAGGTCAGGTCAGCTGAAATGCTCAGCAAAATATTTCTTTTGTTTACGTTTTGGTCTCCCTGGTGTAGAGGCCACACCAAGAGCACCTGATACAGTAAAGTAGGTTGGAGGAGAGGCAGGTGAACCTCTCTCCCCTGGGAGGACTGTTTGCGGCCCTGGATGGAGATGGTTGGGGGTGGGAGGAGGAGGGGGTTGGGAAGGGGAGGGGAGGGGAGGGGAGGGGGAGAGGTGTGCCAGCAGGTTTTGCATCTTTTCTGTTTGCAGGGAAGATACCTGGGAGTTCAGCGGGTTGGTAGGGAGAGTGGCACGAACCAAGTTTTGGCAAGGGAAACTGTCCATGCACAAGATGAAGAGGGGTGGGGAGGGGAAGATGTTCTTGGTGGGGTGGAGTTTGAGTTGGCGGACTGTTTAAGGATAATGTGTTGGATCCGGAGACTGATAGGTGAGGAAAAGGGGAATGCTGTCTTTATTGCATTTGAGGGGAAGGGGGAAAGTTTAGAGCAGTGGAAAGGGAATGAAGGTGGTGCAGTGGAAGGTTGTTGTGGATGACAGTGGGGGAGGAAGCGCATTATTCAAAATAGGTGGACATCTGGGATACTTGGGAGTGGAATATCTCTTTGAGCAGATGCGATGGAGGAATAGAACATAGAACATAGAAAAATACAGTGCAGTACAGGCCCTTCGGACCTCGTTGTTGCGCCGACCAAAGCCTACCTAACCTACACTAGCCCAATAACCTCCATATGCTTATCCAATGCCCGCTTAAATGACCATAAAGAGGGAGAGTCCACCACTGATACTAGCAGGGCATTCCATGAACTCTCAACCCGCTGAGTAAAGAATCTACCTCTAACATCTGTCCTATACCTACCACCCCTTAATTTAAAGCTGTGTGCCCTAGTAACAGCTGACTCCATACGCGGAAAAAGGTTCTCACTGTCAACCCTATCTAAACCCCTAATCATCTTGTACACCTCTATCAAATCTCCCCTAAACCTTCTTTTCTCCAATGAGAACAGCCCCAAATGCCTCAGTCTTTCCTCATACGATCTTCCTACCATGCCAGGCAACATCCTGGTAAACCTCCTCAGCACTCGTTCCAATGCCTCCACGTCCTTCCTATAGTATGGCGACCAAAACTGCACACAATACTCCAGATAAGGCCGCACCAGAGTCTTATACAACTGCAACATGACCTCAGGACTCCGGAACTCAATTCCTCTACCAATAAAGCCCAGTACGCCATATGCCTTCTTCACAGCACTATTTACCTGGGTGGCAACTTTCAGAGATCTGTGTACATGGACACCAAGATCCCTCTGCTCATCCACACTACCAAGTAGCCTACCATTAGCCCAGTAATCCATCTTCTTTTTACTCCTACCAAAGTGAATGACTTCATACTTAGCTACATTGAACTCCATTTGCCACCTTTCTGCCCAGCTCTGCAACTTATCTATATCGTGCTGTAACCTGCCACATCCTTCTTCGCTGTCCACAACTCCACCGACTTTTGTATCATCCGCAAACTTGCTCACCCAGCCTTCAAGCCCCTCCTCTAGGTCATTTATAAAAATGACAAACAGCAATGGTCCCAAAACAGATCCTTGTGGAACACCGCTAGTAACGGCACTCCAAGATGAACCATTACTATCAACTACTACCCTCTGCCTCCTTCCAGCCAGCCAGTTCCTAATCCAAACCTCTAATGCACCTCAATGCCATACCTCCGTAATTTTTGCAGTAGCCTACCATGGGGTACCTTATCGAACGCCTTGCTAAAATCCATATACACCACATCTACTGCTTTACCCTCGTCCACTTCCTTGGTCACCTTCTCAAAGAACTCAATAAGGTTTGTGAGGCACGACCTGCCCTTCACAAAACCATGCTGACTATCCTTGATCACATTATTCCTATCCAGATGTTCATAAATCCTATCCCTTACAATTCTCTCTAAGACTTTGCCCACAACAGAAGTGAGACTCGCTGGCCTATAGTTACTAGGGCTGTCCCTACTCCCCTTCTTGAACAAGGGGACCACATTCGCTATCCTCCAGTCTTCTGGCACTATTCCTGTAGACAACGATGACATAAAAATCAAGGCCAACGGCTCCACTATCTCCTCCCTAGCTTCCCAGAGGATCCTAGGATAAATGCCATCAGGCCCAGGGGACTTATCTATTTTCACCCTTTCCAGTATTCCCCAGACCTCTTCCCTACATACCTCAAAGCCATCTGTTCTAATCACTTGTGACTCAGTATTCACATCAGCAACAGTGTCCTGTTCCTGAGTGAATACTGACGAAAAGTATTGATTTAGTGTCTCTCCAATCTCCTCCGCCTCCACACACAACTTCCCACTACTATCCTTGACTGGACCGATACCTACCCGAGTCATCCTTTTATTCCTGACATACCTATAGAAAGCCTTTGGGTTTTCCCTAATCCTACCAACCAAGGACTTTTCATGTCCCCTTCTCGCTGCTCTTAGCTCTCTCTTTAGATCCTTCCTGGCTACCTTATAACTCTCAATCGCCCAAACTGAACCTTCAAGCCTCATCTTTACATAGGCCGCCCTCTTCCCTTTAACAAGGGATTCCAATTCCTTATTAAACCACGGCTCCCTCACAAGACCCTTTCCTCCCTGCCTCACTGGTATATACTTATCAAGGACACCCAATAGCTGTTCCTTGAACAATCTCCACATATCATTTGTGTCCTTCCCTTGAAGCCTATTTTTCCAATCCACACATCCTAAGTCCTGCCTCACCGCATCATAATTTCCCTGCCCCCAGCTATAACTCTTGCCCTGCAGTGCACACTTATCCCTCTCCATCACTAGAGTAAAAGTCACTGAATTGTGGTCACTGTCCCTGAAGTGCTCACCTACCTCCAAGTCTAACACCTGGCCTGGTTCATTACCTAGAACCAAATCCAGTATGACCTCACCTCTTGTTGGCCTGTCTACATATTGTGTCAGGAAACCCTCCTGCACACATTGGACAAACACCGACCCATCTAACGAACTCGAGCTATAGCTTTCCCAGTCAATATCTGGGAAGTTAAAGTCCCCCATAACAACCACCCTACTACTTTCACTCTTCTCCTGAATCATCCTCACAATACTTTCCTCTACGTCTCTCGGACTATTAGGAGGCCTGTAGAAAACTCCTAACAGGGTGACTTCACCTTTCCTATTTCTAACCTCAGCCCAAACTACCTTAGATGGCAAGTCTTCCTCCATCGTCCTTTCCACCGCTGTAATACTATCCTTGACAAGCAATGCCACAACTCCCCCTCTTTTAACCCCACCTCTGACCCTACTAAAACATTTAAACCCTGGAACCTGCAATAGCCATTCCTGTCCCTGTTCTCCCCACATCTCTGTAGTGGCCACAACATCGAAGTCCCAGGTACCGACCCACGCTGCAAGTTCACCTACCTTATTTCTTATACTTCTGGCATTGAAGTATACACACTTCAAGCCACCTTCCTGTTTACAGGCACCCTCCTTCGAGGTCGATGACTTGTTCCTCACCTCCCTACACTCAAGGTCCTGTACCCTAAAGCTACAGTCCAGGTTCCCATGCCCCTGCAGAGTTAGTTTAAACCCTCCCAAAGAGCACTAGCAAACCTCCCCCCAAGGATGCTGGTGCCCCTTAGGTTCAGGTGGAGACCATCCTGTTTATAGAGGTCCCACCTTCCCCAGAAAGAACCCCAGTTGTCTAGAAACCGGAATCCCTCCCTCCTGCACCATCCCTGTAGCCACGCATTTAACTGTTCTCTCTCCCTATTCCTCGACTCTCTATCACGTGGCACGGGTAACAAACCAGAGACAACAACTCTGTTCGTTCTAGCTCTGAGCTTCCAACCTAGCTCCCTGAAAGCCTGCCTAACATCCTCATCACTCTTCCTACCTATGTCATTGGTTCCAACATGGACCACAACCTGGGGCTGCTCCCCCTCCCCCTTAAGGACCCGGAAAACACCATCAGAGACATCACGTACCCTTGCACCTGGGAGGCAACATACCAAACGTGAGTCTCTGTCGCCCCCACAAAATTGGGAGACCGGGATGGAGTTGGGTGGGAGGAGATGTTGTCCAGATAGTTGAGTCTATGGGATTATAATAAATGTCCATCTGGAGTCTGTCACCAGAGCTGGAAATGGAGAGGTCAAGAAATGGGATGGAGGTGTCCGAGATGGACCAAGTGAATTTGAGGATGGGGTAGAAGTTGTGAACTTCTCCAGTTCAGCCTGGATGCAGGATGCTGCTCCGATGCAATCATCAATGTCACGGTGGAAGAGTTGAGGCAGAGTGCTTGTGTAGGTACTGACGAGGGACTGTTTGATATAGGCAACAAAGAGGCAGGCACAGGTGGGATTCCTGCGGTTTTTTTGTCTCCATCACTTCCTCTGGCACTCATTCCTTACACACACCACCCTCTGCATGAAACAATGAAAGTGTTGTCCCTTAAATCCTGTTTTAAATTTTTTTCCCTAAACCTATGCCTCTAGTTCTAGACTCCCCCACCCCAGGGAAAAGACCTTGTCTATTTACCCTATCCTTGCCCCTCATGATTTTATAAATCTCTTTAAGGTCACCTCTCAGCCTCCAACTTTCCAGGGAAAATAGCCCCAGCCTATTCAGCCTCTCCCTGTAATTCAAATTCTCCAAACCTGGCAAAATCCTTGTAAATCTTTTCCGAACCACTTCAAGTTTCACAGCATCCTTCCAATAAGAGGAGATCAGAATTGCACACAATATTCCAACAGTGGCCTAACCAATGTCCTGTACAGCTGTAACATGACCTCCCAACTCCTGCAATCAAAAATCTGACTAATAACAAAAATACTAAATGCTGCCTTCACTTTGCTATCTATCTGTGACTCCACTTTCAAGGAGCTATGAACCTGTACTCCAAGGTCTCTTTGTTCAGCCACACTCGCTAGCACCTTACCATTAAGTGTATATGTCCTGCTAAGATTTGCTTTCCCAAAATGCAGCAGCTCACATTTATCTAAATTAGACTCCATCTGCCACTCCTCAGCCCATTGGCCCATCTGATCAAGATCCCATTGTACTCTGAGGTAACCTCCTTCGCTGTCTACTACACCTCCAATTTTGGTGTCATCTGCAAACTTAATATATGTACTTTTTATGTTCACATCCAAATCAATTATATAAATGACAAAAAGCAGTGGACCCAACATCGATCCTTGTGGCACTGGTCAGAGGCTTCAAGACTAAAAGGCAACCCTCCTCCACCACCACCCTCTGTCTTCTACCTTTGAGCCAGTTGTATCCAAATAGCTAGTTTTCCCTGTATTCCATGTGATCAAAGCTTGCTAACCAGGCTATCGTGAGGAACCTTGTGAAACACTTCACTCAAGTCCGTATAGATCACATCCACTACTCTGCCCTCATCTATCCACTTCCTTACTTTAGAAAACTCAATCAAGTTAGAGATCATGACTTCCCACACTCAAAGCCATGTTGTCTATTCTTAATCGGTCCTTGCCTTTCCAAATACATGTAAATCCTGTCACTCAGGATTACCTCCAACAACATGCCCACACTGCTATCAGGCACACCAGTCTGTAGTTCCCTAGCTTTCTTACTACCTACCTTAAACAGTGGCACCTTGTTAGCCAACCTTCAGTCTTCCGGCACCTCACCTGTGACTGTCAATGATACAGTCACTGGAATATTTAAATTGTTGGAATTTACCACTTGGAAAACCAAAACAGCTGGCCTCCAACATATTAGTTTAAATGATTTTTTATACTGAGTGTGCCTCAGAACCATTGTTATCCTTATCAAAAACAGAAATTGTTTTTCAGATTTCTGCACTTTTTTGGTTTTGTTTTGTCATCGTTTTCCTTATTTTACTTCTAAGCTCTTAATCACTCATTATGCTTTCTGTATTCTTCCTCTCCCTACATTCTCAAATCTCAATTGTTGTATAAGATAATGATTCTGAAAGTGATTCTTAATGCTGATCACTTCTAAGCTTAACCCAGTCTAAGAAGTCCTAAGGACTTGGTTGTAAAATGACATAACATCTTAGAGTCTTGAAAAAGACAGGCTTTGCTGGATTTCATAGTCTTTGTAACAATGTTGAATTCTTATCTTAAATCTTAACCTTCAGACATTATGTCAGAATGACAGAACATTGAATGTGATTTGCTTTCTTTGTTTAGAATTAAAACTATTTGCATCTGGTCTGTTTTCATTCTTTTGTCTGCAGCTGGCCCCAACTGGCAGTGCTTCTCTTATTAACTCCATGAAATTGATTAAAAACCCCGTCAGTACCTGTGACCGAGTATATTCCCTTGTCCAGAGTCTCACCTCTCAGATTAAGAAGAGATTAGAAGACCCCAAATCAGCAGGTAATTGTGTTTCTACTTTCGTTTTTGCTAGAGGAGTTACTTTAGTGGAAAACTGTGGAAATGTAACAAAATAAACAGACCAATTGTTCTAAAAACAAATTTCTGGTGAAACACATTGTTTCTTGGAGTAAATACTCAGCAGGTCACACAGCATCTATGGAGAGAAGCAGAGTTAATGTTTCATCTACATCTGGTGAGTGTTCCAACTCTTTGTATTTATTTAGGTTTGCAGCACGTTCATTAATTTGTCTGACAGTATATTTTACAATTTTTTTGTCTTTTATTTCTGATTCCGATATATAAACCATTTGCTGGTTTATATATATATTTTTAAATCATATTGATTGTATTATTAAAATGTTCAGAGGCTTTTCTGAGCCTGATGTGCAGGAACATGATTCACATCAGCAGAGGTACCACCATTTACTTTTCCAATGCTCCTTTATAATTAGTCCCATTCACGTTGTCTGGTTCACTCATTCCTTCTGCCATTCATCTCTGTTCTAAGCAATGTTGGAACAAAGTTAGTCTGTTTTAAATTTTGTATTCTACTGTCAATGCTTGTTCAGGTTAAGTCTGGTTCACTGTAGTAAAAAGATAGCACAATGATTTAAATCAGGAATACTTACACAGCCAGACACCTCGAATAATAACTAGTGAATAATTTTCATATGAGTCTATCCTCACAGGATAAAGTTCCCAATCCGTTCAATGCTGGTGCATGTGCAGTAGCTTTCTTATTTGTTAGTGTGCAACTCCTCCTCATTAGTTAGCTAATGCTACACACGAGGAAAGTTTAAAGAATTTTTGTTAGACATCTGCCTCCGTGTTCAGGAGCGTCGGGAGAGAGAGCACACCTGGAATACTGTGAACAGTTTTGTTCCTTAGAGATAAGGAAAGAGATACTGGCAGTGGAGGCACTGCAAAGAATGTTTGCTAGGTTGATCTCTGGTATGAAAGAACTGCTTCACAAGGAGAGGCCAAGTAGGTTGGACCTGTACTTATTGGAGTTTAGAAGAATGAGAGACAAACTTATTGAAACATGTAAGATTCTTAGGGGAATTAACAGGGTAGATGTAGAAAGACCTTTCTGTCTTATGGAGAGCCTAAGATCAGAGGCAATAATCTGCGTAAGAAGCAGCTCATTTAAGACTGATAAAGAGGAATTGGTAGAATTCTTTACCACAGAAAGCTGAAATAAATATATTCAAGCCAAAGATGGACAGATTTTTAATTCATAAAAGAATTGGAGTTATGGGACAAAAGCAAGAAAGTGGATTTGAGGCTTATTCGATCAGTCATGACCTCATTGAATGTGCAGCAGACTGAATAGGCTGAATGGCCTCCTGGTCTAAGCAGCATGCTAATTCAGATGGGCATGAAGTTGCACAGCGTTAGAACATACATATACAAAGAGTCACCGTATCCAGGTAGAAACAGGCAGGCAATGCACATGCAATGTAATCCACAGCAGATAGTATTTCTACCAAACCAAATAATGTTTGTAATAAGTACTTTTCTGTGAAACTAAGCTTGACATCTATACTAAATTTTATTTTTCTTGTTCTTTTTCTCTCTCTCAAAAGATAATTGTTGGATTATTTTTTTCCTTGAGTGTGCAATTTCCTTCTTGCAGGAAATGATTGCTACTTATAGCCTTTCTGGAATTTAATCAGGTGAATCGAAAATAAAACTTATTGAACACACAGATTCTTGTTGATTACAGACCTTCAGCTGTACCACAGTGAAACTCTGGAGCTGATGCTGCAACGTTGGTCAAAGCTGGAGAGAGATTTCAGGATGAAGAGTGGTCGCTATGACATAAGTAAAATCCCAGATATCTATGATTGTATTAAATATGATGTACAACACAACAGCGCCTTGAAACTTGAGGACACCTTGGAGCTCTTCAAACTCTCCAAAGCCCTTGCAGACATCATTATTCCTCAGGTAAGAAATTAATAGGATCGAAGTGTGTATTGAGGTATCAACGTGAGATAGAATGACTCTTATTTTCCAGAATCATCAAACCCTCTGTCTGTGTATAGTCTTAGTAGCTACACTTGTGTTAATCTTTTTGTCTGAAATCATCTATGTTAAGTACCTCTGGTGTTTTCCTAAATTAAAAGACTGCTGAGTGCAAGAGTTGATTCCTTCTTTTCCCAGACCCATTTAGAAAGCAAACAGTGTCTTATTGCCAAAAACAAAATGTTAGAAAGACTCCGCAAATCAGGCAGCATCTATCGGTGAAGAAACAGTTGACGTTTGAGGTGATCTTTTCAGCAAGGAGAAAACAGATGAAGTAGGTCTTAGAGGGAGTGCTCTCGCACGCACGCACGCGCGCGTACACACACACACACACACACACACACACACACACACACATATGCATTCTGCTAGGTTAAAACAAAAATGACAGGGATTGAAGCATATAGGGAAGAAAAATTCAATCCAGAGTTTATAGTCTAAAATTTAACTTATTGTTGAGTTCAGACAGGTTAGCTACACATTGAGGTCGAGATGCTGTAATAAAATGACATGGTTTTTTAAAACATAAGCAGTGCATTTTTAAAAATGTTTGTACAAAGCTGTAGTTATACCATATATCCATTAGATGGCATCAAAAACTGCAGTAACCTCAAAGCTGTGCATTTTACTGCAGTCTCTCTCAGCATTTTAGCTCTAATCCCTTGGCTTAAGCCTCGTTTGGCAATCCTAAATAAACTTTGTAATTCAAATATGTTTTCATCAAACCAGAACATTCCATGAATCAAAGTAGCACAATGCCTGGCACATTTGAAGGTTACATTGCATATACTGTTACGCCACACACAGAAATAGAGCAAGAAGCTTGTCCTGAATAAGGCATATTTGCATATCTTTTCGACATGCGCTACCCACAGAAAGCTGGCTGCTCTTTAGCTGAATGGCTTAACTCATTCAATGGCAGAAAAAAGAAGTCCTGAATTTATTGTGCAGGATTCTAGCCATGCATGCCTGTTTTGGTCTCTGTACTGTATAAAATGACAGAAGCATTGGAGAAAGTGCAAAAGAGATTTATATGGAAGATAGCTGAACTGAGAGATTGCAGCTAATGAGAATGATTGAATTGGTTAATGAAAATTAAAGACAAAGAGGTGACCTTGTCATCCTGTTTCCCCCACCTCAGCTGAAGCAAAACACTCAGAGACACAGCATAGTTTTACCTCCTTCATCTTTATTCCTGGCCCTTGAAGGTAGAGAGAACAATCACCCATGTGCACAGAGACATGAGTTCTCGGTCTTCTCTGGGACAGCAGTTTCTCAATGAACTATATAGTCATTTTACACGGAGGAATATCGAGATAAGGCAACATACATATTAATTGGGTGACTGTTACAATCAACAAGTATCAATAGTAAAGATCAAGCCATATCCTGTTGCACAATGAATAACTGGCTTCACATAATGAATACTTTTCCCCTGGTTAAACTGACCTCACATTCTGAATGCTTCCAATATTGTTAGATGGCTCTACATAACGAATGCTTTTCCACCTTGTTTACCCATTACGTTTGCCTCCAGCACCCTATTGTTAACTGTAAGTTCTTACCTAATCTGAGTCATGCTCAGCTGAATCTCCTGTTTCACAAAATTCAGAACTTAACTCTTTGCCTGCCTGCTTATACCCTATGCACATTCTCAACCTGATGGAGGTCTTTTAAGAAGATGAACGGTTGGACAGGGTGGATGTGAGAAGTATTTCTGTTTCTTGGAGAATTCAAAAGGGAAGGCCATAAGTACAAAATGGTCAGTAATGAATCCAACAAAGAAACGTGGCAAAGTTTCTTTAATCAGAGGGTAGTGAAAATGTAGAAGTGCTCCCACAGAAAAGACTTGAGGCAAAAAGAGGAAAGTAGAAGAATATATGAGATCAGAGGGTAGAAAGCTGGGCTGAAAGGCTGAGATGAAGGAATTGGGACGATAGGAAACACCAGCACAGAAGAGTTGGGCTGACTGGCCTTTTTTGAATGCAGTATGTTTGATGAAATTTCTATGGCACTTAAACAAACCTCTCCAACATCTCAATGAGCTTTACATAGAATTAATTAATTGGAATTCCATTAACTGCTATTGTACTTCAATTGGTACAATGTTTCATGCACTGCAAGGTCCTGCAAGGAGGAAGATCCTGAAAGTAGTAACAATGTGAATTAGCCGGGTAAGAAGACAGGGATATGAGGAAAGAGTAACCAGGAAACATTCTGCTTTTATGTGTACCTGTGAGTCTGCATGTAGTGACATGAGTTCCTTGTCATTGTGCTGAACAATTAATAGAGGTTCCTCTTTGCGCAGTCTCACCATTGACTCCATCTCTGCACCACTGATGATGCAATGCTGTCTCGAAACATAGCCAGATTATACTGAAAACCACAAATGCTGGAGATCATAGTGAAGACAGCATCCATGGAAAGAGAGCAAGCTAGCGTTCGAGTCTAGATGACTCTTCATCAGAGCTCCACTTCAGCCTGCTCTTTTTCTCCATTGATGCTGCCAGATTCCTTGTGATCTCCAGCATTTGTTGTTTTCAGTACAGATTCCAGCATTTGCAGTAATTTGCTCCAATCACTGAGATTACAATTCAAGCAAACCTTTTATTTTATTTCCTTTAGCTCCCTGCAACATGTTAGATACAACATTCCTTTAATGTTGCACAACATTCCAAGACATTATCAGACAAAATTTGTCACTGAGCTATGTAATGTGCTATTAGGACCAAGCTCATAAAAGAATGTTAAAGTAAGGACGATCGTAGTTTAGAGAGGGAATTAATGTGGTTAGCTCTGTTAAACCCAGTTCTGAAGAATTGTACAGTAGTACTATCTAACTAACCTGGCAAATCTCTAGCGCAAAAAGAAAAATATGGTGGATGTCGAAAGTCTGAAGTAAAAACCCGAAATGCTGAAAATATTCAGCAGGTCAGCCAGCATCGAATCGGGGAGAGAAAACAGGAAACGTTCCAAGTCAACTCCCTTTCATTCAAACTCATTTAGTTGTCTGTCATGAAGGCCCTGTGGATTTTTTCATTGGTACAGCTGTAAAAATCAGTTGGTTTATAATAATCAAGTTGAGCATCACACAGCAGTGACAGATCAGTGTGTGGCTATGAACAGAACTTATTTGACTTAAAATAAAAATGTCATCTGATTTGGTATATTCCACTATCTCAAATAAGTGGAGCTTGTGTGTGTTTGAGCCCACCTTGCTGTCTGATCATAAATCACTGTCCTAACATCTCCCCAATGTGACATTTCTCACTACAAACAATGCTTTAGTATGCAAGCTATGCAGGCACTGTCTACACGTACAGTCTTTTCTGCTTGAGTTCCATTCTGGCCCTCACAATAGCTTCACATCTCTTTGATGTTTTGTTTCAAACCGTTTATTTTCCTCAGTGTTCTATAACAACTAACAATTAAGATGCAAACACCATTTCCACAATGCTACAAAATCCATGATTTTCACTAGAGTCAAAAACAAGTCCCTACTTATACGTATCCTATACATTGATGGACTAATCTCACTTTTTTTCTGTCTCTCTCTTTGTCTTTCACACCCGCTTTAATTGTTTCTTTCTCTTTTCTCTCCTTTCTGTCTGTCTCTTCCCCTGCTTTTATCTTTCTCTCTCCTATTCCCTTTTTTCTTTATTGCTTCTGTCTGTCTGTCTCTCCCTCTTCCCTTTATCCGCTCTTGCTGTCTCACTGTCTCTCTATAACTCTGTCTGCCTTTCCCTCTGTATCTGTTAGTCTCTCTCTCTCTTTCCCTTTTACTATCTGGATATTGATCCTCAGTAACAATATCTTGCTATCTGTGTTTTTTTGTAAGAACATGAATATATTTGTAGAGTGAGAGAAGTAACAGTGCCTGTCGCAGTTGGCCTCCCTTTAACTAAATTTATTTCTAGTGCAGTGATCGCAAAAGAAGATTAATTGAAGCAATATGTAAGTTTTAGACTGAATCCTAGCTGACAGAAAATGTTTGTGCTACCCTATATTGGGAGAATGTGTGTTGGCTTCCTGACCCCAGGTGGTAATATTGCAGGGAAAGTTGCAACAGCTCTGCATTTTTCAGGTTTTTGAGACAGCCATGTACTTAAGAAAGAGTGAGGACTGCAGATGCTTGAAATCAGAATCGATAATGTGGTGCTGGAAAAGCACAGCAGGTCAGGCAGCATCGGAGGAGGAGGGGAATCAACATTTCAGGCATAAGCCCTTCATCGGGAATGATTCCCATTGATTCTCCTGCCTCTCTGATGCTGCCTGACCTGCTGTGCTTTTCCAGCACCACACCATCGAATCATACTGTATGGAGTTATATTTGTGCTTCATTCAAACCAGGCAATCTCACTAGCTTTCCTCATCCCTTCAACCCGCCCCATTCCCAAAATAATAATTTAATTAATTGACAGTGAATTTAAAACCTAATTTGTGCAGATAAAAATTCCTAGGAAAGATGATTGAGCTAATGTGATTTTGCAGTCTATTGTTCCCATTGTTCTGGGAATAAAATTCTTTCCCTTTCCTGCTTGTCCCCATGCCATTCAGCATTCTCAGCTCAGAAGCTTGGGAAGTGATCTTGAAATCTGTTTGAGTGAGCTGACGAGCAAGTTTTAATAATCAAATCAGATGTTATATGCTCTCATTCTTTAAAATTGAAATCCTGGCCAATACCAGTGAGTCGTGGTGGAAAAATGCATGCTGAATACGATAACAAAATCAGGAAAACTGAAGATTTGAAGGTGAAGGAATAGTAGAAAGATTTTTTTCCTGTTAACCTGGAGTGAGAAGCAAATTCCATCAGTGGGTGCATGCAAATATTCTTGCTGCATTTCCACACACTGGACTTTCTTTTTATTCTTGAAATAAATTACTGGCACTTGTGTTGTGCAAATATGAGTTGACATTGTTATCCCAAGCTTGGGTATTGTCCAAGTCTTGCTGCATTGGGAAATGGACTCTTACATTATCTGAGTCGTCGCTAATGGTATTGAATAGTATACAATGACTTTATGTTGGAGGGGAAGGTCATTGATGAAATATCTGAAGGTTGTTGGATCTCAGACACTACCATGAAGAAATCCTGCTGAGGTATCCTCAAGCTGAGATGACTGGCCTCCAACAGACACAACCATTATCCTTTCTGCCAGGTATGACTTCAACCGAAGCGTTTACCCCTTGATTCTAATTTTGCTCCTTGATACCACATCCAGTCAAATGTGGCCTTGATGTCAAGGGCTGTCACTCTCACCTCACTTCTGTAGTTTCTTGTCCATGTTTGAACCAGGCTGGAATGAGGGTCAGGAACTGAGAGGCTCTGTCAGAATCCAAAATGAGCATCAGCGAGCAGGTCACTGTTAAGCAAACACCAAATGATGGCACAGTTGATGACACTTTCCATCACTTCACTACTGATCGAGAGTAGACTGATGGGGGTGTGTTTGTCAAGGTTGGATTTGCCCTGTTTTTTTTGTGTGGAAGACATACCTGGTAGATGACAGTGTTGTAACTGTGTGGGAACAGCTTGGCAGGGAAGTGGCAAGTTCTGAAGCTTGCTCTCAGTGCCAATATTTTACGCGTTTCCCCTCACACAGAGGTTCGCAATAGCAGTTCACTGTTCTCGCTGCAATTTATGGAAATAAACTAAAGATCTTTTGGCATTGGAAAGGATGGATTAAGAATCTGGGTGAAGATCCTGCATCACCAAAATCATTTTTGAAGTATTCATTCTCCTTCCTATTTTGTAAGCTGATTTGCCTGCCATGTTATTTGTTTCCACATTTTTAAAAAACTTTCCATAATGATGGCACTGATTCAGCTTTGATTAACCAAACGCTATGTGTTTCCCCCTCTGCTGGGTCATCACGACATCCCAGGCGAGATGCAGGAGTACATACAGAGGAAAGGAAAGCTGGGAATCTTTGTGATATTGTGGAGGAGAGAGAGTTGGTAGCAGTGGTTTTGCCAAACCAGTCCACCATTCATATAGCCTAGCCTCTCCACTTCTTCCTTTAGGGTCCTCCATAAACCATACCTCTCTGAACCAAGCTTTTCGCGATCTGTCATCAAAACTCCTTGTATGGCTGTGTCATTTTTTTTCTGGTTATACGCCTGTGTTATGTTTGAGCTGTTCTGCTGCATTTAAATGTAGTTGGTTGTTGTTGATATGGGATTGATTTGTTGTGGACCTGTGCTATAGCAAGATGAAGATAGTTATGGAGAAATAAAATTAGATAAGTTAAGGAGATGCTTGAACAATGTACGGCCCATCCTATCTGTGTCAGCTCTTTGCCAGAGCAATCCTATACTATCCCACTGTCCTCTGCACCCATTGTTACCTTGTAGCTCTGTTATCTGAACTTCTTTGGGAAGGTGTGGTGCTTTGTGCCTTAAGTGTCCCATGTTCGAACATCCCTGAGTAATATCTTTTTTGCTAAGCTCCTCCCTGCATCCCTTTTTCCATCTTTGGCTCTCTTTGTTACTTTCTGTAGAGTCAGAAAAAGTCGATATTCATTAATTGCTTCATTAAACTTTTTATTATTGCTTTTTAAAAACTCCTATTAAGTCTTGGCCTTCTCTGTTATAATGGAATAGTCTCAGTCTTAGGAAACTCTGAGGAGAAATTCACATCATGGCATTCTCATGGTAAATCTACACTGTATGCATTCTGTAGCTTTAATGTTCTTCCTGTGATGAAATACTCTTAACCAGTTCCTTGGACCTATTTACCATGACTCCTTTATTCTTGTACTGTTGATACTTTATGCGTAGACACTTATGTACTGAGAAAATGAAGCCTGATTGACTGTCTAACTTAATTGGGCTGATGTTCTGCAACCACTCAAGTCTGTTATGTTTTGTGCAGGAATATGGCATAAACAAAGAGGAGAAGCTGGACATTGCCTATGCATATTGCCTTCCATTGATCAAAAAAATGCAACTTGATCTACAACGGACACATGAAGATGAATCTGTCAACAAACTGCATCCACTGTAAGATGGTGGTTGGGAATATGAGCCTTTGCTCTTCCAGAGTGTGCATGTGTACTTGATGATAATGTTCCAAATCCATCTGCAATTGGCTTGCATTTAGAGTCATAGAGGTGTACAGCACAGAAACAGGCCCTTCGGTCAAACTCATCCATACCAACCCACATATCCCAACTTAATCTAGTCCCAGTTGCCAGCATCCGGCCCATATCCCTCCAAACCCTTCCTGTTCATATACCCATCAAGATGCCTTTTTGAATGTTGCCTCCTCTACTACCTCTGGCAGCTCATTCCATGCACGTACCACCCTCTGCTTGAAAACATTGCCCCTTAGGTCTCTTCTATATCTTTCCCCTCTCACCCTAAACCTATGCCCTTGAGTTCTGGATTCCTCCACTTCAGGGAAAAGATCGTGTCTGTTTACCCTATCACCACAATCGCCTGATGAAGGAGCAGTGCTCCAAAAGCTAGTGCTTCCAAATAAACCTGTTGGACCATAACCTGGTATTGTGAGATTTTTAAGTTTGTTCACCAGAGTCCAACACCAGCATCTCCAAATCATGACTACCGTACCCATGCCCTTCATGATTTTATAAACCTCTATAAAGTCGCCCCTCAGCCTCCAATGCTCCAGGGAAAACAGCCCCAGCCTATTCAACCCCTCCCTGTGGCTCAAATTCTCCAATCCTGGCAACATCCTTGTAAATCTTTTCTGAACCCTTTCAAGTTTCACAACATCTTTCCGATATGAAGGAGACCAGAATTGCACGCAATATTCCAACAGTGGCCTAACCAATGTCCTGTACAGCTACAACATGACCTCCCAACTCCTGTACTCAATACTCTGACCAATAAAGAAAAGCATACTGAACGCCTTCTTCACTATCCTATCTACCAGCAATTCTACTTTCAAGGAGCTATGAACCTGCACTCCAAGTTCTCTTTGTTCAGCAACACTCCCTAGGACCTTACCATTAAATGTATAAGTCCTGCTAAGACTTGCTTTCCTAAAATGCACCACGTCGCATTTATCTAAATTAAACTCCATCTGCCACTCCTCAGCCCATTGGCCCATCTGGTCAAGGTCCCATTGTAATCTGAAGTAACCTTCTCACTGTCCACTACACCTCCAATTTTGGTGTCATCTGCAAACTTATTAACTATACCTCCTATGTTCATATCCAAATCATTTATATAAATGATGAAAAGTAATGAATCCAGCACCGATCTTTGTGGCACTCCACTGGTCATAGATCTCCAGTCTGAAAAACAACCCTCCACCACCACCCTCTGTCTTCTATCTTTTGAGCCAGTTCTGTATCCAAATGACTAGCTCTCCCTGTATTCCATGAGATCTAACCTTGCTAACCAGTGTCCCATGGGGGAACCTTGTTGAACGCCTTACTGAAGTCGATATAGAGCATGTCTATCACTCTGCCCTCATCAATCCTCTTTGTTACTTCTTCAAAAAGCTCAATCAATTTCATGAGATGTTCCATGCACAAAGCCATGTCAACTATACCTAATCAGTCCTTGCCTTTCCAAATATGTGTAAATCCTGTCCCTCAGGGTTCCCTCCAACAACTTGCCCACTACTGATGTCAGGCTCACTGGTCTATAATTCCCTTGCTTGTCCTTGCCATCTTTCTTAAAGAGTGGCACCACATTAGCCAACCTCCAGTCTTCCAGCACCTCACCTGTGACTATCAATGATACAATTATCTCAACAAGGGGCCTAGCAATCACTTCCCTAGCTTCCCATAGAGTTCTAGGGTACACCTGATTAGGTCCTGGGGACTTATCCACCTTTACGCATTTAAAGACATCCAGCATTTCCTCCTCTGAAATATGGACATTTTTTAAGATGTCACCATCTATTTCCCCACATTCTGCATCTTGTATGTCCTTTTCCACAGTAAACACTGATACAAAATACTCATTTAGTATCTCTCATCTCCTGCGGCTCCACACAAAGGCCGCCATGCTGATGTTTGAAGGGCCCTATTAACTCCATAATTACCCTTTTGTCTTTAATATATTTGTAAAAATCCTTTGGAATCTCCTTAACCCTATTTACCAAAGCTATCTCATATCCCCTTTTTGCCCTCCTGATTTCCCACATAAGTATACTCCTACTGCCTTTCTACTCTTCTAAGGATTCACTCCATCTATCCTGTCTATACCTGACATATGCTTCCTTCTTTTTCACAACCAAACCCTCAATGTCTCTTGTCATCCAACATTCCCTACACCTACCAGCCGTTCCTTTCACCTTAACTGGGATATACTGTCTCTGAACTCTCATTTCTGAAGGCTTCCCACTTTCCAGCCATACCTTTACCTGCGAACATTTTCTAGGGTAGCAGGGGAGAAAACCTGTAAATCCAGCAGAAAAGAATCTAACTGCTGACAGCAGAATCAGGGTGAACTGCAGTAGAAATTTTTTTCCAAATGAGTTATGATCTGGAATGTCCTGTCTGAAAGGCATTAGAAACAAATTTCAATAGCAACGGTAATTGGAGTAGTACTTTAAAAGGAAAAAAATTACAGAGCTATGAGGAAAGAGCAAGGAAGCATGTCCGATTTCAAAGAGTTGGCACAGGCTTGAATGGCCAATCAGCTTGAAGATCTTTAATTTCATCTTTGTTGATTAAAACACATAACAAGAAAACAAAGCATGAAATGGGGACAATTCCGGAACAACTGTACAGGAAAGGGAAAGTGACTGATTTGGACCCGATTGTTTCCAGTGGCAATAATGGGTGAAGGCGCCAAGTTTTTCTCGTTTGTTCATGTGATGCTGGTGTCACCACCTAGACTATCACGTACTGCCCATCCCTAATTACTGTGGCGAAGGTGGCAGAGAGTTGCTTTTTGAACTGTAGTCCTCTGCATGTGGGGGCATCCACTATGTTGTCAAGGCAGAAGTTACAGGCTCTTGATTCTGTGCCAGTGATGGAATGGCCATATCATTCCAGTTGTGCAACTTGGAAGAGAACGTGCAGGTGGTGATGTTCCTCTACATCTGCTATCTTTGTCCTTTTACATGGTAGTGGTTGAGGGTTTTGAAGGTGTATCATTGTGAGCCGCTGCCACTGCACATTAGTAAAGGGATTGAATGTTGAAGATGGTGGACACAGTGGCCCTTTGTCTTGGTTGGTGTCAGCTTTTTCAGTGTTGTTGTGCTACACCTTTTCAGGCAAGTGTAGAGTATTCCACCACAATGCTGACTAGTACCTTGGAGATGGTGAAGGGGCTTTGGGGAGACAGGAGATGTGTTATTCACTACAGAATTCCTGTCGTCTAACCTGCCCTTTTAGCTACTGTATTTGTGTGTCTAAACAAGTTCAGTTTCTGGACATTGGTAAGCCCCAGGATGTTGATTGTCAAGGAGTGATTTAATGGCTTTAATTAAATCCATTAATTAGATTCATTCTTGTTGGAGATGGTCATTGACAAGTGAATGTTACTTGCCACTTATTAGTCTTAGCCTAGATGTTGTCCATGTTTTGCACATTTGGACATGAACTACTTCAATACCTGACAAGTTGCAGATCCTGCTAAGAGTTGTAGCTCTTAGCTCCCACATACCCACCTCCTCCCCGGACTTTATGATGGAGAGAAAGCCATTGAAGGTGAATGGGCCTAGAACACTACCCTAAGGGTCTCCGACAGAGATGTTCTGGAGTTCAGATGGTTATTCTCCAACAAGAGCAACCATCTTCCTTTTTGACAGGTCCATCTCCAGCCAGCAGAAAATTTTCCATCTGATTCCCATTGGTGCCATTTTAACTCTGGTTCCTTGATGCTATACTCAGTCAAATGCTGCCTAGATATCAAGGGCAGTCACTCTCATCTAGTCTGCTAGCAAAACTTAATTCCAAATGCGAGCTGATTACACTAGCCTCTTCTGAGGTGGCAGGTGAAAGACTTTGTTGGGTGAGGAAGTTAGGGACAGTGCTGTGGAGATCAGCCAGGATTCTCAATTCAGAGCATTGCTGGAGCCAACATGTACTCAGTAGTAAGTGAGAATAATACATTGTAATACCCTTTATCTTTGACGATATGCTTTTGAACAAGCTTCTTGTTGAAAAAAGACATTTGGGCAAAGTGCTGGAAGGCTTGAATCTCTGAGGAAAAATATTTTGTCTAGAATCTCTTTTCTATAAATCTGCCCTCCTTTAAATCTGACTTGAAACACCCAAGGTTCAGTCACTATGGAGCTACCCTTCCACTAACTCTTCCTTTGTCTCAGTATTCAATTCCATTTCTTTGACATCTTTCTGAAGTATTTCAGATGATTTCCTCTTGGAATGTTTTTCTGTAAACGCACCTTTGGTACTAAGATGTAAAAAGTGCTACAAAAATGCAACTCTCATTCAGAGAAGTAGAAAGGAAATGACAGGGTATTAAAATATGGCTAGTTTGTTATATCAGCTGTAACTCGACAGCAAGCTCACCTCAGATAATTGTAGGTTCGTGTTCCACTGGAGAAATGAACCAAAATCTAAACACAACATAGTGCAGTCTCAAGGCAGTGCTGCATTGTTGAGGATGCTATCTTTTGGATGAGACATTAAATTGTGCCCCATCTCTGTTCTCAATTGGATGTAAAAGAGCACCTTACACTTAATGTTGGGCCTGTCAGAGATGCTCATAGTATCTTGGGATTGGTGTTTTTGAAACTCTTCACAAAGGAGGAGAATGCTGCAGATATTCTTGTTAAAGAAGAAGTGTGTGAAATAGTATATAAACTGAGTATAAGCAGAAAGAAGTATTGAAGAGACTGACCTTGAAGATGAAAAAATCACAAGGGCCCCATGACTGTTAAAGGAAGCAGGGAGGAAATGGTAAATGCTGAGGATCGTTTTCCAAACCTCATTAGATACAAATGAGGTTCCAGAGGGCAGAAGGTCAGCAAATGTTGCACCATTATTCTGTAAATGTTTAAGAGAGAGAGGCCAAATGTTTATAGGCCAGTCAGTCTGACCTCAGTATTAATCAAGTGTTTAGTATTAATATTGAGAGAGAGGATTGGGAGAGGCATGGATTTATTAGGAGTAGTCAGGGTGCTTTTGTGAAGTACGTAAGAATAGAAGTTGACATTCCACCCATCTGTCTGCTCTGCTATTTAATACAGTTATGGCTAATTGAAAACATTGTTGCCTTTTATCCCATAACCCTTCACACCATTGTTAGTCAAAAATCTATCAATGACTGAGCTTCCACAACCAGCTAAGTTAGATAATTCCAAAGATTCAGAACTTCTGAACAAAAAAAATTCTGGTCCTAACGGCCATCCCTGTTTTTTTTTAGAACAAGGGATTTAATTTTTAGATTGTGGGGGTGGGGGAGGGGATTCCGTATCTTCATCTACCCAGCCTATCACTTTAAGCATTTATAGCTTTCTCTAAGATCATCTTTCATCTTTCAAAATGCTAGGGCCAGTTTGGTCAATCTTCTTCCATAACAACAAACCCACCATCATGGAAGCAAGTCTGTCGAGCATTCATTGCCTCTATCAATGGCAATATATCCTTCCTAAGATAAGGAGACTAAAACTGCACACAGTATTCCAAAACTGCACAGGTCTAACCAAGCTTAAATACAATTGAAACAAGGCTTCAGTACTCCTTGTTCTCAAACCTCTTGAAGTAAAAGCCATCATTTCATTAGCTTTCCTAATAACTACGCCTAAACCTACATATTAGCCTTCAGTGACTTATTGACAAGACCACCAGGTCCCTTTGGACATCTTTGCTTTTCAACTTCTGACCATTTAAGAAATACTTTGCAATCTGTTCCTTCTATTAAAGTGGATAAACCCCCGCTTCCTGCATTATATTCCATCTGCCATTCACTAAACCTGTCCAAATACTCCTGAAGTCACTTTACACCTTCCTCAGAACATGTATTGCCGTTCTGATCCTTGTGGCACCCTACTAGTCAATTTACCAATGCAAGAATGACCCATTCAATTTACCAATGCAAGAATGAGTGGGCGGCACGGTGGCACAGTGGTTAGCACTGCTGCCTCACAGCGCCAGAGACCCGGGTTCAATTCCCGACTCAGGCGACTGACTGTGTGGAGTTTGCACGTTCTCCCCGTGTCTGCGTGGGTTTCCTCCGGGTGCTCCGGTTTCCTCCCACAGTCCAAAGATGTGCGGGCCAGGTGAATTGGCCAAGCTAAATTGCCCGTAGTGTTAGGTAAGGGGTAAATGTAGGGGTATGGGTGGGTTGCGCTTCGGCAGGTCGGTGTGGACTTGTTGGGCCGAAGGGCCTGTTTCCATACTGTAAGTAATCTAATCTAATCTAATTTAGTCCTGCATGTTAGCCAATCCTTCCTTCAAGGCAATACATTATCTCCTATTCCATGTGCTGTAATTTTGCTAACCAACCTCCTGAATTAGAATCCCTACCGTGTGGAAACAGGATCTTCGGCTCAACCAGTCCACTCCGAACCCCTCCAAAGAGTAACCCAACCAGACCCATTCCCCAACCATATGTTTAATTTGGACTAATGCACCTAACCTACACATCCCTGAACACTATGGACAATTTAGCATGGCCAATTCACCTAACCTGTACATCTTTGGACTGTGGGAAGAAACAGGAGCACCTGGAGGAAACCCACTCACAGAGAATGTGCAAACTCCACACAGACAGTCACCAGAGGCCTCAGGCACTGTGAGGCAGCAGTGCTCACCACTGAGCCATTGTGCTGCCTCCTGGAAAGAACCTTATCAAAAGTCTTGTAAAAATCTAAGCAACCTTCATGCTTTAACTCACCTCTATCAATCTTATTATTAACGTCTTCAAAAGACTTGAAGTTCATCAAACACTATTTTCTATTAACGAATCCATGATGACAGGGCTGGATCGCTCATTATTTTGTGTGTCTGTGTATCCCATTCTTTATAATAAGCCTTTAGTATTATACTGTCTTTAACTTCTTTTGGCTGCCACAGTTGACTGACCTTTATTGAGATTTTGAAGGTAAGTATAATTTCTGTAAGCAATGTAATAATTCTTTTAAAGGTTATTCGTTGCCTATGTATAGTTAGTCATGCCTTTTCATATATTTTCCCCAATAAATCTCAGCCAATTTGTACTTCACACCTTTTTTATTTCCCCATTTTTAAACTTAACACTCTTGCTTCAAATTGAACCATGTTACTTTCAAAAATCATGTCAATTATTATCATTGTGAATCATCCCTAAACGCTCTTTGACAGCAACTTTTTGGCTCTTTTTTTTCACTGCACAATACTAGGTTTTAAACCTGTCCTCAAGTTGACTCTTCAATGGACTACTCAAGAAAACTAACCCTAACACACTGTAGAAATTTGTCCTATGCAGTTTTAATTCTCAATTGTTTTACCCAGTCCATATGAAGTTGAAGTCATCAATGATAACTGTGTTGTCCATGTTACATACTTTCCTTACCGCTTGATTAATACCATGCACCACATTAATTTTAATATTTGATGAGCTATAAATAGCTCCAACTGCTGCCCCAGGCTGTTTCCTAGCTCCACCCAAACAGATTGTTCTTCCAGTCTGAGATCCTCCCTTCCTAATGTCCTGATCTCACTTCAAATTATTAGCAGAATGCCTGTTCCTTTTCCTGCTTGTCTGTCTGCCCTAAACATCAAATATCCTTAAAACATGTTGGAGTGTCCTGAGGTTGTGAAAGGTGCTATACAAATGCAAATCTTTGTTACCAATTTACCTGATGAGCATGTTGCTCTGTTGTTTAGCTATTCCAGAGGGGTGATGTCTCCTGGCCGTCATGTTCGAACACGGTTATATTTCACAAGTGAAAGTCACGTCCATTCTTTACTGAGTTTGTTTCGTTATGGGGGTCTCTTGGGTGTAAGTATATATTTTACTTTCATTGACTCAGTTATTCCTTGACTATGCAACATTTGTGAGAAGGAATATTCTGCTTAATTCCACCCCCCCACCAATGAGTCCCTAATTGCATTTGCTTTTGCCTACTTCCTCCGCCTGATGAGCTACTCTAGCACCCTTCATCCTGCTCTAAAGCTATCACTGAGTTTTCTTCAATGATTTCTAGTTAGAATTCATGCAATTATTTCTCTCATTCTCAGGAGCTAAAGGATCAACAGTGGAAGAGAGCCATGGACTACCTTGGAGCAGTCTCGGAACTGAACTACATGACTCAAATTGTTATTATGTTGTATGAGGATAACAATAAGGTACAGTCTTCATAAATATCCCCTTTTCCAACACACTCAGTGCTGTAGACTTTATTCTTTAATACTTTATGAATGTTGCTGGCAAGGCCAGTATTTGTTGCCCATCTCTAATTACCCTTGAACTGGGTGGCTCTACATGCCCTACCTAATGGCCATTAACAGTCAACCACATCGCTTGTAGGTCTGGAATTGCATGTAGGCCAGGCTGGCGAAGCATGGCCAACACCTAACCTAGCATCCAGATAGGGTTTAATGACCATAGATGACAGTTATAATGTAGCTTAATATTCCACAATTCTGTATTGAATTTAAGTTCCACCAGCTGCCATGATAGAATTTGAAATCAGGTCCCCAGCGAGTTAGTTTGGGCATCTGGATTGCTAGTCCCAACAGCACCTATGTGTAACGAAGTGAACTGGAGGATTTTTCACTCTATTTTTGTAAAACCACTTTGCTTTTCAACTTTGAGATCATTTTTAAAAGATTTCTCGACTATTTCCTACAGATGTGCATTCCTCTAGTATCAACATCATTCTCCCACATTTCTCAAGTGATCACCTTTAAACAGTAATCATCCGAAGGTGATTCATTTCTGTGTTTGCCAGCTCAGAATACTTGTAGGGACCATAGCTGATTTCCCCACCACCACCACCATAATCCATCCACCAGTCTCCCCATTCCCATTCCAACTGAGCAAAGACCAACTCCAATGCCCCATATGCCATGAATGAGCTAAAACAAGTTGATTCATCACATGACAGTCTTCCTGGTCTCTGCCTTTTTGCTGCTATAGCTGTGTTGGCAATTCAGTAGCAAAGACAATTGACAAGCCCAGTGGTTGGCAGTGAAGGACTCAGCCCAGCACAGTGGGAGCAAATGTAGGCCCATTGCTATATAAGGACTGTAGTGTTGAACTTTTCACTGTATTTCTTTATTTTTTGATTTTGTACCTAATTTTGTACATTTGTACCTAAGATGGTGACTTTGTACACATTTCACTGCACTCCTTTACTTGAATGCACATGACAATAAGATCTAATACTAATTTGACTCTAGTGAGTAGAAATGCTGAAAGACCCATGTGGACCAAGGCTAACTACTTTTTGAAACTGACCAAATTTTGTTGTGTTTACTGACAGACTGATTAATTTAACTGAGTAACAATCATGATTACACTTCAGAAATGATTTTATTGGACATGCAATACTTTAGAATTGTAAATCTCAGAAGAGAGCCTTTCGATGCTTTGTATATGTGTCTGGTTATTGCTTCACCAATCCTCGTGTTGTTGGCATATTTTGGTATTTAAAAAGTTACAGTAGCTGCAAGAAAAGTAGATAAGATATTTCTTTCAAATTATTACAGCAGAGGGAGAAAATGTTCAGGTTTTATATTGAATAAACAAAGTGCCTGAAATGAATATTTGTTTACCAGTAACAAAAACAGAAATGGTTGGAAAAACTCAGCAAGTCTGGCAGCATCTGTGCAAAGAAAGCAGATTTAAAGTTTTGGGTTCAGTGATCCTTCTTCGGAACTGACCCATTCTGAAGAAGCATCAATGGACCCGAAATATTAACTCTGCTTTCTCTCCGCAGATGTTTCCAGACCTGCTGAGTTTTTCCAGCAATACACATTTTTGTTTTCGATTTCCAGCATCCACGGATATTTGGTTATTTGTTCATCAATGTTCGGGTTAGTGAGTGGTTTCAGCTTGAAATCTTTAACAGTACTACAGAGAGAGAAAGCAGTTCTTGGAGTGCTGTGTGTAATTGGAACCATTTTTAATATACTGTCCTGAACAGTAGTTAAGAGCTTCAGTTGTATTGCACTGGTGCAGCAGAATGACTGGATCTAATAGACTCACACTGAAAGCTATCAAATGTTATTGTTGCCACATCATACCTGCGCATTTCTTAATCTTTAACTTGTCATCTTAACAGCGTTAAGCATTTGAACCACAGATTACAGAGTAGATTTCATAAATCAGCTGTCAGGTTCATTTTAAAAACGATTGCTTGCTACCTTCAATGTTTCTACTCTGATCTACCTATGAAAGGTCATTTAGTCATCAAATTGTGTCATCTCCTTTGATCCAAAGGACTGACTCATAAAAGGCAGTAGTATAATGTGTGAATTAGAGTCTTGGGCTACTATGGAATCCTGAAGTTTGGGTCTCTGAATTAGGGAATTTGGGAAAATTTTCCACAGTTTTTATAAAATGTTAGAGAATTGATTGTACTCTGGCTTACAAAGAACAGAATTGTGTTTGTTTTTTTAACAACTTTATCAACTTGGTCGTAATGATGATTAGTGTTTTTGTAATTTTGGCATGCTTTGTGTTTTTTTTTAATAGGATCCTTCTTCAGAAGAAAGGTTCCATGTGGAACTTCATTTCAGCCCTGGTGCTAAAGGCTGTGATGAGGATGAAAATGCCCCCACAGGGTCTGGATTTCGGCCTGCATCAGCTGAGGTAAATCCAATTGGAGTCCCTTAGGAAATCTTCCAGTGTTCGACATTGCTGATCACTTTTGCATTTTCCTTTTTATTAACTGCAAAATATCTTATTTGCTGCAATATCCTGTTGATTCACGCATACAGCTGCATCTCTTTCAAATATAGTTATGAATTTGTAGTCCTAGAGCTGTACAGCATGGAAATTAGACCCTTCGGTCCAATCTGTCCATACCTACCAGATATCCTAAATAAATCTACACCTATTTGCCACCATTTCGCCCATATTCCTTCCTTTTCATATACCCATCCAGAGGTATTTTAAATGTACCAGCCTCCACCATTTCCTCTGGCAGCTTATTCCATACATGCACCACCCTCTACATGGTCCCTTTTTAAATGTTTCCCCTCTCACCGTAAACTTAAGCTCTCTAATTTTGGAATTAGCATTTTAGGTATTTGTCTTGTTCTCTGAAAATAATCTACTGTCAGCCGCAGAACAGTGGACTGTGCTCTGTCTCTTGGTCATAGAGTTCTTGGTTCCAATTCTACACCAGAGACTTGAGTATAATAGCCCAGGCTGAGGGTTGAGTGCAGTACTGATGGTATGCTTCTTTCAGTTGAAACTCTAGAGACATTGAAGTGAGGTTCCATCTGTGTTTTCAGGTGGACTTAAATGAGCCAAGGTATTATTTGAAAGGAACAAGGAAATTCCACCCAGTGTTCTGACAAATACTTAGCCCTCAACTATCACCACCTACGCAGTTTATCTGATTGTTTGTTGAAGCTTGTCCTGTGTAAATTTGCTGCCATGTTTCCTGCATTACATCAGTGACCGCTCTTAAAGTGTTCCATTGGCAGTAAAGCACTTGAAAGGTGCCATACAATCTCAGATCTGTCTGTCTCTAGTTTGTGTTTGTTGCTTGTCGTAGGCAGTAAATTTGCCCCGAGATTTAACTTGGTGCATGTTTTGATTCTGTCCAGGTGCACAGGGAGTTAATAAGTATCTTCTCTCTCAGAAGAACTCTCTTGGTTCTTTGCTGTACAGAAGCCATTCCCTATGATTTTGAAACTTCTTGGAGTGTATTTTATTCAATTAGATTTTGGAATTTAACAGAATCTATTATATTTATGAGCTTACACTCCACCTTAGCTTTGTACACTTCTGGTTTACTGTGTGCTCTGTGAGGCTCTCATTGCTCCATACTAGATTGTGGAGTCTGCCAAATGCAGTTTTTGCGTCTGAATGCTTGTCTATGATGCGTCAAACAAGATGTTCCCCGAATGGGTAAATTGCTCCACTGTTTCCAGCTCAGTTCCCTCAGTGACCGTACTTGATGGTCCGTATCCCTCCTGTCATGCAGGCTGATTCAGGACTTCCGTTTTCTTTACATTGATTTTTAGTCTGAAGAGTTGTGCTATCTCTGAGCAACGGCGTGCTGTTGTGCTTTACAGATCTGACTTGTGGGTCAGGAGAATGCAGTCATCAGTGAAAAATGCAGGGATGGTTTTTTCCTGTCTCTGTGTGTGAACCTGAAAATGCCTGTGATTGAAAAAAAGTCTTCACAGTCTGGACCATACTTAAACCTCTTCCTCAAGATCTTCCATTGCCTGCAGCACAGTCATTCCTGAACATGAGGGGGATTAATGTTGGGGTAGTACATTTCCCTGCTTCCTATCATTAGAGATTTGGAAGGAACTCAATAGATGATTGCTGTGCTCAACTTGTCCGTGCTGATTTTCATGAAAAAACCTGGGTGGGCATCCATATTTTTCAAGATTTTTCAAAATTCCATCTCCCCATGGGATTTAATTTCTTGGTGAGTTTTATGAAAGTGACACACAGAGCTTTGTTTTTCTCATATCACTTTTCTTCTCGCACGTCTCTGGAGTGTCTCTTTGCTGTGAGTCCGCGCTGGTTCCGTGCAATTGTTGGAACAAACCTGTTCTGAAGTTGTCCAAGGCAGGATCTTCCCAGTAATAGAAAAGGAGGAGCTCCCACAGTGGTTGTAGCTGTCTGCCTTTTCTCCTTTGTTTTTGGACGAGATGACGATAATGGCATGGCAAAGATCTTGTGGGATTCAGCCCTCTTCCCAGCAAGCCACAGCTTGGTATGTAGGGCAGGGACTCCCATGTTTCAAGGCCTGAGGTGGAATTCCATCTTCTTGTTGCTATCGGTCTGGTTAATGGTAGTCACAGTTTCCTCCAGGGATCAGCTCACAGAGTTTTTCTTTGACAGAGAATTATTTGATAAGGCTGATGGCAATATCATGCACTGAAGAATGTTTCGATGTGTTCCAACCAGCAACCCAGGATTGACATCCTTTTGGTGTGTAGTATCTTAAAATCGCTGCTACTTAAGAAATTTTGGGTTTGATATGCTGGTCCACAGACAGATTTTAGTTTTTTTTTCGAGCTTCTTATGTTGCCAGAGTCAACATATAATTGGGTGTTTTCTGTAAGTGTGTCATTGTGTATATCCCTCAGTTTATATTAGAGTGCTGCATGCTTGATGCCTGCCTGAGTCTGATGAGTTGATCTTTTTATCATTCGCAAATCTTGGGTTTCTTTGTCATTTAATTATTTGTCATCAAATTAGTCCCTCCAGCAGCTTTAATGTGCTCTTAGGGTTCGTCTGGAATGGAATCAGTAATGACATCGGGGTGTTCCAGTCTGTTCTGTGGGCTTGTAATCTATCTCTGCAAAAATGACGTTTGCAGGTCACTGACTCGAGACTGCTTTGGGTGTGTATTTGAGCTTAGGTTTGAAGTGGGAGTTCAGCTTTGAGTGAATGAGGCAGTGATCTGTACTACAATCAGCACTGGGTGTGACTCCAGTTTGCAGGACGTTCTTTAGGCTAACCTGGGGTCAGTGTTCAATGTGGCGATATTTCCGTGTGGTCTTGAAGCAATCTTTATGTTGAAAGAAGGTGTTGGGTGTGGACAGCTGTTTTTCTGAACAGAGTTCCAGAAACAGATGTTTATTTTCGTTGTAGTTTTCAACTCCATGCTTTTGAAACCCTGCCTTCCATGCCACATTACCATGGCCAACTCTGGTGTTAAAGTCACCAAAAACAACAATTTTGTCCTTGGGAGGGGCATACATGGAAATCTGTGTGGAACTTTTCCTTGTTAGTTGGGTTAGCCTTCAGGGTTGGACTATAAATGCTGATGAAAATTGCAGTTGGTCTTCCTAGTGGCACAGGCTATATTCCCTCTAATATGCCGTCATGTTGCACAAACCTCCAAGGTCCATGCATGAAAGCAACTTCCTGAACCAGAAGTCAATACAATTACACATATTAAGACTTGCCTGTTGACTGCACTGGATGGTAGGGAAATGAGCACTTGTTTACATGGCCATTCCTAGGAATCTCTCCAATTCAGGAGCCAGCAGTGCTAACCTTCCAAATGCTGATTTGCAGCCTGCAGGTAGTGTTGAAACTGTGTCTGCCAGTTCTGTCATTTTCACCCCTATCCTGCAGTGCTGACTAGTTGAAGTTTAGTTGGGGCTGACATTTTTTCCTCCTGGCCTGCACAGTGGACCTTTATGTTTTAGTACTGTTTGTGTTGATTGAGTCCACCTAGAGCCAGTGAACTAGGACAGCAACAGATTCAGAGTTTCTACTTCACAAATTGTATAGCCTCAACTACTGGAAAGAAAATGCACTTATTGGTACTATTTGCTTATTTATTTTATGGTTCAGTGTATCTGTTTGGCTGGTAAAGCTTGAATCTGAGTCTCAGCTAATGACTGATAATGTGCAACCTTTCAGGAAGAGGTTAGTATAGTAAACCTTGTAGCTCAAGTAAATTGAAGAAGCAAAGTTCATTTGCTGTATTCAAATTCTACCGATTTTTACGTGGGCACATAAACATATCTGGGAGAATCAATGAACTTGTGTTCACCTGCAAAAGAAATCCGAAACATACAAATCGCTAGAGACAAAAACCGAAATTGCAGGAAAAGTCTGGCAGCATCTGTGGAGAGAAATTAATGTTTCAGGTTTGGTGACCCTTATTCAGAACTGATGGTAGCTACAAAAATGTTTTTTATGCAGAAGATAGGGTAAATGGGAGGGTGTAAGGAATAAATAGTAGGTGGCGATGGAAACTGAAGAGAAATAAGGACAATTGGACAGACAAAGGAGTAGAGGAACCTCTATTATTCGATCATCGACTATCTGAACTTCTGATTATCCGAACAAGATCTCAAGGTCCTGATGCTTGGGTAAACTGTATTGTCCGAACAAAATACTCCCAGCCCGTGTTGTTCGGTTAATCGAGTTTCCTCTCTATATGACAGTCAGCCTGACAGAGTGAATAGCTGCTGATGAGGACTGTTTATGGCTAGCAATGGGTTGTGTGTAATAGCAGACCATGTGATAAGAAAGTCTGGTAAGTGGGGTTGGGGTAAGGAAATAGGGGAAGGCATCTCAAGCCCTAAAATCGTTGAACTCGATATTGAGTCCAGAAGGCTACGAGTTCCAAGTGGAAAATGAGGTGCTGTGCTTCCAGCTTGCGCTGAGCTTCATTAGAGCACTGCAGCAAACCGGAGACAAATGTTGGCCAGGGAACAGAGTGGGCTGTTGAAGTGGCAGGCAACTGGAAGCTCAGTCTTTTACACGGGCCGAACGTAATGTTCTACGAAGCTGTCACCCAGTTTATGCTTTGTTTCCCCAATGTAGAGGAGACCACATTGTGAGCAGCGAATGCAGTAGACTAGATTGAGTGAAGTGCAGGTAAAGTGCTCCTTCTCCTGGAAAGTATGTTTGGACCCTCGTATACTGAGGAGGGAGGAAGTAAACAGGCAGGTGTTACACCACCTGTGGTTGTAGGGGAAGATTCTGTGGGGCTATGGGTTTTTTTTTTAAGTGAAGGTGGAGTGGACCAGGGTGTTCTGAAGGGGAACAGACCTTTCTGAAGGCTAACAAAGGAGGGGAGAGGAATATGTGTCTGGTGGTGGCACCCCACCGGAGGTGATACAAAAGGAAGCCTATCGAGCTTGTCATGACTGTTTGAAAGAATTACCCGAGCCCCGTGTCTGCAAAATCTACTCTACGTATTTCTTCCAATTAAAAAGAAATTACTTAAAATCAATGTGGTATCCTCACGACAGTTGAACTGTTTTTGAGGTGGCATATCCTTAACAGCTGTCCTGCAAAAAGAGAAAAGGAAAACTACTGAATGCAAAGGAAAAGGAGAAAGAAAGCAAGAGAAAGTTTATTGTAATGCTGTTTATTTCTTCCTTAGAATGAAGGTGGATCAAAAACTGATCAGGGCAGTATGGAGGATCTTTCAGAGAATCGGGGAAATGATGATGCAGATGGGTTTCTTCCAGCCTTGCCTCAGCCAGCTGAGCCTTTCCAGAGTCACAGGAAGACTGCCCTGACGAAGACCAGGAAGATGGGCTCAATGGAGGTAACCAATGGGGAGTTGATATTCAGCACATCACAAAGTGTTCACATTTGGTGCTCATCCACAATTATCCATCCGCACCAAAGAAAACAATCCCAGCTTCTCCAATTTCTGTGTGCTTAATTGTCACCTGAGCCCTATTGTACTGTCCATTCCTGGTCAATGACAGGCACCATTTTATAGAGATACCCAGTTCATGCAGAAAAAATGTTAACCACAAGCATTACTTCAGGTTAAGTGATGAATGCAGGGGATGAAAGTCTTCACTGGTTAAAATAGTCATTTATTTCTAGTCCAAGGTGTAGTGCATTTACTGTGAGCCTAATTCAGAATTGCCTGGGTTGAGGTGACAGGCTGAGTTCCTACTCTCAAGTGATTCAGATAAAGCGTTTTCTGTGCTCCATCTTGAAGTTGCAAATAAAAGAGCTTGATTAACCATGAATTAATGGGCACACATTTCTGTAAATGCACAAAGCAGTTGGTTCTCAGATTATTGGGTTATTTTTATAATGGACTGCTGTCAGAGATGACGACCAGTTCACTTGTGGTGACCTATCCTCCTGTTGTGTAAATCCTCTTTGGGTTGCATTTGTTTTTCAATACGAAGGGAAGTTTGCCCCATGTTAGTTGCCACCAATTGCTACAATAACAGAGTTGGTATTTGAGAGTTGTAGATCGATCATGTCCAGTCAATGATTTTGCCAGTAGTTACTGAAGTCCTCACTGTATTGTTTTCACTTTTTAATGCAAAGTATCTCTCTTGCTGGCAGGTGCTTTCTGAGAATTCTTCAAAGTACAGCGGCTACCGGTTATTGGCTCCTCCATATTCTAGACAACTGTCTGATGTTAAGCAGAGTGGTCTGGGTAAGAAAGTTAGACATATCGAAATCTCTGAAGAATACAATAGTGGTTCAGCTTCACAATTTGCAAACCCCCATAAATAACGATTGTATGATTTTAAATCTACCCACAAGTACTAATGTAGCATGCAAAGACTAAACATTTGCTTTCAGATTTTAACCAAACTTCAGAAGTGACTTTTAGAATTGTTAGGAGCTCTAGACCAATTTCCAAAATTCCAATTAGCCTTCAAGCAAATTTTTTTTTTCAGGGCTGGGGGTAGCAATTTGTTTGCAGATACTACACAGACTTTTATTTTCTCATGGGGCAGGTAGCACCTCTAGCTATTACCATGCAGTCTGTGTTATTCAATAGTATTAATAGTATGATTCACCATCGCATCATTAAATACCTTCTAGATGAACATTTAGTCGAGAGAGCTTTAATCTTTAAAAGAACACGACACGTTGTTATTTGGGAGATAGTGGGGGTAGGCAGAAACCATGAATAGGAATGCCGGGTGCAAGAGAAAAATGGGCACAGGTCCAACTTACATGTCCCATTTCAGGAATTCCAGTGTGATTGAAAGTGTGCAGAAGCGATTTGCCCAAGGTACAACTTGGGGAAACACTAGAAAGGCTTTGTTTTTTTTTTCATGAGTATGCAATAGAAATATTCAAGATTGAAATGAGGTTGAAATAGAAATATTCAAGGTTTAGTGGGGTTTTGGTAAATAGAGAGAAGCTGAGGTTGCTGGTTTTGAGTTAGTAACTTGACAGCCTCAAGATCATATTGATTTGACATCACAAATAGAACAAAGGTAGCTAATTGCTTATACTTTGAAGAACTTTTTTAATTGAATGGAAAGACCTGGCAAACAGTGGTGGAAACATTCAATTTTGCAAAAGAAAAATTGTAAATGGTATAAAAGAAGGGCAAATCTTAAGATGAAATGTTGAGCTAGTTCAGATAATGCATGGGCTTGCTTTAAAATCCTGTTTTAATCCTGGGTAGTAATCCTCAATACTCACATAACTAGTTATAATGTTGTGTAATGCTGATCTCCAAATAACTCTTCAGGATGATTAATTGCTTACAAATACTAAATGGAGAGAAAGTAGGGTACCAAGTGCAATGGAGGACCAGGCACTAAACTTCCACTTTCGGAACATTACACAAGATGTTAACGGGTGGGTTAGGTATGCAGGTTTCAGATGGCATGCCCCCATGGGAAAAGGACTTTGTCAAAGCGCAGCTGCTTCTCCTGTCCAAGCAGTGATGTAAAAGACAATTAACTTCTCCCCATAGCTGTTAGCCCTTTGCAGCAGTTACCAGGTTGTCCAAGGCCCAGGAAACCTGGCCACTCATAAGACAACGTTCAAAGCAGTTTAAGTCAGAGGTTGCCACATTGATAACATAATAAAATATAGATATGTGTTTCTCCTGGAGTGGTGCTTATGGCTGTGCGTTCCATTTTATACCTTCCCCTGTAAAACTCAAAAGTTGATGGGTTGAAGCTGGAAAAAAGACACTCACTCATTCACTAGCACACTTCTACTTCACACACCCCACAAACTCACCCACAACCCAGACCCCCATTCCTCACGCAGTTCCCCCAATTCAACCTCATACAACACACACCATCTCTTCAGTCTCTCTCTTCCTCCCTTGTCGGTCTCCCTTGTCCTCTGCCTCGCGCTCTCCCTCTCTCTCGCTCCCTTTCTCTCTGTTGCTCCCTTTCTCTCTCCCTTTTTCGCTCCCTCCCTTACTTGCACCCGCCCCCATCCCCTCACATGCATCTGCCCTCTCCTCCCTCGCTCTCTCTGTCGCTTCCCGTTGTCTCCGTTGCCTCTCGCCCCTGTCTTGCTCACTGACACCCCCACCTCACCCTCTCTCGCCTCCTTAGAATCCCCTGCCATGTGAAAACAGGCCATTTGGCCCAACAAGTCTACACGGACCCTCCCAAGAACATCCCAACCAGACTCACCCTCTCCCTGTAGCCCTGTATTTCCCATGGCAAGCCCACCTACCCTGCATATCCCTGCACACTCTGGGGTAAATTCCCTTGGCCAAACCATCTAACCTGCACATCTTTGGTCTTGAAAGGAAACTGGAACACATGGAGGAAATCCATGCAGACATAGGGAGAATGTGCAATCTCCACGTAGACAGTTGCCGGAGACTGGAATCTTCACACTTTTTTTCTCTGTCTCTCTCTCTCTCTCTCCATGAATGCCTATATATTAAAATTCTTCCTGTGGGTTCAGCGCCTGGATGATTGTTGGTTAACTTTAAATTTATTTTTCAATTTAGATTCTCATTTAACTTGAGAGAGATCAGTCTATTGACTGCAACTTTCTACACAATGGGGAATGAGGAAATTGGAGCACTCTCCATGCTGGTATGACAGGGAGAGTTTCTTTAAGGCTGGAGACCAGTGTTCGTTGTTATGGCAAAGTTGTAACAGTGTCATCTACCATCTAACTGTGCTGCACCTGACCTGGGAATGAGTGTTTCTTGCTGACATTGGGTGTTTCCCAAGGGTAATAGCCCTCTTTTTGACAAGTACAAAACATGTTGGAGATAAATTTATAATGACAACTGACCTCTATTGATGCTTGCTCTTTAACATAGACATTTTTTAGTTGGATAACTTGGGTTGTTTGTTGACAGCCCAATAGACTTCCAGGCTCTCTCTAGCTTGTTACCCCTGAGTCAAGAGTGTGGTGCTGGAAAAGCGCAGCGGGTCAGAGCATCCGAGGAGCAGGAGAATCGAGGTTTCGAGCATAAGCTTTTCATTCCTGATGAAGGGATTATGGCCGAAACATTAATCCTCCTCCTCGGTTGCTGCTGACTATTGTGCTTTTCCAGCACCACACTCTCTACTCTCTGATCTCCAGCATCCGCAGTCCTCACTTTCTACTTATTTTCCCTGAATATCCATTTAACAAAACAACTTGGGATTTAGCATGCATTAGTGTTGTGGAGTGGTGATTTCAGAACATTTGCACAAACGTTGGCATCTTGGCTACCTATACTTCAGTGCGAACATATTGACCAACAATAAAGTTAGTAATAACCTCCTCCTGGCTACTTATTTTCAGTGGGCTGATTTCAATTGTTCAGTGTTCTTACTGACAACAGGCAGCAGTCTTAGTTATTCAACATAAATCAATAACTGTGTAATTTATCTAGCACTTTTAGCACTTCAAAATATCATAAAACACTCCAGTGGAATCTAGGTTGAACTAAAATTGACATTGAACTATGTAAGGAGGTATTAGGAATGCTATCAAAAAGCTTGGCCAAAAACATAGGCATTAAAGAAAGGAATGAAAGAACTTGTATTTATATCCCAACCACTGAATATCACAAAGGAATTTATAGCCAGTTAAGTACTTTTGAAGTGTAGCTATTGTTACAATATCAGCAACACAGCTGCTAACTTATGTACAAGATCCTGGAAATTGCAGTGCAATAACTCCCAGAATATCAGCTCCATTTGTGCTGGCTGTGGGGCAAATACTGGCCACGATAAAAAAGAGCAACTTCAAAAGGAGGGTTATTATCAGGAGGGAATTCTAAAAGGTTAAGACCAAGTGCCTGAAGGGCAAGATTTGAGAAATGTACAAGAGAACAGAACTGGAGGAACACAGTATATTTGAATGGTTGTAGAGATGTGGAAGGGTGCGGCCATTGTAGGCTGAGATTCTAGATTTGCAAGGAGTAAATTCAAGAGTTTAAAGCATAAATCAAGGTTGGTGGAGATCAGATGGCATTGTTAGAGGCTTAAACCCATTTTAATACAATGCAGAGCCCATTGAGTGTTATACCTACTGCACAAAATGGTAGATGGCCAGTTCTATATGAAGGAATCTCTGGAAGCAGCTGTGGGAGTGATAACCATATCACCTTTTGATGATGAAGAAGGGCATTAAGCTTGCCTTGTTGCTTATTTCACCCCCGCCCACCACCACACACACACACACACACACACACACACACACACACACACACACACACCTGCCCCGGATCAAATCAAGTGGCCCATGTTAAACCTTTGTTGGAGCATTCTGCCCCCAGCAAGCTGGAAACTACCTGCAATTAGAATTCACAGTGCAGCTGACCAACTGAATGCAAATGAGCCTCATGCAACTGATCACTGCAGCCTCTCGCTATCTGACGTCTGCCAGCAATGAAAATCAACTCCACTTAGCCAGAATAGATACAAGGGCACTGAGCTGTTTTTAAGCCTTTGTCTACTTTTAACATTAATTCCTTTCTCTGCACTTTACACAGAGAAACTGACATGAGCATTCAGTTTTCTAAACTGCAGTTTCAATGTATCTTTCCCTTCCCATTTTATTTTCCAGTGAAGGCTCTCCCTTTTTCAATGTTACAACAAAATCTTGTGAAAACAAAATGCAAAACAGTGCCAAATCTATGCTTAATCATCCAGCTGCCAAACAGGAATGTGTATCCTTGTTGAAGCCTCGGCAATGCTATTGCATCCTTTAGGGAGTTTAAAGTAAGTGGTGAATGCCAGAATAGAAGAAATGTATTGTGGAGTACTCTTTAGGCTCTTTGTTCCTCAGAATTTCTGGATAAATCCATTGCTTTTAGTAGGAATGGGCTCAAGGCCTTTTTGGCCCAAGTCGTGGAACAGCAATCAATGGTCAAACAATCATACACCCACTCTGACTCTGTTGGTATAGACACTACCAGTGTGACACTTTAGAGCAACAACTCCACTCAGCTACTTGGCCAAAGATACTGTTATTACTGTTCCGAAAACAGAGGAGCGCATTTCACTAGCTTGTGCAAACCACAAGATTAGGTTTTTTTTTCTGTACAGATTTCAAGGCCTTCCATTACATTGGCTGTACTTCGCATGCACATCCAGACTGTCAGTGTTAATTGGCTGTTCGACTGTGAGGCATCAATGCCATGCTCCATCTCACTGATCTCATTCATTGGTATCTCTCTTTCAAACATTTTAGCAGGTGTTGTAGCATAGCCATAGGAGCAGGGTCACTTGTCCTCTTCAGTTTCTTCATAGTCCAAGGCATTGAAGCTAATTCTAGGCGATGTATTTTCAAAAGGTTCAATATTCTAAATGTATTGAGCAGCATATTTTAATGTAATGGTGAATGTAAAGTTGTTAGCTCCTTAACTTTCTAAGGTTGTGAGAGTTGCATTGCTTTGCTGTGTCACATCATTCCACAACCAATACTGTGAACTTCTCCACTCATCACATGGAGCTAACCTGCGAGTACAGCACAATGAGTGAAAAGCCTCCAAGGCAGTGAGTGCATTGACTTCCTAATGATTAATCCCTTTTCACAACTGGAGCTTTTCTGCTTGTTCAGAGCTACCATGCAATCCAGTGCTTCATTCTGATAAAAGCAGTCTCCAAAATTTTGATATTTGCATTGAAGAATTGGGAAGTTGAACTTTTGAACCTCCTATTTTACATTTGCAGCATTGGTGTAGGGATTTACTTTCATATAGAGCCCTTAATAGAAATGAAAAGAGGCAGAACCAGAGAGATTTGAAATAAAATCAATTTCCATTTTAGGATTACACAGCTGTCTGGTATATTCTTTGTAGTTCTTTGTGTGTGCTGGAGCTATGGTGGGGGCTGGTGAGGTATAATCCTCAGTAATTTTCTGTTCCTCTCTTTTCTGGAACAAATACAATAGTAATTTAAGATTTCAGTGGTTAGCCTGCTGTCTGTTTTTTTTTCCTAACCCCTTGTTTCCTTTACTGGAATGCATTCCACAGTCCAACACTGCCTGTGGTACTTCACATTTTAATCTGATGCTTCTCTGTATGGGAAGGTTTGACAGGATTGCAAACTTGGCTAAAATTTGCTGTTTGTACGTGCAAACGAAAAACAGGCCTTTGGTAAAGATGTTAGAGGCTGAGAGATTGTGTGTCAACAGAGAATGAGGTGCGTTCATTGTTTTGAAATAGATCAGGGTATCCAAGGTGAGAATGACAAGACATTGTAGGTGAAGCTGGTACTGTGTTTGTTGTCTGATGGCTGAACGCACTTCCATTCGGTGTAGATTTTAGCATGTTCCATTTCTAAGCATTGATTGTGTCTATTTAATAAACTCTTTAATTGAAAATTCTGACCACAAATGTTCACTGACACATTTAATTGAAATGACTTCAATAAAATGTATTCATTTAGCTGTGCTATTAAGAGTTTTGATTTATATTATTCCATTCTTCTGTAATTAATACATTTTAAAAATATAATCAGAAATGCTGAAAAATGCATCTGGAGAGAGATAAATAATGTTACTTTTTAATGATTATTTATCTGAAATTAAGTAAGTTAGAAGTTTAACAGTTTTTAAGTAAGCTCAAAAATGGAGAATGAAGGGACTGAAAAGAGAGGCTTACAGGGTGGAAGGCAAGAGATGAAACGACAAAAGGGGTAATGTAAGACAAAAGGAGATACAAATAGAAAAAGCAAAAGTAAAGGTGTCACAGAGATGCACCTGAGGGAAAAGACCCTTGTTATTCACCTTATCTATGCCCCTCATGATATTGTAAACCTCTATAACGTGCCAACAGCAGAACCATTACCAATACCTACTTTGCAAAAAAAAAGTGCATGTAACAGTCATGTTCTAATTAATTGATTGTGTTGTGTCCAGAGGCTCAAAGTTGTTTAGTTGAAAGATTAGATGCTTTATCTCAAGGTTACATTGAACTTCATTGGAAAAGTACATGAAGCTGTGATCAGAGTGAGACAGAGAAGACAACAAATTCTAGGTCATGCTGTGGACCAAATAGAGGTTTTCAGGAAAGCAATCACTCAATCTAAGTTGGCTCTCTCCAATATGGAGGAGACTGCACTGTGAGCAGAACATGCAATATTCCACATTGGAAGAAGTACAAGTATATTGCTTTCTTGCCTAGAAGGAGTGTTTTTAAGGCTCTGAATGATGGATGCATAAACAGATGATCATGGTATGATCTCATGTTGTGTAGACCAGATTGTGCAGTTTCTCAGTTTCTTTCTCCTTAGGACATTGACGAATCATCTGAGTTTTTAAAGAAGTCCAGTAGCCTTTCCTAGTGCTAGCCCACAAATTAGCTAATTTATTGAGTACATTTTCACAACCTAAAGCAATATTGGTTGTGCCACCTAGAGTCAAACAGGTGGAAACAGATCCTTCAGTCTGATTTGGTCGTGCTGACCATGTTTCCAAGTTGAACTAGTCCCACCTCCTGTGTATGACCCATATCCCTCCAAACCTTTCCTATTCATGACATTATCCAAATGTTTTTTAAATATTGGAACTGTATCTACATCTATCACTTCTTCTGGTAGATTATTGCAATTCGTGTGTAAAAAAAAAGGTTGACCCTCATGCCCTTTTTAAAACTTTCTCCGGTCACCTTAAAAATGTGCCCCCTAGTTTTGAACTCCCAAACCCAAGGGAAAAGACCCTTGTTAATAATCTTATCTATGCCCCTCATGATTTCATAAATCTCGTTAAGGTCACCCTTCAACCTCCTATGCCCCAGTGAAGTAGGTCCTACCCTCCTGCTTAATTTAATCATTCAAGCCCTCCATTCCTGGCAATATCCTGGTAAATCTTTTCTGAGCCCCCTCCAATTTAATAATATCCTTCCTATAGCAGGGCAACTGGAACTCCACAATGTACTCTGGGTAGCATGGTGACTCAGTGGTTAGCACTGCTGCCTCACAGCGCCAGGGACCTGAGCTCAATTCCAGCTTCAGGCGACTGTCTGTGTGGAGTTTGCATGTTCTCCCCGTGACTGCGTTTCCTCCGGATGCTCCGGTTTCCTCCCACAGTCCGAAGATGTGCAGGTTAGGTGAATTGGTCATGCTAAGTTGCCCGTAGAGTTAGGTGCATTAGTTAGGGAGAATGGGTCTGGGTGGATTACTCTTTGGAGGGTGGGTGTGAACTAGTTGGGCCAAAGGGCCTGTTTCCACACTGTAGGGAATCTAATCTCATCTAATCTACTCCAGAAGAGGCCAAAGTGTTGAGCTATATTTGGTACTGCAACATCATCATGCTGGTTAGCCCTCCACCAGAATGAGGGTGGGACTATATAATAAATGTAACTCTGACTAATAAGGTAATATGTCACCATGTAATTTAGCAGTCTGGTTTCTGCCATCGACTTTTCTATAAAGGACTTTGGGTATAGTAATAGATTAGCAAGTTGCACATCTCTACATCGGTACAACAACCTTTGCTGTGATTCCAGATACAATTTGCTGTCCATGAGCAATATGCAATAATGTTGGACTGTCAATGTCCAAATTATCTGTGTTTTAGCATTCTTTAACATTCAACTCCTGTATTAGCATCTTAAAAGGATTGCTGTGGGTGTTTGTATTTAGGTAGCGTTCATTATTCACTGAAATATCTTCCAAGCACTTCGCAAAAGTATTCACTTTTGTGTTGCTCAGACAGTTATTTAAATAAGAAATTAAGTCCTAGAACTTCCCAGAGGCAGGACAGTGTGATCCTGCACAACCAAGTTGATTAAAAACAGTTATTTTTATTTGTCCTCTAGGCAGTTAACAATATGTGATACAAGAAGAAAACTGAGGAACTTCATCCAATTTCAGTGAATGCACTTTACAATTGGACTTGTTCCTCTTGGCACAGGAATCTTGCAAAAATATCAAACTTTAAGAGTTTTGTAATGTATGTATGCCCTAAATCTGCCAAATGTCCATTTCCTGCTGACAGATTTCAGACTACAGACGGCTGCTCTCTTGGGTAAGTGGAGTTAGCTGCTCTCTTGGGTAAGTGGAGTTAGCTGCTCTCTTGGGTAAGTGGAGTTAGCTGCTCTCTTGGGTAAGTGGAGTTAGCTGCTCTCTTGGGTAAGTGGAGTTAAGTTAGACAGGAAGAAGCATCCTTGCTTCTAGTCTGATCTGTGCTAAGTTAGCTGATCTACCATTAACTAGAGTGGAAAGAGATGAAGTTCTCACAGTGTTGCAACTGTTTGTGAGATGCATGGTGAGTACAGACACGGTATACTGCTTTTCATTGCTGAACAACTAAATAATTAGCACCAGCTTTGCTTCATAATTCTTTTCCTTTGTCCTTTCATGGAATATGGGTATTATTAGCATGGTCAATGTTTGTTGCCCATTCCTAATTATTCTAAAACTGAGTAGCTTACTCAATTTACACAGTTGAGAGTAAACTTGTGGGATTAGAGTCACATGTAGACCAGACTGGGTAAGGATGGGAAATTTCTCTCAATACTGAACCAGATAGTTATGATAGTCACCTTTACTGATCACTGGTGTAGCATTTAAATTTTAAAATGTTTGTAAAATATGGGAAAACACAACAACAATTATAATCAGCCTGTAAATTTCTATGGGAGGAGAGTTACTGGTTTGAATAGAAGGGAGCTATTAATTGTGATTAATTGTCACAAATTTGTAATGCACCTGTATAGAGACCAGGCTATTTAACAGTCAACAGAAGCATTGATGTACAAGGAAATTTATCAGCTGATTTTAATTATGCAGTGATTTCCTGGCCTTAAAACTAGTTTAAAATTTAATGTGAGAAATCGTTTTGGTCTGCTTACTTGTTTCAACTTGGATTGAATTTTGGCATATCAGACAGTCATTTTTGCCAAATTCAGTCAGGTACAATTCACTCGTCTCTAGCACTTGCAGACTGCAACACTCCATCTGGCAGTGACCTCACCAATTAATGCAGCCTTTCTTGAAGTATTTGCAAGCTGATGAGTTGGAGTTGGGAGAGACTTCAGAAACCCATTTCATTTGACCACCTGCTGGCCAGATCTTGTAATACAATTATTACATTTGTTATGGTAAAATCTGACAGCAAATGTTGACATAGAAGTCTGCAATGTTTAATATGCTAGATGTGCACGCCATCAGAAATTAAGATTTAGAAACAGGAAATTGTGTACCGGTCATTAAATTTCAAATTACCTTTCTTGGTACTGTATCAGTTGAGAAACAGCCATTGAAATGCTGCATCTTGTATTTTTGTAAAAATGAGTTGTGGTGCAAGAATTTCCAAACTTGTTCTTTTCTATTTTCTTTGTGTCTATGAAATGGGATAGGCCTTTCACCCCTTCGTGCCTGTCCCACCATTCAATGTGTTCATGGCTAACCATTCCAATCCTATTCCTGCTTTTGACCATACCCTTTGTTCCCTTTAGCCCTAACATCTATAGCCATCTCTTTTTTGAAAACTTTCACCATTTCAATTTAAATCTTAGTAATTTCTGGTTCATTTTACAACTTCATTTTATTTTAAAAGTCATGTTGTTTTCTTTTTGCTGTAAGATTTTTTGAATGTTTATTGAAATAATGGGTCCTTTGACAAAAATATTACTTTGTAATCAGAAGCAAAGTTTTGGATGTATATTTGCTCACTGAGCTAGAAGGTTCGTTTTCAGATGTTTCGTCACCATACTAGGTAACATCATCAGTGCGCCTCTGAATGAAGCACTGGTGTTAGTGACCTGCTTTCGATTGATGTGTTTAGGTTTTCCTAGATTGGTGATGTCATTTCCTGTGGTGATGCCATGTCCTGTTCATTTTCTCAGAGGGTGGTACATGGAGTGTTTGTTGATAGAGTTCCGGTTGGAATGCCATGCTTCTAGGAATTCTTGTGCGTGTCTGTTTGGCTTGTTCTAGGATGGATGTGTTGTCCCCATCCATATGTAAGAATACTAGTGAGAGTAGGTCATGTCTTGTTGTGGCTAGTTGATGTTCATGTATCCTGGTGGCTAACTTTCTGCCTGTTTGTTCAATGTAGTGTTTGTTGCAGTTCTTGCAAGGTGTTTTGTAAATAACATTAATTTTGTTTGTTGTCTGTATATGGTCTTTCAAGTTTATATTGGTGGGTTTGTGGTCAACAAACATATTGACTTAGACCCCACTAACTAGCCTCTGAGGAAAAGAACAAGAAATGACATCACCACAGCAAATTACGTCACCAACCCAAGAAAACCTAAACACATAAATAGAAAGCAGGTCACTAACACCAGTGCTTCCCTGGAAGGAAGCTCACTGATGATGTTACTTAGTATGGTGACGAAATGTCTGGAAATGAACCTTCCAGCTCAGCGAGCAAACCTACATCCAGAACCTCAACCTGAGCTGCAAATCTTCTCAAAACTCACGAGAAGTGAAAAATTTTTAAAATACCTGAGAAGAGGAAACAAAATTTTAATACAAATATCAATTGAAAAATAAAGTGCTGGTAAAATGTGGTGGCAGCAACTGTAGAGAGAAAATGCACTCAATGTTTCTGGTTGAATGACTTCTTCAGAACCGACAGCAGTCAACATCTGGGCGTCTAGTCCTTCTCAATGCTGTTTTGTAATCCCTACTGAGTCATGACTTCAGGTCAGGGCAGGCTTACGTTGGATGCTTCTTATTATATAACCATTAAAGGTCACTGGTGGGTTATGGGCTCCAGGAGGGAGCTACATCTAGGAAATTTCACACGAGCAGGACAGTGCACAAAGGGAATCACATAACAGAATATCACATCTGGAGAGGAAAAACAATTTACTGAAGGAATTGAGAGGATAGAAGCTATTTTGTCTGGGCAAATCCAGCACAAGAGCATCGCATTAAAATTAGAAGTAGGCCATGTAAGAGTGATGCTATTGCTCTTCCAACAATAGGTAGTGAAAACCTGAGCTCCTGACCTAAATGACCTTTCAGAGTAAGGGTACATTGAGAATTTCAAAACTCAGATTGGTGGATACTTGCTGATCAAGGTTTGTAAGGATTGTGGTCCAGGGTGGGGACTTGGAATTAAAGATGTAGATCAACCAGAATCTCGTTAATAAGTGGGACCAACCTGAGGGGCTAAATGGCCTCGTACTTGTGTTGAACCTAGATTCTGTTGGGTGGTGAAAATGTTTACAATCTCGACATAGCTAGTAAAACCGTCTGGAGGTATAATATGCACACATTTAGTGTTTCCACATTTAAATTTTGTTTAGAGAAATGTAGAGCTGTGTAAAACATCTGATGGGTGTAGAAACTGGTAATTTTGGGCATTTATGAAGTTTATCATCACTTTTTAAATTTTTAAGTAATGGATCCCTAATTCCTCATTCTGAAATACTGGCATGATTTTGGATGTTCTCTAAAAAGTTATCTCGTACCTGTTCTGCATGTATGTGTTTTACATTTAATAAAATCATGCAGCATGGGGGATTGTACTAAGCCTCTTTTTGACCTAATGCCTAACCATCTCGTGTGCAGGTTCCCAGTGTGCTGGTTTGTTCAGTACCACAGTACTTGGTGGCTCTTCTAGTGCCCCTAACCTCCAAGACTACGCCCGCTCGCACCGCAGAAAAAGTGGCTCCAGTTACTTTTCTTTGAAGGATGGTAGGTTGTTGAGAACTATTTACAATTTGATGGCTCGACAGTGCTGGAAGAGATCCGAATGCTGCATCTTAGCCTACGTTCATTTTGTTAAAATTATCTCAGTAGAAATGTCATTCTGGAGAGAGTGATGGTTTCCAAAAACATCAATGACTTTTCACCCATAGACAGTAACTCTTCCCTCATTGTGGATCAGACATTTGCAATATTATCATGTGAGAGCCTTGGCTTAGAGTGATAGTGATTCTAGTGACATATCCAATTTCACTGTCTGCAAATTTAAGGAGGATTAACCTAGATACAATGAATGATTGGATGTCTCCCATATAAACAGCAAGTGAAATCAGATCAAGCATGTGTAATAATGTACACAGACGATACATTTCCAAAGGCAGTATTCAGCTTAGTAAATACATCTGTTAATCAATAACTTTAGACCTAACATGCTGTAGATGCCAATGATGCCTGGAATTGCCATGAAAGTTTGGGCTTCTGCTCATTATTGATGCACTTCCGCTTAGGAAAAGGATCTCTTGTTTTGCTGTTAACACAGGAATATTTCTCAAATAGCCACAAGTTAATCATCTTCAGAAGATTCTGATAGATGTAGGAACCTGATTAGTGGCAAAGACTTCAGGCATATGTTACATATGGATCCGTGGACTGCCATTGGCTGTAGTGTCAGATGTGCTGTGAAATGGAGCCATCTGGACAGTGAAAGTCCTTGCGCTCACCACCTATTGTTCAGTGAAGTTGGATGGCCTCAGTTGCATTTTGGGGGCATAGTAATCACTCATCATTCTCTTGCCCTTTTGACCCCAGAATGGTTCACAGGTTCCACCTTGAAATTCTATCCAGTTAAATAACCTAATGATCACTTGGGTACAGAGTGAAAACTGGTTGCTCGGTGAGGAATTTCTGGTACTTCACCCCAAGCAGTTCCTTCAGGATAGCATGGCACAATGGAGGGAATGGAGAAAATGAAGAAATAGATTACAACGTTATTCAGTTTAATGAGTAATCACCTCTAGATTAAATACTGAATGTTTAGCTTAAAGTTTGATAAATGAGGGGATCTTTAACCTGTCAATTGAATAATTGGATTTGTTGTCAGTGGGATACAGAATCCAACTGATGAGTTTCTCTGTGGCTCTTCTTTCTTGAGGTGCTTACTGCAACTGCCAGCAAGCAGACAATTCACCATAATAAACAGTGGGTAGGTGATAATAAGGACAACCATATTCCACTTGTGTGGAAGGACCTATTCTATGTAACGTTTAATATTGTTGTAGATATTAACATCAGGGTCTACTTCACTAATGCCTGTAAAGTGTGATATGGAACTGACAGATTAGAATCATTCTGCCAAATCCCACTTAGTGCCCATGGATAAAAGTGTTTTATGCATGTGTGTTTGCATGGGTGTAGGACTATGTTTCCTGGTTGTCTAATGCCTGTTCAGTTTTTTTTTCTAAATGGAGCAGACCTAAAATGAAATATAATAAAAACTAAATGGGTGTTGAGATCAATAAAGGGTGGGGCACATTTAAAATCATGTATTTATTCATTCCCAGAATGTGGATGTCACCATCAGGATTAATGCCCACTTTTAATTGTCTCCAAGTTAATTGATATGCCAGTCTTTGTTGTATTATACTGCAGGCTTGCACTTGTTCCTGGGAAAGGTAAGCTGTTTTGCCAGCTTGACATTTTGTTAATTGCAATGTGAGAACATTTGACAATCTGTTATGTAAGATTCTCCAAATTCTCTCCATTAATTTCAGTGGGAGAGTATGTTATAGATATGTCTGGAATGCAGGATGGGGAAGACTACTTCACGAGGCAATCATTGACTTCTGTTGCATTCACACACACCTCATAAATGCAGTGCCTCACCAATTCATGTCCAGTGTTAATTATTATTTGCTTATAATTCTATATAGCTATCAATATTTTTAGTTCACAAAACACTGTATTTTTTTGTTTTGACAGTGTACTTTGGCCAAGGGCTTTTGAGTTGAATAAATGAATACAGACAGTTGTAGGGTAGACTAAATAAAGTTAAGGATGTTTCTGTTGCCAGTGGAAGTGGATTCTACTGGCTGTCATTGCAAGATAAAATTTACCCATAACATTTACATTGGGCAGATGCTACAAGTAGTGTATGCATACAAGATGTAACTCTTTTAGTTTGTCATGAGTTATACTTCACTTTCTCCTTTGTACTAAATCTTCACACACTTGCAACAATACCTGCATTGTTCAGGGGTATAAAGGAAAATATTCCTGTTATGTAGACTATTTCCAATTTCGACAGCAAAATAACAGTCTTAATTGTGGCAATATAACAATTGAAAATTGAAGCAATCTTAATGTTAGCTAAAGCATCTGTGTGAAGAATTGTACCAGGTCTGTTTTGGAAATATGTTTCTGGATGGGGCATTGCACCTTCAGGAATTGCTGACACCAGCTCTTCTTGTCACTGTCCTCTGAAGAATAACCTTCAGTGTGTTGATGTTTTTGGCTTGATTGTCTGCATCTTCTTTTGCCATCCTTGGTGACGATGTGACTGAAGCAAGCAACTGTGCAACACGGGGTGGTATGCCAAGTCATATGATAGAACTGGATCTTTCAATAAGTACATGAAGGATAATTATGTTACAAAGCCATTCTTTAAAAAGTGGTAGTTTGAGCTCCAGAACGATAATTGTAATGTTGCAGCCTTGCATTCATTAAAATGGCTTTGATAAATCATAGGAAAGAGGCTATCATTAAGGAAAGCTGCAGAATTCATCCCAATTTCTTAAAGGAATACCATTTAAGACAGGCAACAGAAAATTGTGCGAAATATTTTGTTTTACACTTGTATGACTTTGGAAAGGGGTGTAGGAATTGAGCAATACAACTGGTCTAACTTTCTCTTTATCCATGCTTCCTCTTTTCTATGTTCTGGCCCTGCATCTTTTTGCTACACCTTCATAAAGCTCTGAAGTTGTGATGTTTAAAAGAATACTATGTTTTTTCTTGAGAATTTTTTCTCTTCTGATCAAAGTTTTTATAGGTATTTTTAAGTATTCGCAGAGCTCTGAACCAGCAGGTCTTGAGTGAATTTATAGACCTATTGTACCCAGAAGCCAAAGAAGTAATCCAAGTTGGCTTGAGCTCTAGCAATCTACAAACATTTTTCAAAGCAATTCATCATCAAAGGCAATAATAATATTAATGTGGATTGATTGACTAGCCAGCCTACACTTAATCTCTCACAGAATTTTCCATTCCTAGTGTATGATGAAAATACCATATATCAATAATGGCTATAATCCAGTCTCTAGCAGATTCTGGCTGAAATAGAGAATTTACGATTGCTTGCCACACAAGCTGTACTCTTCCTGTAGGTCAGCTGAGTTACGCAGTAAGCAGCAGAACCTCACTAAACCCCTGGTGAGTTTGCTGATTGGATCTGAAGCAATAATAGGGGCTTAAGGTTGGCCTTCATGAGCATTGTTTGGAGAGGGCACAGTCTGCCATTACTGACCACCATCCAGCAATTCATGCTGGATTCTTGAGTGTTGTGACTATGTACCTATGTGGTGTGTTTGTCAAGCTGGGCACCCATGGCGAGATTTGTTGGGCAAAGACAGGGTGGACTGAACTATGATCTCCCCTTTGGTTGGAGAGACTAGAGGCAAATGTCACTTGGATAAAGGGGAACCATGAGACTGTATCTTAGTGAAAGTCCACAGAAGAGGGCAACTGGTCTCAGTCAAACAATAAAAATCATGGGGCATTTTCTCTTTAAGATTTTTATGATAGCCAGCGCCCAATCACCAGAGAAAAGCAGTTAGTGCTTGCCATATTCCAAGAGTCTTGTATGTTTTGCTTAATTACATCATTCTGCTCATTTTGTCCACAATTCTACTCTTGGCAACTTAATATTCACCAATGATCATTCGAGCCACAGGGATAGGGCAAAGGCATGCAGTGACTGGTTATGCTCTCTTTCTCCAGGAAATGAGAGATGTTAGGACTAAATATTAGTTGTTTTAGAAAATGCCTCAAGGAATCATAATTTATGTATGTTATGAATTATTTACATTGGGAGATTTCCTGTGAGAACGTGGAGGGGATGCTGATGTGCTGACTCAGTGCCAGGTATGGTTAACCCAAACTGTGTTCCTGTAACTCACCTGATCTTTAAGACAATAACTGAATATAATGTTGTTATACAGAGACATCGCCAGCATTGTAATGACAAGCAGGAATGGGGAGACAGGCAAGTTCCACTACTCACCGCCCAATGAAGTGACAGATTTCTGCATATACGGCTCAAATGCATGCAATGAAGCTAAAATCATGATTCACCAGCAAGCGAGAACCACAGAGTCATACAGCATGGAAACAGACCCTATGGTCCAACCAGTCCATGCCAAACATAATCCCAAAGTAAACTAGTCCCACCTGCCTGCTGCTGGCCCGTATCCCTCCAAACCTTTCCTATTCATGTATTTATCCAAATGTCTTTTAAATGTTCTAATTATATCCACATCCACCACTCTCTCAGGAAATTCATTCCACACTCGAACTACCCTCTATGTAAAAAAAAACTTGCCCCCAAGTCTTTTTTAAATTTCTCATCTCTCACCTTAAAAACTACATCTTTTCCACTCGTGCCACATCTCAATTTTTGGTGGTCACCACATGCCATAGTGTAGCTTGGTGTCAGCAGAACTGAATTATCTCTAGGAATGCTCCAGCACCATTGTTAATGGTGCCAGCACAAAGTCTGTCTTTCCTTTTTTGAGAAGCAAAATGAAATTAAAATAGCCCTCCTAACAGACCACCTTAAAAACACATCCCCTGGATTTGAAATCTCCCATCTTAGGGAAAGACGACTACCATTGGCGATCCATACCCCTCGTGATTTTATGAACTTCTATAAGGTCGACTCTCAACCTTTTGCGCTCCAGTGGAAAATGTCCCAGCCTATCTTTATAACTCTCACCTTCCATACGCGACAACATCCTGGTAAATCTCTTCTAAACCTGCTGCAGCTTAATAGCGTTCTTCATATTTAATGGCAAACAAATGTGACAGTCCACAACAATAAATTGGTCTGTGAGGAGGGCTATTTTTTGCTTCTCAAAAAAGGAAAGGCAAACTTTGTGCTGGCACCATTAACCATGGTGCTGGAGCATTCCGAGAGATAATTCAGTTCTGCTGACACCAAGCTACACTATGGCATGTGGTGACCACCAAAAATTGAGATGTGGCATGAGTGGAAAAGATGTAGTAGATCTAAATATTGTTTGTTTACCAATACCAAAGACCCGTAAAGGACACCTGACTCTTCAAATATGGCAAGTGGGAGTTAGCTAGTTTAGGATTTCCATTTTACTCTTTTGAGTCTCTGGTCTTGTTTGCATTTGAACCCTTGGACTTAGAGACTTTCAGTTGTCAGGCCAGCATTGCCTAAAAGAAAATTACATTGGAATGGTTGGTTGGATGCATCTGGAGAAAGATACATTGCCAACCTAATACATGCTAAACATTGTTCCTGATAGTCCAGCTCAGGGCAGTGCAATTCATAAAGAGCGTCCCACTCTTCTCCCAACCTAAAGGAGAAAGTGTTGAAGGAAGAGGCCCCAATGAGAAAGGATTGGGTTGCATTTTTCTTCTAAGGAGTCATCACCCGCTCATGTAATGTGGGGAGTTCTGTGTTAAAACTGCAGTGTTAGTTTTAACTTCAGTCCTTTTTGTTTCCTCAGAAATGTTATCTATGCCAGCCGTTAAAAGATTTTCTGTCTCGTTTGCAAAGCATCCGACTAATGGTATGTTTGCTTCTTTTCAATTATCCTTTACGATCTTAACTTTTTGACTTTTTTTTTGCATGTTTCTTAAATGCACTTGTGCTTTTTAAATCTTTTGAATGTCCACTTCAATTTTTCTTTTCTCAATATTTGCTTTACTCCTTTTTATTTTTCATTACTTCAGCCTTGCCACACCAAAATCTTTGCCATGATTCCACTTTAATATGCAAAGAAATCACACATTATAACCTTTTTATTTAAGTTGATGACTTTTCCTTTGATGTAACCTCCATCAGTTTAGAACAACAATTGCACTTGTCAATCATTCCATTTCATCAGCTCTGAAGTTCTGACTGGCAACCATTTGTAGCTTCTGATTTCACTTCACTGTCCAGTTAATCATCAACAAACTTGACTGTCTTTTGCAGGTTTCAAGATGCATGGCCAGGTTTTCTGTCAAATGAGTGGTAGAGCTCACCAATAAGGGTCAGCTCCTGCTTGGAGAGGCATTTCTGATCACAACCATTTTGTACACAGGGTAGATATATTCAAGCACAAAATAAGTACCAACCGTCTGTGGTTAACTGAACAAGTCGAAAATAGGATCAAATTTAAAGGAAAGCATATAATTCAACAAAGGTGTCTGGCAGATCAGAGATTGTGCAGAATATTTTTTTAAAAATCAAAGCATAACTGAAAGAAGAAGAAAGAAGGAACCAAGGACAAGTGGAAGCTAACTAGAAATAGGTGCCATATTAGAGGTTATTGCAGGAAAAATCTCAAAGTGTAAAGAATAGCGTAGCAAATTGCCTAGCCAACAAACAGCAGAGAATAAGAATAAGTAGTCATTTTTTTGGCAAAATGTAAATGAATGGTGTGCCTCAGGGATCAGTGCTGGGTTCTCCGTCTTGGACGATTTAAATAAATGACCTAAATGAAGAGACCAATGGGTATGGTTTAGATCAGAGTGGTGCTCTGGGTCCAGCATCTGCAGTCCTCACTTTTGCCCAATGGATATGGTTGCTAAACTTACTGATGACACAAAAAATAGGTAGTAAAGTAAGATATCAAAATGAAATAAGGAGGCTACAAGCAGACATAGGTAGACTAAGCAAATGGGGAAAGATCTGGTAAATAGGGTATAATGTTCAAGGTTTGCGTAAAGATTTGTAGCTCTGGTGCCGGTTGCCATGGTTGTGGGTATGTTTGCTGAGCTGGGAAGTTGAGTTGCCGACCTTCCGTGCCCTGTCTAGGTGACATCTTCAGTGTTTTGGAGCCTCCTGTGAAGTGCTGTGGTACTCTGTCTTCTGGAATTTAGTTGGTTCCATTCCTGCTCCATCACATAAACTGGCAGAAGAACTTCAACAAAAACTGAAACATCCTATCAGTCGACCCAAACACACCATACAGACATCACAGCAATTCCTAAGCAACATCAAGACAAGGGCGAAGCAATGGTCTCATTCAGTGTAATGGCACTGTTTACTTCAATTGATAAAAATCTAGCCAGAAAGACAATAGCCAACACAATAGGGAACCTATCAACAAGGACACAAGCTCAAGCTATTAGACCTGTACTTGACAACACACTTCACATTCAACAACCAAATATATGAACAGATCAATGAGACATTTATGGGATCACCCTTCTCTGGGCTCGTAGCAGAAGCAGTGACGCAAAGACTGAACAAACAGCCCTCCCACAAATCTGACCCAAACTCTGCATCAGATGTGTGAATGACACTTTTGTAATTACTGAGAGAACAGAAATCGAGAACACCATGCTCACAGGTATCAGATTTATGAGAGAGGAGGAAACCAACAATCAATCCCATTCCTGGATGTGAATGCACCACCAGAGTGTACAGAGAAGCCACACACACTGACCAGATCCTGAATTATAACAGCAACCACCCAAACATACACGAGAGAAGCTGCATTAGAACCCTGTTCAAACGAGCTACAACACACTGCAGCACTCCCAAACTGCGAAGAGAAGAAGAAGAACATCTCCTACAGAGTCTTCAAGAATGGATATCTCTTCAACTTCATTCACAGATGCCTAATGGACAAGCAACACAACAAGTACATGCCATGACACAACACACTAATCACTCTACCTAATATAAAAACGTCTCGGAACTGACAACCAGACTTCTCCAGCTATCCGGATCCAAGACAGCCAATAAACCGACAGCCGCGCTCAGACAACAACTCACCAGAACAAAAGACCCTATACCCATCATGCGCAGGACAAATGTAATTTAGAAGATTCCATGCAAGGACTGCACAAAACACTATATAAGCCAAACCGGCAGACAACTCGCAATCCGCATCCACGAACACCAACTAGCCACTAAACATCACAACCACCTGTCCCTAGTAGCTATACACAGATGACATGGAGCACAAATTTGACTGGAATAACACAATGATCATAGGACAAGCTAAACGTAGGACAGCCAGAGAATTTCTAGAAGCGTGGCATTCATCCGTAAGCTCCATCGACAAACACTTAGACCTAGACCCAATATACCAGCCACTATAACGAACGACCAGAACCGGACTGGAACTGGAAGCAGCAGGAACTGAAGCAAATAAGTTCCAGAAGAGAGAATACCAAAGCGCTTCACAGGAGGCTCCAAAGCACTGAAGGTGTCACCTGGACAGGGGGCAAAACATCTGCAAATCAACTTCCCAGCTCGGCACACATTCCCACAACCATGGTATAATGTGGGAAATGGTGAAATTGTCCACTTTGACAAGAAATGTTTTTTAAAAGCGCATTATCTTATGCAGCAAGTTCTAGCATATTAATCGCAGAGGACTGATATTCTGAAATAGCAAGTAGTTAGAAAACCTGTGTGGCACCGTGGCTCAGTGGTTAGCACAGCTGCTTCACAGCGGCAAGGACCTGGGTTCAATTTCCCCCTTGGGCAACCAGTGACCTGCGTCCTCCCACAGTCCGGAGTTGTGCAGGTTAGACAGATTGGCCATACTAAATTGTTATAGTCAAGCAGGATGTATAAGCTTAGTGAATTAGCCTGGGGAATTGAGGGGTTATGGGTGGGGGGTGGCGGGGACTGTGGTGGGATGCTCTTCAAAGGGTTGGTGTGGACTCAATGGGTCGAATGACCGTCCTCCGTAGAGATTCTATTATTCTAATAGAATGTATTGCAAGAGAAACTGAATGCAAAACTAGGGAGGTGAAATCACATCTGAAGTACTGTGTCTGTCAAGTGTTAGTTGCTTCATTTAAGGAAGGATGAAAATGTGTTGAAAGCAGCTAAGAAGGTCTAACAGACAAATATCTATGATGGGTGGGTTTTCTCATGAGTACAGTTTGGTCAGACTAAGCTTGTATCAGTTGAAGTTTAGCATAATGAGGGGCGATTTGATTGAAGCATAAGATTCTTACAGTGTAGCTGGGGAAAGGATCCTTGAACCAGGAATCACAGTTTTAAAATAAAGATTTACACAGCGACTAGGAAAGATTTTCTCAGAGGTTCATGAATCTTTGAAACACCTCCTCAAAAGGTGGTGGAAACAGGGTATTGGAATACTTTTATGTCCTAGTTAGATTCTTGGTAAGTAAGAAGGTAAAAGGTTATCGCAAATGGTTGTGGATGTGGAGTAATCAAATTAGCCATGATCTTATTGAATGGCAGAACAAGCTCAAGGGTCCCAATGATCAGCACCATTGGTGACATGCTCTTAGGAAGTTGGGGGAGGGCAGTAATCAGTCAAGTCTCAAACCTCACGTGGACAGGCAGGCTGTCACTATACATCACTTGGAGGAGTGAGGGGTGTTGGAGCCCAGCTGACTGTGCCCCAGTATAATGGTGCCTTTATGAAAGGGTAGACAACAAAAGAAATATTCAAATAGATCTTCAAACACGTTTTTCTTCATCAGACAGGAGATGAAATCAAATTAACAATCCACCAACAGTAGAAGTGAAAATATGGCAATCCATTTGAATGCTGTCAGCAATCATTTTGCCATCAAATTACTTGAGAAGAAAATGGTCAGAATAATTATTATACAATTGTATATCACTTCCCAGAAGTGGTGTTTAGCTTAATACATAACACCAGCAAGTCAACAAGAATGCATATTAACTGCTCTCATTCAATCGTGTAATGTCTCTCCAGTCTGTGGAGTACATGTCTTTGCTAATTCTCATATGTATGATGCACTAAGGAAAAGTAAAACTTGGAAGAGTGAATTGTCTACTTACCTTTTGTTTAAACAAATTGTATCACTCACACTTCTTGTTGGTATTAGTATCTGGAAATTTGTTTAAAACTCTGTTCAACTCAGGGGCCCCAGTATTCTAGATAACTGCATAGTTTGAGCATAGATTTTTCTCCACAAGTTATCACTTTCCCTCCCACCTAAATCTCTCGTTGTCTTCATGTCAGACTGTACTAGGGTGTGCTTGCATAGATTGTAACTTTTCAGGTTCTCACCGCACTGCATTTGTCTTTGTTCATTTGAGTCACAGAAGAAATTTGACAGACAAAAGTGAGCGTCCTGTTTATGTGAAAGCTAAGATTGCCTTCCAAAAAGAAAATACTTGCATTCCCAGTGTGCAGCAATCTCAAAATCCAGTCATATACTTGTGTTTCTGGGTGAGAGAGCAATATACATGCAACACATGAACGTTTGTTGGGGATTATAAGAATTAAGACATCATAATTTCGACATGAAAATGATTTCATCAGATATTAGACACGTTATCCCCATCCCATTTGTCTACAATCAGGAGCATATTCCTTCCTCCGATTCATCGTAGTCCTCTATCTTTGGATTTTTAAAGAGTTGAAAGAAGTTGATAGATAGTTCATGAGTCTTTCTTCCATACCCTAAGCGAGTTTTTATTTCAATATCATGTTGAGGCCATCACCTATAGCTATTACCTTGTTTAGTTTCAATCAGCTCGCTTTCTCTGGAAGAGTCGCCTGTGTTGAGATTACCTGCTGTAGATTGCTTGGTGTCTCACTAATAAAGGGTTTGTGTATATAATTAACCCCTAAAGAGGAAACTAGCCCTAAGGATTAAATCTAATGACACTGGTAGAGTGATTAATGTATTTATTGGAAGTGTATTCCATTTAGTAGGTAAGTGAAATATTCTCAAGTTACAGGTTTGCGATGCATTCTGAATCAGCCAGATGTGCCATGTCAGCGCGCCTAATCTTTGTCCCGAAGTCATTGCACAGTTCTCCAGACCTCACTGTCATCCAGTTCAGATCTGACTTGATGTTTGCAGGGTTAAGAATGACATGACAAATAAGAGCTCTTTATGTTCTTGATAGAAAGGTGGTCTGTATTTTCAGAAGTGTAATTGTGACATCCAACGAAGTGTATTAGTTTGAGCGCTGGCTCAGTTGTTAGAACATTCACCTGAGTCAGAAAACTGTGGGTTTGAATTTCACTCCAGGCACTTGAGCAAAACAATCTGGGCTGACACTCCAGATTACTACTCCTCCTTTAGTCCAGTGTTTCTGATGAAGCATTGCACCAAGGCTCTGCTGTCAGATTCAAACACCCCCTGGACATTAATCTGAAGAAAGTACGTATTGTTTCTTTGTGTTAGTCAATATTTATCCCACAATCAACCTCATGAAAGCCAGTCTGACACTCTAGTGGAGCGCAATGGGAGATCTGCACTGCTGTGGGTGCCATCTTTCTGATGAGCTGTCTGGTCAGATGAATGTTGGAGGACTCTAAAGCACTGGTAAAAGAAAAAAGAAAGTTCTGCTGGTACCTAGTCAGTATTCCTCAACTAACCAGAATGTAGTTGTCTAGATTTTGATGTCAAAATATGACTACCATGCTTGCTAATATAGGACATGAATCAAAAGCACTTCACTGTGATGCACTTTGAGATATTTTCAGTGACATAATCAGACAGTAAGTAAATGCAAATATCATTTTGCTATCTGAATTTTATTTTAAGACATATATATGTTCCTTTTTCTCCTCATATGGTTCATTCTTTGCTGTTTGAAATTCTTAGAAATGTTTCATTCTTTGCTGTTTGAGATTCCTACAAATGCTTCTTCCTTTGAAATAATAATTGTGGTAATGATAGTAATTGTGTCCTTTTTTTTGTTGCTGTTTGTATTTTTTTTTACCATTGGTGCTGTTCCCTAGACTTACTGGAGAATCATCGTGTGGCGCAGTTGCTGAGGCGATTTTCAGCTGATAACAGTTTCGCACAGAACCTGGCCCTTGATGGTGCCTTGGCCCGGCATCTACATCAGTGCTCGTATCACATTCGCCTCTTCAAGAAGTGGTTGATCTCTGGGCAGGATGATATCGACTGCCTCTACGGTATCACCTGCACCTTAACTGCTGCATGGTTAGCTTTGGATGAATCTTGTTTCAGGCCATTGCAGCTATGATGCAGCTTGCAGATTTGGACCCAGTGAGCTTTGCAATAAAAGATGGGCAATTGGGGAAGGGGCTGCAAAGAGCTAAGGGGGCATTTATTTTCCCCCGTGTCTTTAACTGCCTGCAGACGGATGGTGCTCTTACAAATGCCAGAATTGTTTGAGATTTGTGTTTTTGGATTATGAATAGAAGAAACCCTCACTACTAACACAGGTTAAAAGTCAGACTGCACCACTAACAGAAATTCTTTTGTATTTCATTACCGTACAATCTCAAATCAATGATTGCCAAAGTGTCAACAGGAAATGATGGAAATGCAAAAATAATGACAAGCTACGATTTCAGTAATCGAACCTCTATGGAAGTCAAGTTAATATCCTTGGCTCAGACCTTCAAACAAGAAACGATCCCAAATGAGGGTCTGCGCCACGGTTAGAAACTTGTCCCTGTTTCAGCTACCCACAGAGCTGTTATGTATTTCCAGCATCTTCTTTTTTTATTTCAGACTTCTGGCACTTGCAACTTTGTCTAATTATTAGTATTTTTAAAAAGTGTTTTTATTCTGTGTAATTGAAAGTCTGATTTATAACTGGCGGAAACAACATGCTGTAGTCTTTTGGAGATGTTTGGCCACCTCCGACACTGCACTTTATGTCGGCAACTTTGGAGCTTTTGGTGGCAGGCTCTTGCAGTTGAGTTTGGCACTCAAGGAAGAAACGCTTTGTTTTACTTTGATTGTCTGCCTGGCTTTTTCTCCCCAGAAGGCTTTGAGCTTTTGGAAATTATACACTAACTGTTGGCAAGGATTTGTTAGCAAGCAATGTGGACAATTTTACCCTCCTGTCCCCGTCAGCTATTGAACTAAAATATATTTCTCTTTTATCCAGAAATGAGTGGAATAAAAACTGATGATAAACGATCAAAATGGAAGATAGTTGCACAGTTCTGCACTTTTTAAGTCGAAATCAATAGTAGAATGCAAAGTAATCAGAGAAACATTCTACGCTAAATCCATTTCAGGGATGAGTTATTAAGTAGAAAGTTTGCTGAGTTTAATTCAAAGCAAATCACTTTTTCTTTCTGGATTGACTGTGAAATAGCCTGGTAAGTCATAGAGTCATAAGCGTGAAATTATAACCGTATAGATGGGAGCATAAGATCCATGTAATAATAAATTTCTGAATGTAGGTTCCATATAAGGATCTTAGGGCTTTTTTAAACAGGCTTTCCAATGGCTCAAAATATAGTTGCAATATGAATGACCCTTGCAGACTAAGGAAGCTGCCTGATCAGTTTTATCTTTTTTTACAAGTTCGCCAATTTTACTCAGATCTGCTGCTCTCCATTGGTCTCTGATGGAAAGTGGGTGGTGAAGGTCAGGAACTTCAGTCATAGTGATAGTTATAATTATCTGGAAAGGCAGAATTAGCTGGAATTCTTGTCTTTTTGTTTAAACAAAGTCATTGCGAGTGTCCTTCTAGAGGTAGTTAAAATGGAAAAGGATGCAAGGTGGGAGTCCAGAACTAGAGGATATAGGTTTAGGGTGAGAGGGGAAAGATATAAAAGAGACCTAAGGGGCAACGTTTTCACGCAGAGGGTGGTACGTGTATGGAATGAGCTGCCAGAGAATGTGTGGAGGCTGGTACAATTGCAACATTTAAGAGGCATTTGGATAGCTATATGAATAGGAAGGGTTTGGAGGGATATGGGCTGGGTGCTGGCAGGTGGAATTAAATTGAGTTGGGATATCTGGTCGGTATGGACGGGTTGGACTGAAGGGTCAGTTTCCTTGCTGTACGTCTCTGACTCTAAGATACCTCCACTGTGGGGAAGACCAAAAGTAAGGGCCATAAACATAAAGTAGTCACTAATGCATCCAAGGGAATTCAGGAGAAATTTTTGTTCCGTGCTGGCTGAGTGTGGAACTTGCTACCACATAGCGAAATTGAGATAAATGGGTTAGATGTATTTAAGGAATGATTAGATAAGCATTTGAAGATTAGAAGGGATGTTTTAATAGAAACCGGTAGAGTCATAAAGTGCGGAAACAGACCCTTCAGTCCAACCATAATCCCAGATTAAACTAATCCCACTGACCTACACTTGGCCCGTATTCCTCTAAAAGTTTCTTATTCATGTACTTGCCTAAATGTCTTTTAAATGTTGTACCTGTACCAGCAACCATCACTTCCTCTGGAAGTTCATTCCACACATGAACCACTCTCTGCATTTAAAAGAAAATGTCCCTCACAACTTTTTAAATCTTTCTCCTCTCACCTTAAAAATATCCCACCTAGTCTTGAAATCTCCCACCCTAGAAAAAAGATTTAGAAGAATGAAAGAGGTCCCTTGAGTGGGACATAAACGCCAGCATTGTCCAGTTTAGCTGAATACCTTGTTTCTGCAGTGCACATTCTATGTAACATCACAGCATTATTGATCTATGGTGCACCAACTGGAAAGTTTACATGTGTAGATGCGAGGAAAGGACCTGCACCATGTCCAAAGAATCCATCAAAGCATTTTGTCTGGCCATTGTACAAGTAGGTAATTTTCACCTGCAGAGCTGCAGTGTGATGGAGATTAGATGAGAAAAATGGGAAGATTAATTAGTTACTAGATCGAGCCATGTCATCCCATTTTAGCAGATTAACCCTATTTCCACATATCTTGTCCTATTTGTTAATCCCTGCATCTCTTTTCCAATCAATGTTTCACTGTCATTGCTCTAATTAGTACAGCCACCCATTTTTGGGATCCTTACTCCCAAAGCTAATTCTTTTATCCTTATCTAAATTAAACTGTATTTGCCACCTACTTGACCCAGTTATTTGATTAATCCAAATCTTTCTGAACATGCTTTGTTTCCTAATTATCTTGTCTACAATCTTCCTCTTTCTTTTGTACAGGGGAGAAAAAGAAAAAAAATCTGGAAAATAATGTATATTAAATAAAGTCTTCATGAGTATTCAGTCATCATAATGAGCTTCCTCTTTGGGGATATTATGGACCAGACCAGACCAAATCCCCTTAAAACATTTCAAGGAGACAGCCTAGACCTTAACGTTTTCTTATATGTTAAAAGCGAGTGCCAGGTGATGTTCTGAATGCAGTTCAATTGATCAAACTACCAGGCTTGAAGTGAAAAACACTTTATTCATACACTCTCGTTAAAATACAAAATAAAATAAAAGAATTGGCTTAACTGTAACTCTATTGAAATATTTAACAAAATAATAAAATATTCATTAACTGTTCCAATGTAGTAACAACCCAAAAGCACATCCTTGACAAAGATAGATTCAGTAAAATGAATTGTCTCACGTGCAATTATAACAGCAGGAAGAGAACCCAAGCTTTCAGCTGTTGCAAAGAGTGTGAAAGATGTAGCAGCTTTCATGAACCCCAACAGCTACTGAACACTGAACAGAAAATCCTGGTTCTGTGGGAGCTTGACTCCCACCCATTTGGGCTGCTTCTATTGTTCCAACTTTTTTTTTAAAAACCCAAGGCTTCACAAGCTGTTTACTTTATTGACTTGCAGCAGGCCACTCAATACCTCTCTCAAACTCTTCATTTTTAAAAAAAAGGACAAAATACGCCTCTTAAAGCTGAACTAAAAATCTTCTTCAGTGTTTCCCCCAAAATGTTTAAAGACTAGCTTGCCAGACTTGCAAGCAATTTATTTCTTAGTTCATATAAATAGCAATGTGCAACTAAACTTCGTTTTCCTCATAATACCCAATACAAGATGCAGCTTTGTTACTTCAATGAAAATAGACAGAGCCATCATCCTGAGAAGGAAAATAAACCTAGAAAATCACAAGTTCAAGGAGAACTGATATGTAATGGCCAGAAATGTTAGCACAACAAGGTCCAAGTAGAGCAAAATAATCTAATTGAGAAGTTTCTGTCCCTTGCATTTGTTTGAAATTGTCAGGCACTGACAGTGTAGCCAAGGTTCAGGAAAAGTCTGAGAGTAAATAAATATGGCTTCTTCTTATATCATAACGTTCAAAATAGAATGGAGCATAGTATAAACAACAATTATATTTTAGTGGCATTTACTTTTTCTCTGGTAAAATTATCTGTTGTTCTAGAAAGCTTTCTGATGACAAGATCTAGGTCTCTCCAGCCCGACAGCATCTTGCTTGTAAATGAATCCTACATTTGACATAATTTCATTTAGAAGCCTGAATTATTCAATTATATTGGTTAGTAAAACTAGTGAAGCCCCTCTTGCCTCAATTATTATATTTTGTATGCTACCACAAAATATGCCCTGTCCTGAATGCTTTCTTTAGAAACTGGGATAAATGAGAAGTGACTATGACACAGTGAAGAACCAAAACCTTGAAGGTGTCTCTGCCTGTCTACCTGTTCATCCCAATTTTGTTTCTATTTGAATTCAAGCATTTTTTTCATTGATTATTTCAAAAGTGCATCATTAGATATATCTGGTTTTGTAAAGCTTTCAAGCAGACTATTTTTCTTACAGAAGTAAATGCTGCCTCCAGCTCCCCCAGTGCCTCTGACAGACATGAGCCATGGATGCTGCTGTTTTAGCTGTAAGACAGTATGAACCATTGTTTATTCATTAAAGCTAGCTCTGCACCAAAGCACCAAGCAGTTTATTTGTCACAATGTTAACAGCCTCATTCAAAGATCCAATAGGATGGCTGTTATGAGGCGGCTGAGGTGCGCTGTGTGAGTCAGTTGGATACAAACAAGAAAGGAAGCACAAACCTGTTTGAATCACTGCTCGTGAATCTCACCAAGTATAATTAGGTAGTTCACTTCTAAAGTGAATTTCGTTCCTGCCCTCCTCCTCCTTTTACATTCACTGAATCTCCTCCAGATGGAGAAGGTGAGGATATATTTTGTGTCATTCATAGTTTATTTCTCACTTGATAGAATGGGCAAATGGTTTTCCAATGTTGCCGCTATAATGGAGCAGGCAGATAAATGCTGTACATAGCTAGATGTATGGTCGAAGATAACTTTACTAGCAAGGATTGGGGTCAGCTAGCTCAGTTGGCTGCAAGACTGGTTTGTGATGAAGAGTGATGCCAGCAGTGCACCTTCAGTTTCTGCACTGTGCAAGACTCTCCTTCTCAACCCCTCCTCTTGCCTGAGGTGTGGTGACCCCTATGTTAAACCACTATCACCAGTCATTTCTGTCTAATGAGCGAGCAACCCCACGGTCCTTGGGGAGTATGGTGACTTAGTTTACTAACAAGGGTACCCAATGGCAGAAAGATTATATTCATATCTCAACTCTGAATAGCTGCATGATTCCAGTTTAACTTTATACCAAATCCATTCCCAGTTCTATCGATGGGAATATATTTTCTCATTTCTCCTTCCTGTTGCCTCATCCACAGGTGAAAGATAAATGTGAAATGACCCTGTTAATACACAATTACTGTGAGGTGATGTAATGCATGCTGTAAAGGAGTAATTTGTCAATGCAAACAGTTAAATGTTCACTAATCTAACTAAGAAGTCAATTGGTGCTGTTGACAGTCTTTTCATATCATTACTTGAAACAAATTGAGGCATCAGAAAAATAAGTGTAAGTGTAGTCCTTACTGATTATAAATTCTAAGTCAGTCTGAACTAGTGTCACCTCTGAACTGGGCCATTTGCAATTCAAATTATTTTATTAATCTGCTTGCTTACTGATTTGTTTTGTTGCACTGTCGAAGACACTGTGAACGTCAATTTAGAATAGTTCTAGTAACCTTTAGCAATTTTATTCACATAGAATAATTCCACAATATAACTAATAAGAGCTCACTCCTTGCCAAATAAGCTATATTGCATGTGGAATGAGTGCTAGTAATTGTGTACTATGTATTTGTGGTTCATGATAAACATAAATAATTGTTTTCTGTTGGGGTTTGTTGCTGTTGCACACTCAGACATCTCCTTTACAACAACTTCGGAGTGCTTGCATGATATTGCAATGCTGCTACGGCAGAAGCATTTGCGTCTGATGTGAGTTAAGCCCGGCTTGTTGGATTGTGGACTGTAAATGCTTGAACTGATTTGCACCATCATTGATGCAGTCATTATTTGGTTGACTTTTATGTTGGTATATTATACTTGACATCTGTATATGGAACCTTGATCAGAGCTCATTTTTGTATTTAAGGTGCAACAGAATCCCAGAATGAGCATTCACCCCCTTTCCATCCCATGTTCAGAGTTGGTAGTTATTTGTTACTGAGCTTGCAAAGTGTATTATGAGTATGAATCTTGTACAGCGCCATAATTGTGCGTGTGTGTATATTAAACGCCATCTTATAAAATGTAACACTTTATTCGTATGTGCTCAAGCACAATAGATTTTGTCTGATTCTTTGAATTAAAGTTGATAGCAAGCATTGTTTAGACACTACAAGCAATTTTGTTTTTGTTCTTCTGCGGCATGTAATTTATCTCAGCCAGGACAATTGTAGGACACTATATTCAACACCCCGATACAGGAAACAGAAAGATTGATTATCACTCTCCATCTCTACCACTGGAAATCAGCCGTTTGAGCAGTGGGCAACAAGAGTTGCTTTATATCCCTTCAGAGCTAAATATCCTGAAGTTGCTCACTTTTAGGCCGAGGTATAATGAATTCACCATTTAGATGAGATACTGAAGGCAACTACTGATGAAACCCTAACTGAGGAGCAACCGAGGTCCCCAGAGTCAATTGTGAAGAAACCCAATTTAAAGCATCTTACTTACAAATTAGGCTGAGAAAACTGGCACTTTGTACTCTACAGAAGTTTTGGTTTGGAGATGATTTGATAAAGATTTACAAGACGAAGGGTTTAGATGCTTCTGTTTGTACAGAGAATTTGTTTAAACCAAATCACCAGATGTTGTAACCTCCAGTTATGTAATGGCAAAGTTCGATTAGCAGTGCTTCTTTTCCCAGGGAATGGGGATCTGAGGGAGGGGTGCTAGCTTGGACAATGCTCACAGATTTCTTGACTTCCTTTAAGTGAGAGCTGAACATGTTTCTGACTCGGACAGATTGTCGTGAATAAGAGGTAGGTGCCATATAACATTAATAAGGATTGAAGTGGTCTACTAGATTAATTTCATTGGCCTAATGAGATTGAAGATCAATTTCTACTTTTTTTTATGGTAATTGGCTGGTAATTTACTTTGTTTCACCCAGGAAATGATGTGGTTTCTTAGTTGGTGGGGCATTTCAGAGTCATGGTGCACAAGACATTGCAATTTTCTGGGAAAGTATAAATCTGTAGGTCTTTCTCTGCCCATAACATTTACTATGGGAGACTTTTACTGTTTATTCATTCAACCATAAATGACAACGTTAATGGCATTTGGAGGTAATGAAACTATTATTGAATGGGTTTTGAGTGATTTAAATTTTGACATAACATTTAGAAGCAAACATTGGCTAATAAAGGTTTTAATGAGAAAGTAGGGATAAAATGTATCTACTATAGGTTTGCAACAGATTTAGTAGACTTCTGTTAATATGTTGAAGAGTATAGAGTCCCAATTTGTGAGCCTCTGCCACATCATAGATTCGCTTTCTGTAGCTGTTCGTGATTACGTTTTGGCCGGGATTTAAGAACCTGTTATCCAATAGACATTGATCTTTTGTCACAGGTAAGTCATTTTCGTGAGTGTCTGCACCATTTGAGAGGTTTGTGACCCTCTTATAATCTTTTCCTTTTCCTGTCCGTAGCATCTACTGCTAGAGACTATCTTCCCTACCACCCCTTCTTTCGCATTGTCACATTATTGCTTACCAACAAGTAGGAAATGCTTCTTCCCTTAGCAAAGATATTTGAGTTATTTATTCAGTAATGTATTTTGTTTTAGTGCGTTTTTAGTTCTGACCTCAAAATCAAACATCCAAACATAACATTTTTAATCAGATGGCCGTGTCTGCTCCATTGAATGGATGATAGAGATCCCAAAGTATAACTTGCAGAAGAGCCTTCGCCAGCATTCCTCCCACAATCATCAGGTCCAAATAAAAACCAAATTATTTGGTAATTTACCACATTGTTGTTTGTGGCTCTTGGTAAGGATATTAAGTGTATTATTCTGCATAATATTTCCTTCAGAAGTGTTTAATTGTTTGCGTGTAAAGATACTTTAGTTAATTTCACTATTACGTGCAAACCTGCTCAAACTTGAAGGAGGTCTGAATAAATTGCTCCTACCTAATAGAATGTAAGTCTCTCCAAAGCATATCACCAGCTTATCTTCTGTTACCACTATCTTGTATCCCTGAATGTTATATTATGATCCCTAGTGACAGATACCTGAAATGTCCAGAGATAACCCTTGTTTCCATTCTGGACTCTTGAACACTTTGTAATTTTTTTGCTTCATGATTATTGACCATGGCCTTCAGCTGTCCATATGAGGTTGTGAAATTCCTTCTGTATCTCTACCTCACTTTTCTTCCTCCTTTACAATGCCCGTTAAACTGTATTTATTTGACCAGTTTTTTAGTCATCTGCCCCCTTACATGATTGTGTCAAACTTTGATTACAATCCTGTAAAGTGCCTTGTGACAGTTTAGTTTGTTAAAGGCATTGCGTAAAATGGATGGATAATTCTCAGCAGCACTGAAATACTAACAACAATAACATATTCTCCAATGCACTTCCAATTTCTCTTGAGTTAGAATCAGGTATGTGAACAAATAGTCCAAAGCAATAAATTTTGTTTAACAAAGAAAAGAGGTGAAATGCTCCCTTGCATTGCTGAGTGTCCTTTGGCCAAGAATATGCCAGTGAGTGTGGGATTAACAAAGTCATGGAAAATGCAGCCACGTGGTGTAGAATAAATATCTGTCGGTTTCTCTTTTTGTTTCTTGTCGAATCCTGACCTTTATTTATGATAGATGAAAGTTAACATGAATTCAGGAAGCATGGTATATTCCATTTATAGGGAATAGTCTGCCTTTCTAATTATGCCCTGGAGACCTTGGTATACATGAGTGATTGTCTCCTTGATTTTGGACTAGCTTTGGTCTATCAATTTTTATTGTTTGACCTATGACACAATGTTCTGAAACCGGGAGGTGGGGGAAATAATTGGACAAGATAATAGTGGTAATACTGTCTGAGTAATCAACCATATTGAAACCAAGAATCCCTGTCAAGCTAGTTGTCTTTAACCTTAGTGTCTGGGCTATGGAGGCAGAGAGTATCTTCTCCAATGACCCAGGCCACAGAGTGATTGTGAGGGCGAACCAGCCAAATGTAAATCCTGCCCACTTCGGTGTCCTTACTCACATGCGCGCGCGCGCGCACACACACACACACACGTATGGAATCACTCACTCTCATTTCTAGCGAAGGTGATCAAGAGCTGAAACTTCCTTTTTGTTTTGTTTTAGAATAAAATGTTGCTGAGGTCAAATGTAATGTCTCCACCCTATAAACCAATAGCATCCAGGCAACAATTCCAGGAGATTCCTAATTTGTACAGCTCAGAGGCTGAGAAAAGCTATTTTAATAATATATTTATTCTTTTCCCCACTCTGCCAAGATTATTTGTGACCAGACATTTGGTTTAATGCTGTCTGATTTCACACAGAGGGTGGTACGTGTATGGAATGAGCTGCCAGAGGCAGTGGTGGAGGCTGGTACAATTGCAATATTTAAAAGGCATCTGGATGGATATATGAATAGGAAGGCTTTAGAGGGACATGGGCAAGGTGCTGGAAGTGGGACTAGATTGGGTTGGGATACCTGGGCGGCATAGACGGGTTGGACCAAAGGGTCTGTTTCCATGTTATACATCTGTATGACTCTATTTCCTAAAGTCAATCTTGAATCAAATACTAAGAAGGATGATTTTCCCCTCCCTGCCTGTGGCTAAATGTTTTGTCTCTCAACAGTTACCAAAACAGTGATTAGTAGATCTTTGTTAGAAATTGTTCATGGAAGCCTTGCCTGTCCTCTGTGGCCCATTTGTATTCATCATGAAATGTGCTGTTCAGAATTATATATGGATGGATTGCTCGGTATGTTCATGCCTGCAATACATGCGTGCAAGGGCGGCACGGTGGCACAGTGGTTAGCATTGCTGCCTCACAGCGCCAGGGACCTGGGTTCAATTCCCGCCTCAGGCGACTGACTGTGTGGAGTTTGCACGTTCTCCCCGTGTCTGCGTGGGTATCCTCCGGGTGCTCCGGTTTCCTCCCACAGTCCAAAAATGTGCGGGTCAGGTGAATTGGCTATGCTAAATTGCCCGTAGTGTTAGGTAAGGGGTATGGGTGGGTTGCGCTTCGGCGGGTCGGTGTGGACTTGTTGGGCCGAAGGGCCTGTTTCCACACTGTAAGTAATCTAATCTAATATTACCACAACGCAGTTTTCACCATCTGTTGTCCTCCATATAAACAACCTCAGTTATTATAAAGCTCCTGTAACATTTTCCCTGGCGTAAGTTAACTGAAGTTTGTTCAGGACTCAGAGCTAATAAAATTCACCTCAAGTGTAACTTATGACCTCTATATACAAAACAACTACAACACACTGTCTCATTCTGTTTTATGGTGACTGAATGAGTTGGCAATATATTGGAACACTTTTTTATTTTGTTCACTGTTGTCTATTTCTTTTTAATTGAGAAACCAAACTGCAAGATATCAGGAGCATATTATACTCAATTCTTTCTCCCTGAACAGTTTAACTCATACTAGATTGTGCCATTGTTCAGACTCATTCTTTATCAAGGGCCTAGAATTCTGAAACTCCACACCTCCATTGACCTGTAGCTTTCTCTTTCCTTCCACAACTTTTAAAGTCCAAATTTGGCATTGGCCAAACACACCTGATTTAGTTGCCTGACTTCCCTTCTATCCTTTTTAATTTGTGGTGTTGATGGTAGCCATGATGCGGAGGTGCCAGTGTTGGGCTGGGTTGGACAAAGTCAGAAGTCACATGACACCAGGTTATAACCCAATGGGTTTATTTGAAATCTCAAGCTTTCGGAGCTCTGCTCCTTTGTCAGGTTCAAGACTGTTCTCCAATAGCTTATGATTTCAAATATATCCACTAGGCTGTAAGCTGGTGTCGTGTGACTTCTGTTTTTTAATTCGGAGCTGACCTGCATTACAAGTGTTTGGAAATTTGCATTGGCTTGCCCTTTAAAATAAACCTGCTACCCAAACGAGTTCTGATGAGTTCCAGATTCATTCACAATTCTTAAAAGCAAAAATGTAATGTAAGAAATAGAATTGTAAATAGACTGAATGCCCTCGTGAGCATGCTTCACCATTCACTGTGATCATTGTTAACCTTCTGTTCCAAAAGCACTTTTCCACTCCCCACATCCCTTCATTCCCCAAGAGAACAGAAATCTGTCCATCTCAGCCTTGAACAATGAAGTAAATGTTTTTGGCAGTAGCTCTGAGTGTGAAGTAACAGATTTGATTCCTATTCCAGATACTGAAGCCCTGGACTCAGGCTGACATTCCCAGTGCAGCATTTGAAGGAGTGCTATACTGTCATAGAAGCTCTCTTTCAGATAAGTAAACCAAGCCCCATCTGCTTCAGATGAATGTGATAAGTCCAAAAGCACGATTCCAAGAAGACTAGCAGGTTCTCCTCTGTATTCTGGTCAATGTTTGTTCCCTCAAACTTCATTAGAATAGATTTACCTGGTCATTGGCACTTTGCTGTTTTGGGATGTCATTCTACACTAACTGCTAAAGGAGATGTTCTTCACTGGATTGTGAATGATACAATATAAATGAAAGTCTTTTAAGTCTTTCTTTAAGGGAATAGTTTAAAATTTGAATTAAATAAGCTTCTACAGTTTGCACTCATGGCACCCAGCAGTTTGTAATAATTTGCTTTGGCTTGACTTGTAAATCCTTTGCATAAAATGCCAAGCATATTCTCAACATCTTAATTATACATGGTCCTGCAAGATTGCCTTGCTCACTAATCCTGTAATGAGGCATTCCTGCTACCAGCTGTTCTGTTGAAGAACATTTCATTCTCTCTTGATTTGCTGACATAAAAGATCAAAATGTACCTTTCGTTCCCCCACTGGTTTACCAGACCAGATTTCCCCCTTGATCCTGGGAAAAATTTGTCTCTTTAAACCTTTTAATTGTCTTTGCCCTTCTCAAAGAATTTACTAATTTGACCAAAGTTTTTAGGAGCCTTGTAATAGGTCTCATTTGCAAGAAACATTATATTCATGACAATTGTAAGTAAATGCTTTCCAATAGCAATGAGCTCATTGAATTCAAAGTTCAGTAATTTTCTTTTCTTATTCACTCACAGAATGTTGCACGGCCAACATTTATTATTGTCCTTGAAAGTGTGGTGCTCAGCTGATGTCATGAATGCAATTGGGTAGCTTGCTGGACCATTTCACAGAACAATTAAAAGCCCAACACATTGCTGTGGGCCGAGTGTAAGATGTTAGTCAGATTAGGTAAGGACGGTAGATTTCTTTCCCAAAAGTGTGTCCTGTGAAACAGATGGATTTTGTCGATAATTGGTTAGTTTCACACTTGGTACAGAGCAACATTCCACAGCTTAAAAGTGATAGTGACCAGGTAATCTGTTATCGTAAATAAATTTGAGGGAATAAATATTGGCTACAGCACTGCAGACAGCTTGCTACTCTTCTCTGCATTGTGGTCACCAATAATGATGGGCTTTTTACTCCAGATTTATTTAATTATATATATTTAAATCCCCCCCCTACTGTGGGATTTAAACCAATGTCCAGATCAGTGTTCTATACCTCTAGTTTGTTAGTCCAGTAACTAAATCCCTAGGCTGTCATATCTGTTAAAAAGCACTGACCATTTTGAAATACATCACTGCACTCATGTCCTCTGTTATCTGAAAGCAAGCAACATACATTAAGTGCTGTTTTCATTTTACCTCTGACTCTCTGTAATTTAACAAAGAAACTATATTTTTAATTTTTAAAACATGTTATGGTATTCCCTGATGGTTTAATTGATTTAATGCCCACGTGGAAGTGAGCAATGAATTTCCAGGTTAGCAAATGTGGTTAGCAGGTTCACAGAGAGATCAGCAGGAGGGCTCTCCATCCGTCCACAGCACAATGAGTGAATGAGGGAGGAGAAAAATCAAGTCCTGGGTATGTGGTCTTGGTGTCTAATCATTAAACCCTGCTGGAAAATGCACATGATTGTTGGATGGGTTCAAAATCAAGCTTGGACGCTGATGCACAGCATAGTTGAATATCATGCCAGTATTTTATATTGATACTTGTGTGAAGAATGGTCACTTGCATGTGGTCGTGTTCAGAGTTCTTCATACATGAATGCTTTAAGGATAAACAGAGAGAAATAGGAGTTAAGAGATTAGCAGCACAAAACTGTGTTGTGTTTTCAGTAAACATATATAAGTAAACTTCTGGCATTGTGTTCAGAGCTTTGTCAGATTAATGTTTGTTGACTCGTGGACCACAAACAGAACAATTGTTTGTTCTATTAACACAAAGCACTTTTTAAAAGAAGCCATTGCTGTTGTGCAGGGGCTGTTATATTCTTAATATTTTCCACCTCTTGTTCCTGTTGGTGACATTCCCACAGCATCAAAACCCTTCAGAAATGCTGAGGAATCTGTCTTTGTGCCCACCATTTAATGTTAAATTACAGAGAGTCAGGGATAGAATGAAACAGCACTTAATGTGTGCTGCCTGCTTTCAGTTAACAGATGTCATGAGTATAGTGATGGATTTCAAAACTATTGGTGCCTTTTAACAGGTATGATGGCTTAGTGATTTAGGCTCCAGTTAACAGTCCTAAGTTTTTAAACTTAAGTGAACTCAGTATATTGATAGCTTAAGTGTTAATAGTGCGCAGTCAATGCAAATTATAGTTAGTGTCCCTTTGCAGGCGAGTAATTTCCAACTGTTAAACCCTTCCCCAAGGTGTTTATATCCTTGACTATTTAATAGTTGTTTGATAGTGCAAAACTTGAGTATTACTGAAAAAAGGACAAGTGTTCCCTTGTGTATTTTCTATCGCATCATCTTGACCAGAGTCCACTTGCCAATCAATCAGTACCCTTTATCATGCAGTATAAATTGTTGTTCCCTTTGAAACGTGATATTCTTGTGTCCATGATGCTGAGTATAAAATTAAGAATATCTCTTCCTTTCAGCAATACAAATTAGTAGATTAAAATCTAATGAAGGAATGACTTTTCATTCATTGAATGCCTTGCATTACTTCCCTATTTGCAGCAAACGTCACATGTAGTGTAATGAACTCCATCACTTCTAATTGTAAATAAACTCTCATTTCAACCTATGTTTTGAAATCCTCTTGTGTTGGTCTGAATTGAGATCAATATGACTAGAGAACGAGGCCAGGCTTTAGTGGTCTGTGCACTAAGTGTTGAGGCAGGGGACTTGGGGAGCAATTAACTTCCATTCTTAGGGAGGATGTCAAAGGGAGAGGGGTTTTGACAGCAGTGTTAGAGGCAGCTTTCAGTGGTCAATCCTACTCTCATCCTAATGCCCTCAGATGGGGCAAACTGAGCCTCCCCCACCCATTTGGCAGGCAGGGATACCCTGAATTGTATCTTGGAAAGGCAACCATTTTTCTCACCTGCCAAGAAGGTAGGTAATTGGGCTGGTCAAAATTGACCATTTAGGCCTTAATTGGTATTAGGCTGGGAAGGTTGCCTATGGAGTTTCTCACCCAGATCTCCATTTACAGGGGTATCAAGTAGAGAATAAGTATCTCTTTGAACCAAACTGTCTAATTATTCATTCTTCCTGCCACCTGAGGAGAGGGAAAGTTGCACTTTTGGAGTAAGAGAGTGAATACCGGAGATGTGAACTTTGAAAAAGGCATTAGCTAGTCGAAGAAACAAAATAAGTTAACATTTGTGAGTGGAGCCCCCTTTCTTTTATAGGGACCTACCATTGTCTATATTTCCCTTTTTCAAAACCTGACTGAGCTGCAGAGCGATGGTAGCACATTTTATTTATTGCAGCAAAGTCTAACCTTGTTCTTCTCAATTACTCAAGCATTTGATCTCTTACCCATGTTACCACCTGCACAGAGATTGTCTGTGTTGAAAAAGTACAAATAGGGATTCTGCACACACTGCTTGAGCTTGATGGCTGCCCCAGTCACCATTTTATTGAGTGTATTAACCTACTTTGCATTTGAGATGCAGAGGGAAGTCCAATTCAATATGTTAGTGTTTGTAGACCTCAAAGTCCCACTCTGTTGTGTCTAAGTTATGGTTTTAATTGATAGAAAACAGTGGAGATTTGGGCTAACGGCTTTTTTTCCATTAAAGTATCCAGTTTAAAAGCTTTGCTGCTCCCCAGGTATTGATGTGTAACTACATACCAGGAGTGTTCTTGGCCCAGCAGCATTCTGATACTTGCAATTTGCATTCAGATCTTGCTTTAAGTGTCCAGTGTTGTTGCATTTGCCTGTCATATTTTGGTTTGGCTCAATGACTGCTTTCCATAATACAACTCGTTTTCCCTGGGAAAATAGTAGTTTTGATGTGAGCCATTTTCATTGCCTTTAACGTATATTAAGATCCTGCGAAATGTAATTAATTGCAGATACCTTGTATTCTTTTCTCTCATTTTTACTTAGGTTTTGAAGGATGTTCAATGGTTCCTTCAATCTACCCTTTGGAAACACTCCATAATTCTCTCTCCCTGAAACAAGTGAATGAATTCCTTACATCCATCTCTGAAATTTGTGGGAAATCTCATGATGGAACATCAAAAGGTAAAAGGTGCACTTGTCACCGAGACTGATACAATGAGAACGTTCCTTTGGCTGTGTTATCTGTCAATGTATCTCAGCATGAACTGAAATTATGAAATTTCAGCACTGTTTCACAACTCAATATATCACATTACATGACTCAACCCTAACGTTTTAACAAAGAAAAGAAATCCAGTTTCTGAGATATCTTGCAGATTGGCTGGTGAATGGGAAAGAAAAAATATCATGGTTCTGAAGCTGGCCTAAGGCATGTGTGATAGCATGCATATACCTCAGTCAAAGAGTTATGGGATCCAAACCTACTGCAGAGATTTGAGTACATTGTGTTGCCGTGGTCTTACCAGACCATAGGGATTTTCTCTCATTAGCGAGAGACAACTGGTAGAGATTTAACCTGAGGGCCACTCTACCTCAGGCGAGGGGAGAAGTTGAGAAGGAGAGTCCTTCATACTAACCTCTGCCAGTGATGGGAATTGAACTCACGCTGTTGGCATCACACTGCTTCGCAAACCAACCATCCAGCCAACTTGACACTTCAGTGCAATACTGTGTCAGTAATACACTGTTGAATGTGCTGTATGTCAGATGAAATGTTAAACAAGGCCCCATCCACCCCTTCATTTGGATATAAAAAGTGCTTTGGTATTATTTCATAGGACAAGTCTGGTTTCCCCCAGGTAAAAGTACCTGAGTGTTTTTTTGCCTTCACCAATATCACTAAAGCAGGTAAGCAGTTTTGGAGCTTGCTGTGCATAAATTGAATTGTAGAACAAGATAGAATCCCGATGGTGCAGAAAAAGGCCATTTGGCCCATTGAGTCTGTACTGACCTTCCAAAAATATCCCACCTTTTCCCATAACCCCTCATTTACCATGGCCAATCCACCTAACCTGCACATCTTTGTGGCAGGAAGCCAGAGTACCCGGCAGAGACTCACATAGACACGGGGAGAATGTGCAAGCTTCGTGGACAGTCACCTAAGCTGGAATCAAACCCAGTTCCTGGTGCTGTGAAGCAGCAGTGCTAACCACTGGGCCAGCCTACTGCCCCAATTTGGCTGGTACAGTTCTGGTGATCACATGACAGAAAGCCATTTTCACTGGTTTCATAGATGCTGGAATACCTCTGCCTCCCATGAATATTGCTTTGTTTGCTGCATTGAATGACAAGTGAAAGAGACAGGTCAGCACTGAATTCAACGTGCCCACAATAGCAAAGCCAGAGACCCAGAGATGCACTGAACAGCAGACCTATTACAAGCCACACTTACAGGGCACTTGAGACCCAGGTGATCGCTGGGCCATTTTAAGAATGAATGAACTTGCATCTGTATAAAGCCGTTTACTGCATCAGGACCTCCTTTCGCATTTTACAGAGCTAGTGAAGAGTATTTTTGAAGCATAGTTAATATGGTATGGCTTGCAATGGCCTCTGTTTTGAATTCATTGGTAATGTGTATAATATTCATTGTTATATTGCAGAACTTTCAGCAATGTTTGAGACCATGGGGAATAGCCAGCCCACAGTAGATGCGTATATTCCTCAACAAGTCTTGCCCTCCACAGTTGCTTCCCTTTCATCCCGTCCTCGCTCAGAGAACCCTCCGTGGTGTAAGTAACCTTTGTTCTAGAATATATATATAAATATATATAAAAGCATTACTGTATATTTCTCACATCAACCACCTCTACAGAATATTGGTATTTAAGTAAGAAACATAAAGAATCAAGACCCATAAAATTGGAAAGTATAGAGATGAAGTGAATTAACAGAAGCTTACAATTGTATACCACCTTTAATGCAGTGAACAATCTGAGGCGATTCACAGAAATGTATCAGAAACTGAGCCACATAAAAATATACTAGAACTGATCATTGAAACTTGGTGAAAATAAAGATTGGTTTGAGTTTGCAGTTTGAAAAGGCTGAGGATTGTTTAGAAACATAGGAAACTTAAGCAGAAGCAGGCCATTTGGCCCATCAAGTCTGTACCACCATTCAACAATATCATGGCCGATTCTGTTGTAGCGTTGTCCTTTTTCTCACTGTGAGCAAGCACTGGGGGATTGTCACGTTCACTCAGGAGTTAAAGACAATAAAGATTATCTTGGCACAGTCCATGTACAAAACACTTCATCCATGATGATATGTGCTTGATTACACAGGTGTTAGACCATTATAATGAAATAAATGAGTTAATAACTGACTGCAAATGGTGTACAACGCATTGGCTTAATTCCAAGTGAATGCCAACTGAACATTCCCCTTTGCAAGTGTGAGTTAGTGCTGAAATGACAAACTGTGCATTGGTATGAGATCTTATGGTGAGTCTCATCTCCACTAGACATTGTGATAGAAAGTATGTGTGGAGACTCAAAAATGAACGTCTTATCAAATCAAGTCTATCCTATCAAATAAAAGACCTCTATCAAATCATTCCTCAGACTTCTGTTTATCTGTTCATATTTTTACAAACTCAAAAAATTCCAAACCCTCTTATCAGATGCATCTGCTCAATCTCGGAAGAGTGTCTTCCTTCTACAGCAGTGTAATATTATTTCTCTTACTCAAACCAGCCATTCTGTCACCTAGCTAACTGTGATTATGAATTCAATACAAATCTGCCCAAACCTAATCTGTGGGCTATCAACTAAATGATGGAAAAGGATTTCACTACATCAGTCTAGATTTGCATTTTTCCTGGTTTGACAATGTATCCATTTTAAAATTCTTATCATTATTTTCATTTACCACCGTCCATCTCTATGTTTATAAACTCCTCCAGCCCCACAACTCAGCCAGATTTCTGTGCTTCGCAAATCCTCACCTCTTGTGCATCCTTGATTTTATCTTAGTACCATTGACTGCTGTGCCTTCAGCTTCCTAGGCTGAAACTTCTAGAATTCTCTTTCTAACTTCACTGTCTCTCTAACTCTGTCTGCTCCTGAAGATGTTCCTTAAAATCTTGTTTGACCATATTTTTTAATCAACTGTCTTAGAATCACCTTTTGTAACTGGTGTCAGATAACATTCTTGAAGCACATTGTGATGTTTTATTGTTAAAGGTGGTATATAAATGCAAGTTGTCATCAAATGTTTGCACTACCCTCCCTTTGTTTAAATAGCCATGCGCACATTGGTTGTAGGGGAAACACACAATCAAGCATTTTACACCTCTCAAATTCTTCAGTCTGAAGAGAAAAATTATGGAGTGGTTGCGGGTGGTTATCTGTGCCATCAGACAGCTGTGTTATTGTACATTTGCAAATCTGCCAAGGCTTAATTCCCTGTGACTAAGCTGATAATGAATTACTTTTGCTTTGGATTTTCTTTGACCTGGTTACTGCTAGTAGTTGGTAATTAAAAGGTTATGGCAGACTGACTCTGAAGGTGCTGTTTTACATCGCTGTATCTGTGTGCAGTATTGAACCCAGAGAGGGAATAAAGAGATTTGGTTCTTTTCGCAATAATCTCGTGATTCTCGATACTTGCTTGTCTGGTCCAACATTGAGGCAGGCCTGGAACTGAATATAGACTGACACGGACACTGTGCCAGACACAAGTAATGTGAACAGTGAACACCAGTTCTGTCAAAGAAACATTTTGAACTATGACCACAAATATTGTAATTTTAAAAAGTTTCTTGAAACAGATGCAACATCGTAGCCGAAACTAAATGTGGATAAGATGGAATCACATTATATATCTTAATATATTTCATCATTGATATATTAAATAAACATGGGTTATTTACAGCATCCACTATTTTGGTTTTTATAAGAATGGGTATATTAACAAAATCCTTCAGTTGGATATTGCTGCTGCTTGTTTTTCTTTGTCATCTTCAGTTGGCCTCTTGTAAGCTTTTATTTAAAATGTATGTTTTCCAATATTAAAGCATTACTTGTCAATAACAATTGAGTTTAAAATAAATACTTACCAAATTGGCAATCAAAGTTTGTGTATTTTCCATATGTGCTTTATCCAAATACTGCTACATTTAATTAAATCAGATGCATAAGATCCATGGTTGGTATGCCTGGATATGTCTCACAGTTCGGGCTGACACTAATGGTGCCATGTTTATCATGTAATGAAGCCGTAATTCACAGCTAAATCAATGGGAATTGTGGAGCAGCTTCCACTGCTGCATATAAAAGCAAAGTACTGCAAATGTTGGAAATCTGAAACAAAGACAGAAAATGCTGTAAAAACTCAGCAGGTCTGGCAGCATCTGTGGACAGAGAAAGACAGTTAATGTTTTGAGTCCGAAGTGACTTTTCTTCAGATTGTCAGTGATGCATACTTGAGAGTTTTCATTGTTTAATGATTTCTTTGATTTGTCTGCATTTTTAAATACAGATAGCAGTGGTCCATCGAGCACTGTGTCGAGTGCTGGTCCGTCATCTCCCAACACCTCTGACAACTCCCCCCGGTTTAGTTTCAGCGATAAATCATCACTCACGCCTCAGAGCAGTGAAGAGCAGCAGCAATCTGTCCATGCAGCAACTCCAAACCAACATCCTGGCTGCAATCACAAGGACCTCCAACTGACACCAGCTCTTCAAACCAGTCAGGGGCAGCAAGTCATTCAAGGTCAACAGCTGCACCAGAATCATAGTGACCCACAGCTGATGGGGAGTATGACTGGGCAGGGACAGCAGACAGTGCAAGGTCTGGTGGAAACCTAGCAGTGATTGTTCTGCAGCATTGTGCCACCAGACATGATAGCTGCTCATCTGCTTCTGTTAAACAGAATATTTTATAAATGTCACTTGCTGACTCTGGGGTCAGTACAATGAATTAATGCTGCACTGTAATACAGAGAGGTTGGATGTTCCAGCTTTGGGCTTTGGTGGTTGTTATCACCTTGTGCCTCTGGTCCCCCACGTGGTGTTGGTGTAGGTGAGGTGTCTTTCTATCCCTTGTGATGGGTGATGTATTTGTATGGTATGTCAATCTTCTTCCTATAACCATGTACAGAAAGCGAGCCATTTCTTCATCCATGTAGTTTGTAAATTGTAAAAGATTATTTAATGATGGTATTTTGTAAATAAGGAACAAGTTAATCCTCATAGGACTGATAGGACTTTAGTCTCCAATCAGTTTTCCTTCCACCAAGATTCTTTCCATTAGCATAACTGTGTGTTGTGGAGCTTAATGAAGCAAGACAGACCTGACATGTAAATCTTAAGTCCTTAGCCCAGTTACTACTTTGATAACAACACAAAGGTCGAGCCTTGCTTACAGGGCAGCTGTGATGTCCTGTGAGTTATGAACCAGAGAGATATTTCTGCCAAGTTAGCCAATCTCAGACAGCAGTTGGGTATCACCAATTGATCTTGACATCCCTCTTTGGTGATGAGGAAAATTCACTAAAAAGGTTCAGTGGACACCTGTGGCCAATAAACCACCTCAGTTTTATTTTGTTCTGCTTGGCTGTTTAATTCAAGGCATAAAGCTTCACTTGTAGTTTTTAGCAGTTGTTGGGTCATTACTCTAGAAATTGAATAATGAGTTGAAACACTGCCAGGACTCATTAGACAGAATGACCACTTGGGTGTGATCCTGTTGGCTGTTGCTGCATATGGAACCTCACTTGGAAGAAGAGGGGAGAAACGCAGTTGAGGAACATGCAAAGCCCACTGTGTGCTAAATAACAAAGCTTCAGAAAATTCAAAGTTGAAACAGTCAATAATCGATCAGTAAGTTTGAACAGTTAAGCTATGGCATCATGCAATTTACTTATCTCTGCCAGCCATCACCTCTGAAGTAATTAAGAATGAACAAAAGTGCTAGTCTTGCCAGTGAAGCAAGATCTTACGAAAAATGTTTTGAATAGTTTGTCGGTGTAAGTAAATGCTATGGTTTAACTGTTCAAAGGGGGCTGCAGCTCTGAAGCATGTAGGATTAATGAATTTTCTTATTTAATACACCCAAGTTTGTCAGATTTATCCATCGGTGTCTTGAATGTATTACATGTGATCTTTATGGGAGATATCCACCTCTATATCAGTCTCATCTGATAGTTTGTCTCAGTGTCCTGAGCTCAGGGAGAGAAAAAGCAACTAGTATTGCAATACTTGATTACAGCCAAACAACTCGTGTGTGTGTGTGTTTGTGTGCATGCATGTGTATGTGCATTTCTGTGTATGCATCTTCACCACATACAGGATTGTGTATGGCTGGAACATTTACCACAGTTAAACAGCCTGACACAGCTACCTAGACTTGTGCATGAAGATTGTTGACAATGAGACAGTAACCGACAGCTGGTTCCCACAGACCATGACCCTCAGCATGAGTCAATACCTTCTGGAGGAGAAGAACCTGATAATTTGTGCGTGAATTGTCCTGTGCTATAGTTATAACCTTGACAGGGCTGTATGAACAATGTGCTTAGCGTTCAGTCAGCAGCATATGGAAAGCAATCACCTCATGATATGGATGACAGTGTAATGACTATAGTAGTTTTTTTTTAAAAACCATCAGTTTAGAAATGTTTTATTTCTGTGTTTTATCAGTAGGCTAGTCTGGACATCTGCTGTTTGAGGTTGTTGTGATAGGAAATTTTAAAAAAACTGGTGTTAGTGTTACAACACGTGGCAAACGCTCCTGCTTAATTTAAAACCAGCAACACAGAAAAGAGTTATCCTGTGCAGTAATCTGTAAGAATTAGAGGCCAAGAACTATTTAAAGTAAAAATTAACAACTTTATTTCTTAAAGTATAACAGAGAATAAATAACTAGCAACTATTTACAGTTTGTTCCTCTAACCTATGTTTTTTACCTCCCCTTCTATAATACTAGCCAGATAAAACTCCCAATTAAGATTTATAGAAAATTCCAAACTTTAAAACCAGCCAGCAGTTGAATTTTCTCTCTGTCTTCGTCGGTAGATTGGCTCTCCAGGTCAGTGTTGAGGTTTTTCTCTGTGCAAACTCCTTGTCCTTGTACCTCTCGGAGAGTTCTGACTAGCAGTCTATAGCTGTAGGTCTTGTGGCAGTTCCCCTCCCAAATGTTCAATTTTCCCCAGTCTTATACCCCAAACCATCAGATTGTGTCATTGGCTTTTAAGGTTGTTAATATACTCAATACAAACTTAATTGGAATTTTTGGGGGTATAATTTAAACTGGCCTAATTCAAATCTGTTTTGTTGTTTCCAGACAACTAGCTACCCCAGTAGCTGGAGCACATGTTGCATTGTATCTTATTGAGAACATTTGGTGCTGTCACTGCTAGCTTTTACTCTCTTAAAGGTATAGTACACCCATGTCTTCATAACATTAGTCAAGATGAGATGTTTCCACAAGATCTTGGGCTATTGTAGGTCAGCTGAGAGTGTGGAATCAACCCATGCATCTCAAAATGAGACAGGAAAGTTAACACTCTTGAGCAAATTTTAAGGCTGGTTTTAGTTTTCTCCAGTTGTCAACCCCATTGGGGTCATTCTATAATGATTGTGACAGTGCATTGTGTGTGGTGTTGGAGTAAGTGTTTGAAGTTTATGGGCTGGCCAGTACCTGCCCATACAACGTTCAGGATTCCAGCCTTTGTTAGTGGTGTACAAAAGCAAGGACGTGATGTTCAATCTTTATAAAATGCTGATTCGTCTTCGCTTAGATAACTGGGGACAATTCTGGACACCACACTTTAGGAAAGATACAAATGAAATTGACAAGAATGGTATTGGGCTTGAGGGATTTCACTTCTATGGAGAAGTGAGTGTGATTTAAGGTTGTGTAGATTTAGAGCTGCTCAGAGTTATAACGGATTTTATAGATTGAATAAGAAAAAAATCATTTCCAAGGATAAGATGGGTCTGATATCAGAGGATTTAAAGTAATTAGCAAAAGAAGCAAAGAGATTAGATATTAATTATGCAGCAAATTTATATAATCTGAAATGTACTGCCTGCAAGGACTTTGGAAGCAGATTCAATAACCTTCAAAAGTTAAATAGTTGAAAAAAAATTTGCAGGGTTTTAGGTCAAAGCAAGGGGAGTGGGAAGTCTCAAGAGGATTGATGCAGGAATGATGTTTTCCCCAGCTGGAGGGGTTTTGAGAAGCAGTGGATACAGTCTCAGAATAAGAGGCAGGTCATTTAGGACTGAGACAAGGAATCTTTTCGCTCTGAGGGTTGTGACTCTTTGGAATTCTCTACTCAGGAGTACTGCGGAGGATCCGTCAATGAGGATACCCAAGATAGAGATTGGCTGATTTCTAGATTTTAAGGATATCGACAGAAATGGAAAGAGTGCATTGAGGTGATGCCATCCTAATTATTAGATGACCAGCCATGATCTAGTTGAAAGGAGGAACAGGTTAATTGGGCCAAATGGCCTATTTGTGTTTTTTTTTCATAGCTAGCCAAGATAAGTGGACTGCAGCCAGCATTTATTGCTCATCCCTCATTGTGTTAAGAGCCCCACAGTGCTGTGGGTCTGGAATCATGTGTAGGCCAGATCAGGTGAGAATGACAGTTATCTACCCTAAAGGATATTAGTGAACCAGAGGTTTTTTTCCAACAATCGTCATTAGACTTAAAATGCCAGATTATCTCCCATGGCAGGATTCAAATCTGGGTCCTCAAAGCATTACCTGGGTCTCTGACATACGAGTCAAGTGACAATACCACTAGGCCATCACCTCTGTTATGCTTCTAAGTAAATGGTAATCTCTTTCAAACAGCCTGCATAGACATGATGGACCAAATGGCCTCCTGCCCATAAGATTCCATGAAGTGGGTTGGCATGTCAATTGTTACAAAGCTGGGGTTAGCTATAAATGTGCAATAAATGCCTTCCATGTCCTGAGACTAACTTTACATACAAAGTTTAATATTGTGTGGCGTACCTCTTGTTGACCATGCTCCTGCTGTTTTCTAGTGCTAAACCAATGAACCAATGTATGAGTCTTTAGGTACTATTTCCAGATCTAGCCACAATCTGAACGGGCAGCTTGTGGAGTTGAACTATGAACCCAGCAGTACAAGTGAACAGGGCATAAAAGCTTCTAACACCAAACATTACATGTCATCGAAGCCCTGTTTCTCATGTATTACCACAGATCAGTTCATTGGGAATATTTTAAAACAATTATTCACGCTTGCGATTTTCACTCCAGGCCGCGAATAACCCTGTCTCAGCCCTTCACTAAAGGAAGGGTGGATGGTGCATGAGTCCATAGCACTCATCTCAAACTGCTGGTTGGTTAAATGCCTGATGTTTATGTGTGTTTTTAAAAGAAATCTCGATGTCTTATCACTTTGAATTTTTAATATGGATTGGGATTAGTTTGTGATGAGCTATTTGAACTCAGCCAGAGTGGAATTTTGGGAAATAACAAGTTAGCCTTTTAAAGCTCCTGGCCAAAGGAAAATTCCTATTCCTTATTATTGTTGCAGTGATCCTTGATCATGAAAACACATTGCAAGGAAAGAAGCAAGCTTGCTTGTGATACTGGCCCTCCCCTGATGATAAAGCCCTCTGATATACACTGCCTGAGAGTGTGCAGGAGGTGTCTCTGAAGATGAATCTGTACTTTCGCCAAAGCAGATTTAGGATTTATTTTTTAGTCTTACGCCAATTAAAGACTGAATTGTAGTTTTTGAGGCTGGGCAAAATTTGATCAAAGATTGTACTGTGTTCAGGCTATTCTGTTGTACTCTGAAATTGAGTGTGTAAATATATAATCATAATGTTTTGGTCTCGAGTTAAAACTACTTTTGTTCTTTCACCAACACATTTTGCAGTTTTCAAATAGTGTACTGAGTTAATGTAGACCCTAGATAAGTTTGCTAAATAGTTGAATAGGTAGACATGATAGAAAAGGGAAGCTGAAGTTAAGAAGTACATGCAACGATACTTTTATTTGTTCATGGATGTGGGTGTCATTGACTATGCCACCCCTTTAATTACCCTGGGGAAGAGGGTGATAAGCTGCCATCTTGAACACTGCAGCCCTAAGGGCGTAGATACACCAGTGGTGTGGTTAAGAAGGGAGGTCCAGATTTTGGGATAAAAACAAATGGTCCCAAGGTGCGTAGAACATAGACACAGGCTTCCTGCACCTTCTGCTTTTATTAAATCTGGAATTTTGCCAAACTTCTGTTTGTCTTTCATTTTTAATTTATTAAACATTTTAACATTCAAGTAACAACAGGAAGACGAGAGAAGATGGTGAAATTTAAAACCCTTCTTCTCTGGTCCCATTGCAGTGGGCGAATCAGGAAGAATTAGTTAAATTTGATACCTGACTTGAGCCAGGATAGGGCCAACACAGCATGGCAATACAGTCGGTGAGAGGGACTAGGAAGTGACAATATAATGTTCTGCTGTTGGAAAATCCATCAACACACAGGGACTGAACAGAGTTGAAGCTACAGTGTCACAGCTGTAATTGTAATTCACATATTTTTTTCAAAATAGGCTCTGGATCAAAGTTAGGTCAGTATAGTGGGAGGAGACATGTGTGAAACATAACTGCTCTGGCGTAGACCAGCTTTGCCAGATGGCTTGTTTCTGTACAGTAAAGTTCTGTGTAACTCGTGCAAAATTTCTTAATCTGAGTCCGAATCTGTCTATTGTTTTGTTTCTCCCCACATCTTCATTTTCAGAAGTTTTATCACTGTTACTGAGATCAATACATGTTGGCACTATTTAATTGATTTTAACGATAAATCAAAGAACTTTGCACTGTAAAGTAGAGTTGTAACACTGGCTATAATTTCACTTTTGCGAGGTTAAAAACTGTTTTTGTATTTGTGGCTGTTGTGCAATTTTGTTGTTCCAGCAAAATAAAACCCATGGAGAAATAAAGCATTTTACAAATGAAAAGTTGCAGAACTCAACCCTTGAGAGAACTCAACGTGGCACTTTTGGAAACTGTAGCAATAGACCGTACAGAAGGAAACCAGTTGGCCAATTCACCCCATTGTTGCTGTATTCTAGAGCAATCTGGAATGAGTTTCACTCACTTACTCTCTCATATCCCTGTATCTTCCTCTGCTTTGTCTGTCTGAACCATCAGCTGGAGTAATCCCTACATAATCATCTACCCTCTCCTTTTAACCTATTTGATCAGTTCAGAGATGTGCAGATTAGGTGCATTAGTCATGCTTAATTGCCCATAGTGTCCAGGGATATACAGGCCACGTGGTTTAGCTATGGGAAATCCTGGGTTACATGGATAAGGTAGGGGGGAATGGGTCTAGGTGGGGTGCTTTTTGGAGGATCATTGTGGACATGATGGCTTCCTTCTGCCCTGTAGGAATTCTATAATTCTCTGAAGCTTTTGATCACTTGTCTTAATGTCTCCTGATATGTTAGGTTTTGTTTGCTGATGCTATGAAGTATATTGGAATATTTGACTACATTAAAAAAGCTAGATAAATACAGGTTGTCATTGGTTCCAATACTTACCCACCTTTCCCTCAAAGATGTTATGTCCTCTGTCTCAGCTATTCCCTGTGACAAGATGTCCCTAAGCCCAAAAACCTTATATTTCTTCTACCTTTTCATCACTTTCTTTCAATTTAAACAAAAAAAATTCATAGGAAGCTTGTCATAGAGATGTACAGCATGGAAATAGACCCTTTGGTCCGACTCATCTATGCTGCCCCGACATCCTAAATTAATCTAGTCCCATTTGTTAGCATTTGGCCCATATCTCTCTAAAGCCTTCCTCTTCATAGACCCATCCAGATGCCTTTTAAATGTTTTAATTGTACCAGTCTCCACCACTTCCTCTGGCAGCTCATTCTATACACAAACCCTCCCTGTGTGTGACAAAGCTGCCTCTTAGGTCCGTTTAAATCTTTCCCCTCTCACCTAAACCTATGCCTTTTAGTTTTGTGATTTGAAAGAACTTATATTAACAGAGCTGATGAGGGTGTCACTAAAGAAGTCCAATAAAGCAGACATCAACATTGTAATGAAAAGTCATAAACTGATGAATGACTGATATAAGGACAGACTTTCTCTTGTTTATTAAATTATTGCATTACACTCTTTCTTGATTTGGTTGGGGCTGTTTTCACTTTTTACTCACTTGATATAAAATTTAACATAAAACTGGTGTGTATGTGTATATGGTGATTGGTGAAGGCTATCAATGTGTTCATTATGTATTTTTGGAAGCAGTTGAGGAAAGATTGCAATGAAATCTGCATACTCATTTCATCTCCAACCCTTCTAGCCTGAGGGTGTGGAGAGATTTGTTGTAAATTAGATTATTCTTTGACTGGATGTACTCCATATCTTAAAATTATTTATTAATGGGATAATTTCCAAAAGAGGCTTTCTCAAATAAAGGCTGGGGCCTTGGGCAAGGTGTCTTTACATTTTATACAGAATCCACTGGATTTTATTGTGGTTTTAATTACAGACCTGTTGAAGAAACCAAAGGGAAAGTCCTGTTAAAAGCAAAATACTGCGAATTCTGGAAATCTGAAATGAGAACAAAAAATTGTTTAGTAAGTCAGCAACACCCGAGTTAACAATTTGGCCCTGGTGAAAGGTCACTACCCTCTGTTTCAGTCTCCACAGATTCTGCCTGACCTGCTGAATGTTTTTCAGCATTTTCAATTTGTATTTTGGAAGAGTCTGACTGACTGTTACACACGCACAATGCTAAAGGAAGGGTGAGCAAGCCGTCTTGAGTGGAGTCTGTAGCTTGGGAGTCTGGGCAACACAGTGACATTTGCTTGGTCACAAAACATTTGCAGTTGACTTGCAGAAAGTGCCAAAATACGCAGCCATTCATCAGGGAGAGAAAAGCAGGTTAGCATTTCAAATGGTGACCTTGTGTCAGTATGTCTAGTGAAAGTCACTCCTGAATTGCTATGACTTTTTTCTTTCTCAGATCCTTTGTTCTTGGGATGTTACAGTAGCTGGCTAATTTTTGCCTGTCCCTAATTGCTTTGAAAAAGCTGTTGGTGGTGAGCTGCCTTCTTAAGCTGCTGCAGTCATTGTGGTGAAGGGACACCCACAGTACTGTCAGGGACAGTGTCCAGATTTTTGACTTGATGATAGTAGACGAGTGGTGAGACAGCTCCAAGTCAGGATAGTTTCTGTCTTGGAGGGTAACTTGCAGGTAATGATGTCACTGTACACCTGTTGCCTGTAATCTTGGTTGTAGAAGCAGTGGATTTGAAAGGTGTTGTCAAAACAACCTTTGTGAGTGGCGACAATACATCATCCAGATGATGGTCCCTGAAGCCAGGCTGATGCAGAGTGGGAATGTTTAAGGTGGTGAATGGGATGCTGATGTTGTTGAGCTCCTTGAATACTGTTGCAGCTGCTCTCATCCAGACATGAATGGAGGTTTCCCAATTTGTACCTTGTGGACGATGGCCTGGTATGCTTCCAGTATGTACAATTGATCCAGCCTTACCACAGCAGGGCTTATTATGTGGACTCACTAACCTTTACAACTTTGTCTGCCAAAATCTATCCATCTTCGCTGTGAAGTGTCAACCTGTCCTCTAGATGCAACACCTCTGAGGTTGTTCTACTATAACGTGCATTTTGTTAATGCAAGTTTGCTGTAGCGCAGTTGATGAATTGGGGACACTTTCTAAAGTGCAAACTTTTAAACCATGTGTTGGCTATAACACAATGACGTCACCAACACTTTAAGTGCTGTTTCTAAAGTGCGATTTTTTTTAATATAATGCAGGGTCACACAAGAATGCAACCATCATGTTATAGAAGAATGACCTGTACAGGTTTCACTGCTCTGTGTGTGAAGACTCACTTCCTGATTTTAATTCTGTTCAAAGAAAATCCAAATGTAGAAAGACTAATCATCCACTCATTTCAGAACCTGCATTTATATAATGTAGTAAAACACTCCAAACTCTTCACAGTATAGTTATCAGGCAACTTTTCCTGATGAAGGGCTTATACCCGAAATGTTGAATTTCCTGTTCCTTGGATGCTGCTTGACCTGCTGCGCTTTTCCAGCAACACATTTTCAGCAACATTTGTCACTGACCCACATTAGAGGAATTTAGGGCAGATTATTCAAATGACTTTGGTTTTAAAGAGTATCTTAAAGGGTGAATTGGTGCCCACAGGATTAGAGAGTGTATCCCAGAGCTTTAAGCCCAGGCAACTGAAGGTATGGTTCTCAATGGTGGAGTGATTCAAATCTGGGATGCTCCAGGGGGTAGAATTGGATGAGGATAGATATTTTGCAACGTTTAGATTCTTCACACAGCGGGTTGTGAGTTCATGGAATGCCCTGCCCGTATCAGTGGTGAACTCTCCTTCTTTATGGTCATTTAAGCGGGCATTGGATAGGCATTTGGAAGTTATTGGGCTAGTATAGGTTAGGTAGGATTTGGTCGGCGCAACATCGAGGGCCGAAGGGCCTGTACTGCGCTGTATCCTTCTATGTTCTATGTTCTATGTTTCAGGGCTGGATGCAGTTAATGAAAATAAAGATTGGGTAAGGTCATGGAGAAGAAAGAAAACAAAGAGGATTCCGAATCAAGGTGTAGTTCAACTGGGAGCCAAGGTATACCGTCAAATGTGGAGTATCAAAATGAATGAGATGATGTAAGTTGGGATATGGGTAGCAGAATCTTGGATGATCTTAGGATTCTGTAGGGTAGAGCACAGAAAGGTGACCAGGAGTGCATGGGTGTTTTTGGAGTTGGGCAATTACAGGGGCATGCATGAGGAGAGGGGGGAGTGGCAGGGGGCATCTTTATGATTTTAAAAAAAAGAACGAGCCATCTATTAGTCCCTGCAGCCCATCTGTTTTGGCCAATCTCAATCCTAGCCTAGCACCTCCACACCACACATTCTCATTCCTTCCTCCAGTTTCTGTTTGATGTGGTGTTTAATCCTCTGCAATGGCATGGCCTTTTTACAATCCTTTTCCTCACAGTTCGACCTGCTGCAAATCAAGTAAGAAAATGTGAGATTCCTTTCCTGAAACCAGTTTGACACATACTGCCAGTGAGTTCCATTTATCATTTGTGCAGAAGTTGCACTTTTTACTGATACTGAGCAGGAATTTATTTGCACTTTCTGTACAATTTCTTAAGGAAAATTCCAGAACAATATCTTTTACTTTGATTCAATTACGTACATTTATCAATGTTAAGTTCATTGTTGAAAGCAAATGATAAAGCAAGAGAATGTCTCATAAAATGATGAACAATGAAGCAAGTCAAGTGATGGCAGCCATTGAGATGTATATTCAGTGACTGTCTCATCTGTTTTTGATTAACTGTTATTTGATGTGAGTCTGCTCGTGTTGCTTGAATGATATCTCGATGTATTGTTGGGAGCTTGTGAATAATTGCAGTTGGCAGCTGAGTGCGAACAAAGCATATCACAGCAACAGCCCTACAGAAGGTTAAGCAAACTTCTGCCTTCAGCTCTGGAACCACCCCCCTCCCCCCCACCTCGCCTCCCCTTGTTGATACTACACACAAACAATCTGATATGTTCCAAAGTGAGTTATTTGGAACTTGTTTTCATATGAAACAGATTTCCAAAATCTTTTTTTTTCCCCAAAAAACTCTGCATGTGACTGCAGTGAGCTAGAGGGGTTTGCTACTGACTGTTATCAAGCTGATTTTATGGACAGTACAATAGACATCTGAACTTGAGCTTCTGTCTGCAGCTTTGGAGAGGGTATGATGAACCATTCTGTTTCTTTTGTCATCCTACTGACATTCTCAACTGTGGGCTTATTGCTGGGAAATCACCACCTCAATAATCTGTCTTAGTCTCATGCTTGTAATTTATTTTCTACAGGAGAAATTGTTGAGATCCTTTTCAGCTTACACTGGTGAATGCAGTTAGTTTTCTTCTGAGAAAAAGACCATAAAAGGCTTTCTGTCTTATCTATGATTTGAGCTGCAGGGGGAAGGATGTGTAATGTTCGTGGAATCATGATGTATTAACTTATTGAAGTAGTTCCCATCATGTGGTTTTTAAATTATTTCATTAATAAAGCTTAACAAATGCAACCAAGTACTTGCTGTGTGTGGTATATGTATAAGAGCCTCCCTGTTACAGTCTGAGGAATGCTGCAAGTTAGTGAGTGCAAGATCTATAGCTTCCAGAACCAATCTTAGCAGCAAGTACTATGACCCTGTCAAAACTTTAACCTGTCAATCATTTTACCTCCCACGGGAGGTTAAGCATGTATTACTTTGTAGATCGTAGAATCCCTAGAGTGTGGGAGCAGGCCATTTAGCCCACCGAGTCCACATTGACCCTCCAAAGAGCATCCCACCCAGCCCCAACCCTGACCCTGTCACCCTATCCCCCACATTTCCCATGGCTAACCCACCTAGTCTGCACATCCCTGAAGACTATGTGGAATTTCCCATGGCCATTCTACCTAATTTGCACATCTATAGATTGTGAGAAAAAAATCGAATTACCCAGAGGAGACCCACGCAGACGTGGGGAGAACGTGCAAACTCCACACAGATAATCACCGGAGGTTGAAATCAAACCCAGGCCCTTGGTGCTGTGAGGCAGCAGAGCTAACCACTGTCGCCCTGTCCATTTATTCTACAATCATTACTTCCTGTTGTCATAATTTGTTGGTCATTGTTTTCTGTCGATGGTTTCATTGTAAAATGCTACATCAACATTTTCAGCTTTAAATCTGTCACACCAGTTGTCATGTTGTAGCCGATGGCTAGTTTCTGAAGTCAATGTCTCAAATCTATCTCAATTATTCATACAAAATAAATTTCTAAATCCATAATTGAATAAACAATTATAGTGCCCAAACAATTCAGTTAATTATTATAAATTCTGTAATTCAAACAATCTGATTTAACTTTTTTGGACCAAATTCCTGCCTCTGTTATTTACATCACTCAAATTAATGTAAAAATACAATTTGGGAATTAATGTTTTTGTAGCGAGAAAGATACCAGCATTTAAGATAAATAGAATTGAGAATTTTGCAGCACAGAGTCTGAGCCATCATAACTCTGCAAACCCTTTCATCCAATCGATCCCATTCTCCTGTATTTTCCCCCCAAATTTCTCTCTCTCGCCACTAATGACACTACAGCATATCCTCAATAGAACTGATAATCATAACAAGTAGTTATAGACTGGCCCTGTTATAAATGAGTACACAGAAATGTCTAATGGAGTTGTCAGAAAGTGCAGCAGACACAAGGTTACGCTAAAAGTTTACACAGGCAAAACTTGTCATAAATTATGGAGATTTATAATAGGAAAAGTTTAGACATAATTTAGAAAGTTAAATGATAGTTACAAACTGGAGCAAGTATACACCCCTTACTCCCTCTAACCTGCTTTACCAGTCAATGAGATCATGGTTAACTGCGGAAACACACCATTCAGCCCATTAAATTCACACCGACTCTCCAAAGAGTGACCCACCCAGGCCTATACCCTTACTCCCTACTAATGCACCTATCACTATGGCCAATTCACCTAACCTGCACATCTTTGTGATTGTGGGAGGAAACCAGAGCACCCAGAAGAAATCCACGCAGACACAGGGAGAATGTGCAAACTCCACACAGACAGTCGCCTGAGACGGGAATTGAACCCAGGGCCCTAGTGCTGTGAGGCAGCAGGGCTAACCACTGTGCCACCCAGTAATCTACAATCTACCTCCATACACCCATCTCTGCCCCATGTTCTTCAGCACCTTCGGATAACAAAACTATATCAATCTCAGATTTGAAAGTTGCAATTAATCTGGCATCAGTTGCCTTATGTGGAAGAACATTCCACTGCTGTCAGCTTTTGGATACAGAAGATTTTCCCGATTTCCCTCCTGAAGGATTTTTGTTTTGAGCTAAGATTCTCCAAACAGCAGAAATGATTTCTTCCTCTGTCTCTCACTCTATTTATTCCCCTTGCAATCTTAAAATTTGATCAAATGAGATCTTAACCTTCTAAATCACAGGGAACACAATCCTTTTGTGTGCATCTTCTCCTTGTAATTATTCTGATAAATCTGTGCTACATTTAAGGAATTTATTCTTTCCTTCAAGGCTCATGTATTGTTTATAAATTGCAGTGCCCAGAATTGCTGGTGGTATTCCAGGAACAGTCTAGCCAAGGCTTTATTTCGTTGAAGCATGGCTTCTCTAACCCCTTTCATTCTAGAACTAACCATTTTCATTACTTTATCTGCCTATTCATTAAATATTATTGATTTAAATACCTGGGATCCCCAAATACTGTGGCCATAAGATTCTTCATATAACTGATCACAGCTTCTGTGGTTGCATGGCTATACACAGCTTAGGGGTTTCTTGCCTTTTCAAATAATTTAGTAATTTTATTAATGGTTTAAAAACTGCCTCTGCTGTTCATGCAGAATTGTTTTTGTCAAAGCAGCCCACGACTGGGGCAACTTCTAAGCAGAAAAATTGCCAGGTTCAGTTGAAGTGGCAGAAGATCACCAGAAATAGAAATGCAGAGTCACAGTGTGAGACAGTTCAGACTGAACAGTGCCCCCCACCCCCGCTGTCTGTCTCTACATCAGGTAAATCAGCTGCCACTCTCCTTCTGACACTGCTCTCCTGGGCCAATTGTTTTCCTCTTCCTTCCAGCTGCAAACAAATCAGGCAGCAATCGAACCAGCTGAAGCTGATGTGCACTCATCGTCTTGGTGCCTGAATCCTAACAGTCACACTGAGAATATATGAGATTTAATTCAAGGTCAAGTTAGGTGTTGCAAATAGCTTTCCCTGTAAACCCGCTGTCCTTGATTCGATTTCGGTGGCATGTGTTTGTCTACATTATGAATGTGCGTCTCTCCTTCCCTTTCCTTGTTTCTGCTGTCTCCCTCTTTATCTCTTGTCATTTGTACAAATACTTTTTGTGCATCATTTCCGCAGCATGTTAACCAGGTCATTAAAAAGATCCAAGGATCAAATGCATTAAAACGGTGAGAAATATTTAACCAATGAATACTAAATGGAAACATCTTTCTGCCAGGAAGCTTGCATCATTAACTCATTCTGACCCTTTGCTCAGACAGATTATGCTTAATATTCTAAGTATTCAGAATAGCTTTGCCAATTTATAATGTCAAAGATTGTCAGATATAATATGGTAGTAGAGATATATAATTAGCTGTATTCATTCTTTAAAAATGCTACTTCCTTGCTGTTAAGTGAGTTAGGTGCAATCTCATAAATTGTTACCTACGCAAACACATCCATTAAGATTGTGAATCTATTTTTATGTTGCACAGTCTTCGTCAAGAAAGGGTTTGTGTTTTTCATCAGTTTAGTTCAGCTCCTGTAAATAATGCCAAAGAATAACTCCGTTTCCTCATCCCGCGAATTCTATTGTCGAGTCACTGAATCCTGCAAAGTGCGAAGGCTCCTTGTTGCTAGGTGGGACAGGAGGCTAACACCTGGGGTATTCCTTTTAAAATTTGTCATCATGGTCTGAATTGTTTGACCTCTGAATGTTTTTTGATATTGTGAAGTATTGTCCTGAGGCCAATGAATCAAATGCTGAATAAAAAGCAGCGAAATGCTGGAAACGCTCCAGGTCAGAGCAGGAGATCAAGGGATGAGCTGAGAGAGAAACTATTTCTTCTGGCTGCAAAGCCAGAACAAAAACTAATAACTAGAATTAGGGCTAGTCCAGAAATAGTCTGGGACCCTGTCCCCATGTAAAACTGTACAGGCTGGGCAATTAAATTAACATTTCATAACGGAGATTGATGGTTTGACTAATTGAGGATTCTAATGTTTTGGAATCTAGATGAGGTTGGAATTAAGGTATGGATCAGCCATTACCTCATTGAAAAACAGGGCTGACTCTGGGCTGAATGCCCTCCAGTCTCCTCCTTTTGTCAGACAAACTGTGGGTAGAGAAATCGAGTTAACATTTCGGGTTAACTTTCATCAAGGCAAAACAAAAGGCCATACCAGCCAGAAAAATTGACAACATGCCTTTTCTTTGCCAATATGACGACTTTTACATCTAACTACACAGATTAGAACACTTTTATTGACAATTAGAGTTGCCAACTCTACAGAGTTGCCTTGGAGTCTCCAGGAATTCAAGATTAAATTTCCTGGGCACTGCAATACGCCAGTGTGGAGTAAAATCGTTGCAGTATTACAGTTTAGCCGAAAACACAGCGGTGCTATCATGCATTAAATATCAACTCCCTGGCATTTCAGGACAGTATTGAAGCTGTTGCAGTTTTCTAATCCAGGAAGATTTCAGGACCCTTGGCTTCGAATTAACTGAACTCTCCCAAGCTCCTCCCAACAGCAGAAACCAACCGAAGAGAGAACCGTCCAGCAAATACAAGCACAGGTTTGCAATCATTCTTGGTAAACACAATGACTGCAGATGCTGGAAACCAGATTCTGGATCAGTGGTGCTGGAAGAGCACAGCAGTTCAGGCAGCATCCAACAAGCAGCAAAAATCACAATCATTCTTTATATGTCAAAATCAATCATCTCTGATTCACACTTTCTCAGCTGAATGGATCACGTCTTGCTCCAACCCTCGCACAATATTTCATTCTTTTAAAACCCAGGTTTGGAGATTCCTGGAGAGATGAGGTTTATCCAGTGAACAGCTCTGGTGAGGAGTCCTCACCGACTCCGGCTTGTTCTGCAGAGTTAGCGACCCACAGTTCTCAGCCTTCCTGAGTAAGAGAACGGGAAAACCAAGTGGTGAGAGTGACCCCCCTACCTGATTGTACAAAGGAGATGGTCTTCTGCACAAGTTCGTGCTGGCGTTTGGGCAAAGCCTGAATAAACCCAACAGCCGTGCTGAGAGCAGACCCTCCCTGTTTCCTGGCCAACATGGTTTTCTCCCGTTCGTTCACCGATGCTTTTTAAAAAAAAAGATCAGTTGATCAGGTTTCTCATGACAGTTTGGGGGAGATTGAGGTGTGCAAATTGGTTGCAACAATAACTTCAATCAAAAGTGAAAAACTGAAAGAACTGCGAAGGTTGGAAATCTGAAACAAAAACAGAAATTGCTGGATGAAGCTCAGCAGGTCTGGCAGCATCTGTGGAGAGAAATCAATTAACGTTTCAGTTCCAGTGAATCTTGGGGGTCACTAATTAATCTAGTTAATCAGCTTTAAAGCATTGTGGGTTAACTTGAGATGATAGCAGAGACTATGGAAAGGAAGAAGGGTTTTTTTTTGCATTATTCAATTGTCCAGTTACTGCCAACCAGTTTGGTGCTTGGAAATGTGAGTTGAGCACACTCTAATTATCCTCAGGTTTTGTTTTGTTGAAGCAGCCCTACACGATTAGCCGTCAGAATATTGCCAAGACACTGTGTTTCAAAGGATGGTGTTTAAACTGCACTAAATGTGATTTCCCTTCCCCAGGAGTGTGCAAGTGGTAATGGTTCCAAGAGTCGAGCTGCAGAAATGGTCCCACTCTCACTTAATTTGCAGTAATTATTGAATAATTGATTTAAATTATTTTTGAATTCTGGATCTTCTGGCTGGTTCACCAAGAGTATGTCAAGCCAAAAATAAATTTCAAGTTGTTTGAATCCTGGTTAACCATTTGAAGAATAAAGTAGGTTATCTTTTTATTTAAACTAGGCCCCTTTGTAAAGAAAATTCAAAGCATAAAATGTTGGAAATGCAAGAGTCTGGCCTGAGCTTTCAACAATAAGTTGCATTATTGTAGTGTCTTACATTATCTCTAAGTGCCCCAAAGCATTTTACAGACTGGTGGTTATTTTTGAAAGCCTAGTTCTTATTGTATTGCAGGAAAACGGGCATCACTGGTTGGGCCAGTTTGTATTGCCCATCCCTGTTTGTCAATAGGGTATTGAGCTGCCATCTGTTTCAGTCCATGGGGATTAGGAACACCCACAATGCCATTAGGGAGGGAGTTCCAGGATCTTAACCCAACGACACTAAAGGAACAACAATCTACTTCCAAGTCAGGATGATGAGTGTATTGGAGTAGAACATCTAGGGGTTGGTTTTCCCATGTACCTGCTGCCCTTGTCCTCCTAGATCGAAGTGGTCAAGTGTTTGGAAGGTGCTGCCTAAGCAAACTTGGTGAATTTCTGAAATGAGTCTTGTAGATGGTACATACTGCTGCAACTGAGTGTCAATGATGAAGGGAGCGGATACTTGTGGATGTGGTTTTAATTAAGTGGGCTGCTTTGTCCTCAACAGTGAGAAGATTCTTGAGTGTTGTTAGAACTGCCCACATCCAGGTAGGTGGGAAATATTCCATCACACTCCTGACTTGTGCCTTGGTGGTGGTGGACAGGCTTTGAGGAGTTCTAGACTCTGATCTGCTGTAGTAGCTGCTGTTTTATGTGGAGAGTCCAGTTCAGTTTCTGGACACTGGTAACCATACTCTTATCTTTGCTCAATTGGACAATTACAAATGAGATACTTTTACTGGAGTAAACACCAAGAACTCCTGATTCCATGGTAAAGCCGGAATGCTACTAGTTTACTTTCTCTCGCTCTCTCTTTCTCTCTCTCTACCCCCTCTCTCTCTACCCCCCTCTCTCTAACCCCCTCTCTCTCTCTACCCCTCTCTCTCTTCCACCCTCTCTCTCCCCTCTCTCTCTCTCTCTCACTCTCTCTCTCTCTTCCCCCCTCTCTCACCCCTTGCTCTCTCCCCCCCTCTCTCTCTCCCCCCCTCTCTCTCTCCCCCTCTCTCTCTCTCTCTCCCCCCCTCTCTCTCTCCCCCCCTCTCTCTCTCTCCCCCCCCCTCTCTCTCTCTCTCTCTCTCTCTCCCCCCTCTCTCTCTCTCTCTCTCTCTCTCTCTCTCCCCTCCACACACACATGCACACGAACACATGCACAGGCACACACACGCCTACACACTCACAAGAGGTTGAGACTTGGGTAATTAAGCACTGCAGTAAAGTTGACTGCTCCGAGTGCCCATTCCATTCATTGGTTCAAATGCCAAGAAGGATGTCATTAATTGTTAATAAACCTGTTTTTTTTCTAAGTGACTTACTATCTTTGTTGATGATTTGTCGCTTGGCACATGCAGAATATTGCAGGTGATTGCGTGTTCAGAACACCTCTGGGAATTGGGTATGATCAACCAGGAATATAAAATGCTCAAACTGTGAGATTCTGCTTCTAACTGTCTTTATAATTCCTGACCCGTTGGCCCAGTATGATCTCTCTACTCTCTCTCTCTACTCTCTCTCTACTCTCTCTCTCTACACTCTCTCTCTCTCTCTCTCTCTCCCACTTTCACCCACTCTGACCATGGGGTCCCCATATAAGGCAATATTCCCACCTGTTTTAGCCCTGTCCCCTGTCTGTATAAAGAGATTTAGGGGTAGTGGGAGGGTTGGGGAGTTGGAGCCAGTTGGATATACAATGCTGTAAATACAAATCCTGTATTCTGTAAAGGGTCAGTGAGGTCTGGGAGGAGGTGGGAGCTTCCACAGAGTGCCATGAGGGTGAGTGTCTGGTTTCCTGGTGCCAGCACTGGCCACCTTGTATCTCCACAGCTGCTGCTTGACTCTAACACCGGGCTGTCACTGATCACTGTGCCATTTCCCAGTAATGAGTAATGTGCAGTAATGATAGGGTTTCGATAGATTCCTGATTGTAGGTTTGAATTGTTACAGCAAGCCCACGTTCCCCTGAGTCTGACAGAACCTAACATTAAAAGGTGGAACGAGTTGAAAATATGAGCAGAGTCTCAATGAAGCCTCAATCACTGAGCGAGCACCTCAGTATTTACAGTGTCAGAGTGAGACCATCACTTTGTACCAGCTGTGTGTGTGTGTGTGTGTGTGTGTGTGTGTGTGTGTATGTTTAAATGCAACCAGACTGGGAGTTTCTATTGACATCACTCTCTTCTTGATGTGTCAAGTGTTTTTTTTAAATTCACTCCCAGGATGTGGATATCACTGGCTGGGCCAGCATTTATTGCCCAGCCCTAGTTGCCCAGAGGGTAAAGAGTCAACCACATTGCTGTGGGTCTGGGGTCACATGTAGGCCAGACCAGGTAAGAATGGTGGATTTCCCTCCCTTAAGATATGAGTGAAACAGATGGGCTTTTAACAATGGACATGGCCATCATTAGACTCCTAAGCTCAGATTTTTATTGAATTAAACTTCCACCATCTGTCATGGTGGGATTTGAACCTGGTTTCCCAGACACTAGACTATTAATTCAGAAACTCATCTAATGATAATACCACTGGGCCATCGCCACCTCGTGTGATATCCCAAAGCAGAGCTGACCCTCTCACACAAACAAAGGGGCAGGTGGCCTGGTCCCAGAGCCCCAGCCCCGGCTGGGTACAGCAGTGTGGTGCTTTTGGGTGATGGCTATGACCAATTGATCCATCCCAGCTTCGGGTTTGGTTCCCAGTGGAAAGTCTGTGGGGAGTGGGTGAGGCCAGGAGCAGCCTCCTCTGCTTTTGCTGACCCACTGACTCTGGATATTAGACGGTGAGTGAGGAGGAGGGGGACACATTGCTCCAAATGGGAATGTGCTCCCGGTCTGGCAAGTTCCCGCCCGGATCTCAGACCCATTCCCGGGTTTAGCTTCCAATGAGCTGTTAGCATAGCAGAGAACACCACGGAAGGAGGCATGGTCTAATCCTGGGAGTGGTTTATTTATTTACCCTGGGCAGAGAGCTGGTTGAGGGTCGCTTGTGGCCCACAGTATTGCAGTTACGTTCTCCCAGAAACTTTAGGGTGTAGGTGTTGCTCGCTGAGCTGTAGGTTTGATATCTAGACGTTTCATTACCTGGCTAGGTAACATCATCAGTGGCAACCTCCAAGTGAAGTGAAGCTGTTGTTTACACTTTCTGTTTATATGTTTGTCCTGGATGAATGTTTGAGAAAACAGGTCCTGCCAAAATGTCTTCAATACAAACCCCCGATAAAAACACCTCAAAGCTATCAACCCCTCAGAAAACGAACAGGAAATGACATCACCACAAACCCCAGGAACCCCATCCATATCAATAGAAAGCAGGAGACAACAGCTTCGCTTCACTTGGAGGTCACCACTGATGATGTTACTGAGCCAGGTAATGAAACGTCTGGATATCAAACCTACAGCTCAGCGAGCAACACCTACCCCCTGAACCTCAACCTGAGCTACAAACCTTGCTCCCAGAAACTGTCCTCATCTCGTTTCCACTGCCAGATTTTCTAAAGTTTCAGTTTCAGTTGCATGGCACAATGGTCTTTTGCTACAAATTCTGTGTCTTATGATCCTGTTCCAAGTTAAAAATCACACAATGCCAGGCTATAGTCCAACAGGTTTATTTGGAAGCACTAACTCTCAGAGTGCTGCTCCTTCATCAGGTGTTCCACAGCTACCTGAGGAAGGAGCTAGTGCTTCCAAATAAACCTGTTGGTCTATAAACTGGTGTTGTGAGATTTTTTTTTGTAGATATTTTATTGAAATTTAAAATTTTTGCAAATTTACAAAAATAAACAAAACTCTCAAATACAAACATTGATGTACAATTAAATCATATATACAATAGTCAAAATTTAACAAAGAAAAGAGAAAGAAAGAAAACAAAAAGAGAAAAAAAAAGAAACGAAAAAAGAAAGAAAAAAAAACTCAACTTTCTACTAATCTAACCTATAACTAACCAGAGTGTATACCTAAGTCTCTTACATGCTCGGAATGTATAAACATCAAATATAATAAAACCCGTATTCGCGCAGGATTCCTCTCCCAAGGGGCCCCGGAGCAGCCCGGTCTGAAATCTTCACTAAATAAAAGCCCTTGTTAGGATAGCCGAAATATCTGCATTTATATAATTCAAAAAGGGCTGCCATATTTTATAAAATAATTCAGTCTTTCGGTGCACCATATTTGTGAGGAAGTCAAGGGGGATATATTCCATAATTAATCTGTGCCAATTTGAAAGTCCAGGGGGGCCCTCAGCCACCCAGTTCACCAAAATATATTTCCTTGCACAGAAAGAGAGAATAGAAAATAGTCTCTTCCCATGCATATCCAGAGATGAGAGGTTCGAAAAGCCCAAAAGGAGAGATACAGGGTCCACCCTAATTTCCGTTCCTAAAATTTCTGTCAGGGTATTTGCCACTTTAGTCTAGTATCTGCGGATTTTCTGACAAGTCCACAGACAATGTGCAAGAGTACCCACCTCTATTTTGCATTTGGGACACATTGGAGATGCTCCTGCCTTAAATTTTGCCAGTCGAGCCGGAGCTATATGGGCCCTATGAAGTATCTTTAGTTGGATAGCCTGAGTTCTGTTACAGATAGCAATTCTTCTAGCATTTTCCCAAATGTCATTCCACATATCCTCAGAGATTTCTAGCCCCAAGTCCTGCTCCCATGTTTTAAGCAGGTCATCCATGTCTCCTGAGACTCCATCATGTAGCAAATGGTATATAGTACTAACGGAGGATGCCCCTGCTGGTCGTAAGACATTACGTTCTCTGTCTGATTTATAAAGACTATCTATTAATGTAGTCTTCCTCTGTATATAATCTCGAACTTGGAAGTATCGAAAGAGATCCCCATTAGGTATTCCGAATTTCAGACGCAGCTGCTCAAAGGACATCAGGATCCCATCTTTAAATAGGTCCCCTAAGCATGAGATGCCCCTGGATCTCCAGAGTTTAAAGGTGGCATCTGTAATCCTCGGTTGGAATCCCCATGCGCCTACTATTGGTGCATGGGGGGATGTTTTATGTGAGTTACCCTCATTTTGCCGCATTATATTCCAGGCCTTAATTGTGTTTAATATTATGGGATTTTTACAGTGGTCTGTAATGATTTTCCTCTTATCTGAAAATAAAAGGTTAATAAGTGGGTATTTTACTTGGGAGGCTTCGATATCCAGCCAAATTGATTGTGGATCAGATGAAACCCAATCAGCTATGTAACTTAGTAGGGAGCTTAACTGATATTTCCTAAAGTCTGGGAAGTCCAGTCCTCCCCTTGCCTGTGGAAGCTGTAGCTTCTTCAGCTTAATAAGGGGCCGTCTATGGTTCCAAATAAAGGAGCCCAACCAGCCATATAATTTACGTAGGGCTAGCCTTGGCAGCATCAGCGGGAGCATTCTCATAGGATATAAGAGACGGGGCAGAACATTCATTTTAATTAATGCTATTCTCCCTAGCCAGGAAGTCGGAAGGTCTCTCCATCGCTGGAGGTCCTGCCTTATCCTTTCCATTAATTGTACAAAATTAGCCCTATACAGCTGATCAAATACTGGCGTGATAAAAATACCTAAATATAAGAAGCCCTCCAGGGACCAACGGAAGGGAAAAGGGGATCCGTCCATTAAGTGGGGTATCATAGCCAGACCACCCATTGGCATGGCTTCCGATTTTGAAAAATTAATTTTATAGCCTGAGAATGCACTAAATGTATTAATAACTTGAATTAGACGAGGCACTGACATTAAAGGATTACTGAGGAATAAGAGAACGTCATCTGCATAGAGGGTAATTTTGTGTTTACCTGTACCAATCCTCGGGGCCATTATATTAGGATCAGTCCGGATGGCTTCTGCTAATGGTTCGATTATCAGTGTAAACAACAATGGTGAGAGAGGACATCCTTGATGGCAGCCCCTACCCACACGTTGTGAGATTTTTAACTAGGATTTTCCAAAATCTCGGAATTCCAGTGCCCACTCCACAGCAGCTTCTGTCAGAGGCTGCCATCCTGGTTAACATTATTAAATTGCTAACCTGCTTCACAAACTGTCCCTAACACAATTAACCAGTGGCTGGTGTCTCTCAGTAATCCTGGACCAGAGGATCAGAGCCTAACCCCAGTGATTACTCCCTGCCCCCTCGTGGCAGAGTTGGGCATTCTCCTAGACCAATAGAGCCAGAGGTGTGTAATGACATTTCTGAGCAGATTGATTAGGAAAAATAGGTTCAATAAAAAATGTTCTGAGGGTGTTAGCTGCCATTTGACACTTCAATAATATCGCCATTTATATGGAAGGTTACTTGGGAGAAGTCTTTGGTGGCTGGCCTTTCCCAAGGTTCAAATCTGCAGGGCTCACCTTGCAGTGCCGAGGGAGTGCCGCACTGTCAGAGGGTCAGTGCCGAGGGAGTGCCGCACTGTCAGAGGGTCAGTGCTGAGGGAGTGCCGCACTGTCAGAGGGTCAATGCTGAGGGAGTGCCGCACTGTCAGAGGGTCAGTGCTGAGGGAGTGCCGCACTGTCAGAGAGTCAGCGCTGAGGGAGTGCCGCACTGTCGGAAGGTCAGCGCTGAGGGAGTGTCACACTGTCAGAGGGTCAGCGCTGAGGAAGTGGGCACTGTCAGAGGGTCAGTGCCGAGGGAGCGGCGCGCTGTCGGAGGGTCAGTGCCGAGGGAGCACTGCTCTGTCGGAGGGTCAGTGCCAAGGGAGTGCCGCGCTGTCGGAGGGTCTGTGTTGAGGGAGCACCGCACTGTCGGAGGGTCAGTGCTGAGGGAATGCCACACTGTGGGAGGGTCAGTGCTGAGGAAGTGGGCACTATCGGAGGGTCAGTGCCGAGGAAGTGGCGCGCTGTCGGAGGGTCAGTGCTGAGGGAGCGCCGCACTTTCGGAGGGTCAGTATTGAGGGAATGCCACACTGTCGGAGGGTCGTGTCGAGGGAGCGCCCCACTGTTGGAGGGTCAGCACTGCACTCCCGGAGGGTTAGCACGGAGGCCCAGCGCCGAGGGTGCGCCGGACTGTCGAAAGGTCAGTGTGGAGGTAGCACCATGCTGTCTGAGAGTCTGCACCACGCTATTGGAGGTTCAGTACTGAGGGAGTACTGCACTGCCTCCGCAGCTGATGCTCTGTTCTCAGCAGGTATTAAAGATCCTCTGAGGAACAATGAGGAAGGACAGGGGAATGCCTCTGGTTTCTTGGCCAATGTTAATTGTGCGATCAACCTCACAACGAATAAAGGACACATTTCTTGGTCACTGTCACATCACTCTGTGGGAGCTTTCCGTTGGAAATGTGTGTCATTGGGTGTAAAGTACACTGAGATGTTGAGAGGTTACAGGAGTAAGGCTGACACAGCAGCTCATGTGTTCTCCAGTAATTGTCCCCTCCTTTGAAAGGCAATACTCCAGTTATAGAGCTTTATCAGAAAGGCAGCATTTCAGCAGAGAATCGAAAATGGGGACAGAACTAACAGCTTTCTATTTCTGTGGCTTCGATTCAACTGCATGCCAAAAACCAAGCTTCCAACTGCAACTAAAGCAGGGAAAAACTGGGCCAAACCTGATCTGCAGAATGTGAACAGTTAGTGCTTTTGGAAATGATCACTGTCACTCCAGGTATTAATCTAATAGGGTGAGAGGGTGTGAGACCGTGCATTTTGGGGAAATGAACCAGATTAATGTGAGATCCACACCAACTGTCTGTCTTTAGCAAGTGTTTAAAGGAACATGTTTCAAATTAGATACAGACAGTCATGTTTGGGTTTTTGCGGGTAGCTGCAGCGTCCAGAAATTGGACAAAGCAAATTCTCTTGTGTTTTAGAATTACAGAATGCCTCAAGTGTGGAAATAGGCCATTTGGTGCAACAAGTCCACACTGACCCTCTGAAGAGTAACCCACCCAGACCCATTCCTCCTACTCTATTACTCTCCATTTACCCTGACTAACACATCTAACCCTCACATCCCTGAGCACTACGGGCAATTTAGCATGGCCAATTCACCTGACCTGCACATCTTTGGATTGTGAGAGGAAACCGGAACACTTGGAGGAAACCCACACAGACACAGGGAGAACGTGCAAACTCCACACAGACAGTTGTCCGAACTCAGTCGCAATACAACCCGGATCGGAATCGAACCCGGGTCCCCAACGCTGTGAGGGAGTAGTGCTAACCACTGTGCCACCCTAAGTGTGTGGGTACTTCTAGTTGGAACTTTGCAGCTTCCCTGCACCAGGAACTGAGAGAGACCAGCTTGCTTCTGCACTCCTTCCCTCTCTCAGTCTTAGTGCTTAATGTTCAATGCAACTCCCCAAAGGGACTCGAGGGGCAGCAAGTCTGTCATGAATCTCTCCCCCACAAATCTCATGAGGAACACTCCCCACCCCACCCCATTGCAACACTGTGGGTCACTTGATCGGAAGGTTCTGGCTGGGGCAGCAGTTAGCCTTTCCCACTCCTTGTGTGGTAAGACCTTGAGCACAGCAGCTGCTCCTGTTCCTGTGCAGTTCTGGTGTGCAAGAGCTTGGGGTGATACTTCCTACAGATGATTAACCTGCTGACATTCGGTGATGAGGATTCCACGTGTGGAATGATGCCAAAGCTGAGGTTGAACTAGCTGTGGCACTTTCCCCTGGAGCAGAGAAATGTGTTTGGGTTAAGAGTGAGGGGTGATCTGTTAGAATTCTTTAAGGTTAGTAAAGAATTGAATACAGGAGACATAGAGAAGACATCTTCACTTGTAGGTAACACCAGTGCTGAGGAGACAGGGCCTAATGTAAGATAATCCATCTTAAATCCATTTGGCAATTCAGGAGAAACCTCTTTTCCCAGGAAGTGGTGGGAATGTGGGACAAGCTCCCACAGGGAGTGGTCGAGGAGCGGAACAGGTGGAGATGCTTCTCCTGGGAAGGTGGGTCAGTTTTGGAGGAGAAAACAGAATCAAGCAATATGTTAATGGGGTGAGATGAGGAGGAGTCAAGGTAACTGGGTGGGGGAGATTCACGTGGGGTACCAACACTGGCATGGACCGTTGGTCAGATAGCCAGTTCTTGTGGGGAAGGCCGGAGAGGGGTAAGGTATAAGGCCTATCATCTCCATAGGACGGCACGGTGGCTCAGTGGTTAGCACTGTTGCCTCACAGCGCCAGAGACCCGGGTTCAATTCCCGCCTCAGGCGACTGACTGTGTGGAGGTTGCATGTTCTCCAGGTGCTCCGGTTTCCTCCCACAGTCCAAAGATGTGTGGGGCAGGTGAATTGGCCATGCTAAATTGCCCGTAGTGTTAGGTAAGGGGTAAATGTAGGGGTATGGGTGGGTTGTGCTTCGGTGGGTCGGTGTGCACTTGTTGGGCCGAAGGGCCTGTTTCCATACTGTAAGTAATCTAATCTAGGACCAGAATGGGGCTTCAGGAGAGTAGGGGTTGGGGGTGGGGCCTCATGGATTTAAAAAGCAAGGAGCCAACTTCATCTTCAGTTTCCACCACCCCACTCGAATTCTGTTCCATTTTAATTACAGCTGAGCATCCTTTGGTCAGTGTCGCGTTCAGACGTTTATTCAGGAGGAAGGATCCTTTCATTATTGCCCTTCTGTTGAAGATGTGGTGACTGATTGTAGCTTTCTCACTGCTGTCTCTCCTTGCCCTCAATACCATTGTTGCTTGGCAACTGTGGGTTTGCAGAAATGACAAACAAGGTGATATAAATGAGTTTCCATGTCTTAAATCTTGACAAAATGGGGAATTCCCGAAAGCTGAAGAATTTTAAATACGGAGACCTCAAACCACTCTTTACTGGAATCAATCTACCTGCCTGCTTTGGGCCTACCGTACAGAGAAGCCTTGCTGTGGAGACAGGAAGATGTGAAGTTGCCATGGAAACTTGTTTAGCTGCTGGAACCAGGCCTGTTATTTAAAAAAAGGATTCAGCCTTGGATTTAATATAAATGTGCAAAACGGCACATGGTGGGAATTCACAACCCAGCAGAATTACGGAGATGTGTACTCAATTAAAAAGGAGCCAATTTCCATAAATTTTCATCAAGATGGGTTTTGTTCAGCAAATTAAAATGAAGTGAAATATTTTGACAGATGATGCTGATTGTGGAGAATCTCAGCAACAATGTTCTCCCCACCCCCATCCTGATAGTTCCCAGGGTGTTAGGATTCACTGTTTCTATTCCATTACAGTAAATCCATTATTTATCTGAGGTCTATTTCTACAGATTGCTGTGAGTGTCCTCATTTCATTTTTGCAGTCCGTTGAAAAAGATTAACTTCTGACCAGAAACAGACCAGGTTTGAAATTTGCAAACGGAGAGTCGTAAAACAAGTGGTGGTGTATTGGCACTTCAATTAACACCTAATCCCATCCTCCACGCCCCACCGCATTCACCGCCACCTCCACTCCCACCCCCCACCATCCCCTCCACCCCGCTAATTAACAACCTTCCCACTCTGTGATTTACACTGTCTTCCTGACACACATACACACACACACAGAGGCTCATACAGACACAGAGACCCACATGCAGAGATGCATACAGACACATACACACATGTGCGCACACAGAGACACACACACAGACACACATGAGTGTGGCACACATACATGTGCAGACACACGCACACACACTTATCACACATACACAGAGACGCACACACATACGTGCACTCATGCACATGTGCACGCACACACATATACATGCACACACATATACACACACACACGCACACACACACACACACACACACACACATCCATCCCTTTACAGCAGATGGTCTTTATCCTTAGGAAAAGATTGTGAATTATTCCAATCCTCAATGTTACAGACGCTCCATTGTTGGATACATTTAAAACTGGGACCCACAGACATTTGGTTTTTTCAAGATTGATAGATGGGGAGTGGACTGAAAGTGGAGTTGAAGCCACAGACTGGCCATAAGACACAAAAGCAGGAGATGATCGTTCAGCCCATTGTCTGCTCTTCAATGAGATCACGGTTGACCTTATTGAATGAGGGGTTAGGCTTGATGGGCTGAATGACCTACTCTTTCTCCAAATTCTCATATTCTTCAAAGTTCTTTTGAAGCATTAGCTCAGAACGTCTGGGGGGACTGCCTTGCTCTGGCCTGGCTTCATGCTATCTCTGAACCATCCAAATCCTTCCCATCTGGATGACAAGGTGAATCCTGGAGTTACTAGTTGCCTTGCCTGTGATAGTATCTCCAAAAAAAATGCTGCCTCATGACGTTAGTTACTGTTGCTAAGGAGAAAGAGTGCATTGCTCGTCATGACAACCAGATTGAAATTCAGAGCTCAAGGGGTTTTTTTTAACCATGAACTAACCGTTTGAATTGGAGCAGCCAAAAACACCTCATTTTCTTTCCAAGACATGTCCCAAACTGCATCTCAAAAACTGTTGCCATAGTAACCCCTCTACTCAATGCAAAACCACTTCAACAGGCCTTGGTTTCCAGGGCCCTGAAGCAGCCCTTGGCCTGGCTCCTCTCGATCCTCAGCAGCAGGCGTCCTCCACCGCCTGCTCTACATGTCGTCTGGGGACGTTAAAGTCCAATAAATGGGCTTTCCACAACACAAACTCGGGAAAAGCAGCCCCGTCGCTTACCACAGGCTCCTCACCACAGGTTTTGTTACAGGGAGAATGCTTCCTCTGACCGGCAAGAGAGTAATTAGATTCTGTCAGAGAAGAAATCTAATCAGGAGTTCCAAAGAAGCAGCTTAGAGGGTGGGGGAAATGTGAGAATCACTTTGTTAAACAAATAACGTGCATCACTCAACAACAGTGATGGGGCGGCACGGTGGCACAGTGGTTAGCATTGCTGCCTCACAGCGCCAGGGACCTGGGTTCAATTCCCGCCTCAGGCGACTGACAGTGTGGAGTTTGCACGTTCTCCCCGTGTCTGCGTGGGTTTCCTCCGGGTGCTCCGGTTTCCTCCCACAGTCCAAAAATGTGCGGGTCAGGTGAATTGGCTATGCTAAATTGCCCGTAGTGTTAGGTAAGGGGTATGGGTGGGTTGCGCTTCGGCGGGTCGGTGTGGACTTGTTGGGCCGAAGGGCCTGTTTCCACACTGTAAGTAATCTAAACAGGTTCTGAAAGACTAACCAGTAAAATTGTACTGGTTCGACCTGTCTTGTGTACGCCGAAATGAACCTCCAATGCAACCATTTCCAGGTATCACTGGGTTTTCCCTCCAGGGGATAAAGGCAATAAAGGGTTCCCCTTGCGTCACTCATTGCCTGGGTGGGCTGAAGGTTTGTTTGTGTATCTATTGCTCTGTGACTGCCTCAACATAGATAAATATACAAAAGGAATAAAAATCAAAAGAACAAAAATCAGAAACAAAAACAGAAGTTGCTGGAAAAGCTCAGCAGTGTCACCGGACCTGAAATACTAACTCTGATTTCTCTCCAACAGATGCAGCCAGATCTGCTGAGCTTTTCCAGCAACTTCTATTTTTGTAAACAATAGGAATGTTGGAACCATGAGTGTTATTTTTCCCATTTGATTGCGCCCGGTATTTCGAGGACAGCGGTGCACTGCCCGATTTCTGGTTTGTTTTTGGTGTTGATGGGTTCTGCGGGAAAATTATCTGTGATCTCAGAAGATCTTTTCAACAGATCGCACGTTACAGAGTGAAATCTGACACTGAGCTTCACAATGAAGTGATCACCAACAGTGAGGAGAGAGGGGCAGTGACGATCTCTTCCATCAGCAACTCACTCAAATATACAGCAGGAGGAGGCCATTCGCCCCATCAACCCTGCTCTGCCATTCAGTAAGACCATGGCTAATCAGATGATAACCTTATATCCGGAGCCCGGAGTGGAAACGGAGCGAGTGTGGGGATGGAGCAGGGGAATATGTCCTGGAGGCAAGTTGGAACAAAGGCTAGTGTGTGCACACAGCGCAGCCTCGTGTTCTGAAGCCCAGTGGACACAGACTCAGTGAAAAAGGACTATAACTACGTCCTAATGTCTCAGTTCTCAAGAAAAGGTGTTTTGCCTCATCTCTCCTAAGTGGGTGGCCCTTTACTTTTAAACAGTGGCCTTGGTTCTGGACTCTCCCATAAGGGGAAAATGTCCTCTCCACCTGTCCCCTTCCGATCCCTCCTTTCTGCTGAGTGTTCTCTTGGAAGTGGTTTATGGATTCTCCTGCTTGGGCTCCACAGTGCCCTTGCTGCAGAGCTCAATACACAGAGGGTATTGTGGTATAGTAGTTGTGTCACTGGGCCACTAATCCAGAGGCTCCTTGGGGGTCATGAGTTCAAATCCCAAAAAAAAATGAAATTACAAGTTATCTAGGAAAATCTGGAATTGGGTGCTAGTTTCATAAAGTTGGCCATGAAATCACCAGCAATTCTTGTATAAACTCATCAATTCCCAAAGAGGAGGTAATAGTAGCCAAGTGGTATTATTGCTGGGCTGTTAATCTGGGTAATGTTCCAGGGACCTGCGTTCAAATCTCACTATGGCAGATGGTGGAAATTGAATTCAATAAAAATCTGGAATTAAGAATCTAATGATGACCGTGGACAGCCACCTGATGAAGGAGCTAGTGCTTCCAAATAAACCTGTTGGACTATAACCTGGTGTTGTGTGATTTTTAACTTGGTACACCCCAGTCCAACACCGGCATCTCCAAATCATCTCTGCGTGGATGTGCCTGACCTGCTGTGATTTTCAGCATTTGTTGTCTTCAGTACAGATTCCAGCACCTGCGGTACTTTACTCCTAAAATATAAGCTGCTGTTGTTTGCAGAGCAAATTGCTTCTAAATCTTGACTGAGCTGAAGCACGGGCCCTGAGTATATGACGGTCATTAATAAATCCAACAGTGAATTCACAGGGAGTTCTTGACTCAGAAAGCAGAGCTCACTACTGCAGAGAATACTGATGAGCACAATATAGAACTACGTGCAATGATCAATACGTGTTTGAGGGAGAAAGGGAATGGAGGATTGTGAGGGAGGGTGAGGTGGGGAAAAGCAGGAGCGAGGATCATGTGGAATTTAAACACTAGGACAATCCCTAGTGGGTCCAATGGCCTGGTTGAGTTCTTTAGATTCTCTCAGACAGACGTCTGGGCGAGAGACTGAATGAATCTCTAACACTGTCTAATTAATATGCAAATTACTAGCCTCCACTATAAAAGGGTTCCAATATTAAGAGATAATGAATCCTCCAGGTCTTACATTTGTCAGCTCTGGCACCTGCACGTGTTTACCTAACTATTCATTAAAGTGTTAGGCCAAAAATATATTACATTTAACACTGGATTTCAGCTGAGTAGCGTCAGCTAAACGTCGAAAAGCTGCCTCACTAACATTTCATTTTCGCCCACCAGATGCGTTTCACAGAAAGGGCTGGGGCCAGATTTTCAGATTTTTGTTTAGACGATTGGAAAAGCTTAATAAATTACACCAATTCCTTTACAGAATGTCAGCCAACACTGTCCAGGCCTTGTTACTCAACTGAACATGGCAGTCTAACCTGGGATGGTCCATGCTTCCTCACCTGAGGCTGGACTGGGAGAAGGGGCGTTCTGAATAGCTCCCTGACACCAACTGTTGGGGAACAAGCCAGGTCAAATGTAAGTGCATTTATATAGCACCGCTCACAATTGCGAGTGTCCCAAAGCACACTCACCCACCAATGTAGTAATTTTTATTTTGTTGAGATGCTACAGGGAGAGGCTGAACAGGCTGGGGCTGTTTGCCCTGGAGGGTCAGAAGCTGAGGGGTGACCTTATAGAGATTTATAAAATCATGAGGGGCATGAATAGGGTAAATAGGCAAAGTCTCTTCCCTGGGGTGGGGGAGTCCAGAACTAGAGGGCATAGGTTTAGGGTGAGAGGGGAAAGATATAAAGAGACCTGAGGGGCAACTTTTTCACGCAGAGGGTGGTACGTGTATGGAATGAGCTGCCAGAGGATGTGGTGGAGGCTGGTACAATTGCAACATTTAAGAGGCATTTGGATGGGTATATGAATAGGAAGGGTTTGGAGGGATATCGGCCGGGTGCTGGAAGGTGGGGCTAGATTGGGTTGGGATATCTGGTCGGAATGGACGGGTTGGACCGAAGGGTCTGTTTCAATGCTGTACATCTCTATGACTCTATATGCAAGTCAGGTGAATTGGCCACGTTAAATTGCCCGTAATGTCCAAGGATGCGTAGGTTAGGTACATGAGTCAGGTGTAAATATGGGGTGGGGGAATTTGGTCTGGGGAGTTACTCCTCAGAGGAAGGTGTGGAATTGTTGGGCTGAAGGGACTGTTTCCTTGCTACCTGACTCTATGACTCTGTCTGAGCTAAATCCATTCCAATGCCGTCTCTGTCAATGCAGCACTCTCTCTGTGTTACTGTGAAATCTAGATTATGTGTTATGTTCAATTGTACAGAATGAGGCCATTCAGTGTCTATTGTTATACACGGTTCACAAAAATCATCTCCTTGTCCATTTACTTCACAGAGTCGTTCATTGTAGTGGAAGAGGCCATTCAGCCCATAACTACACAAACCTCTGCAGAGCAGTACTTCCTAAACATTTTCCTACTGTGACCCATTTTTGAGATTTGAAATGTTGCTTCTTCTGAGGGAGTGTGGTGGGGGTCTGGGGGAGAAGACCAGAGAGATTAGGGGGTGACTGTTTGGGGGGGGGGAGGGGAAGCCATTGGGCTCACAAACCCAAAATTGCAGCTTCCAACCACATTTGGGGGTCCTGACACCCACCTCGGAATCCCAGCTGTAGAGTAGGCCAGACTGCACCATTCCCCTGCTCTGCTGTGTGTGATAGGGAAACTATTGGGAAAAAATCTCTGAGGGACAAAATTAACCTCCACTTGGAGAAACAGGGGTTCATCAAGGACACTCAGCATGGCTTTCTCAGCGGGACATCATATCTGACAGGTTTGGGTGAGTTTTTAAGGAGGTGATTAGATGTGTGGGTGAGGGGACTGCAGTTGATGTTGTCTACATGGACTGCGATAAGTCTGTTGACAAGGCCTCACATGGGACACTGGCCAAGAAGCTAAGACCTCATGGGATCCAGGGTTATGGCCCTAATATTAGGAATACTGAGTCTGGTCACCACACTAGAGGAAGGATGTGATTGCCCTGGATGGGGTGCAGAGGAGATTCACCAGGATATGGAGCAGTTTTGCTATGAGGAGGAGGCACGATAGGCTGGAGTTGTTTTCCTTAGAGCAGAGAAAGCGAATCTGATTGAGGTGTTAGCAAATCGTGATGGACACAGACAGGGCAAATAGAAAGAAAGACCCTTCTCTTTTTGTAGAGGGGTCAATAATCAGGGGACATAGATCTAAGGTAAAAGGTTGGAGGGTAGAGCAGATTGAAGGGAGAATATTTTCATCCTGGTGGTGGGAATCTGGAACTCGCTGCCTGAAAGGGTGGTCAGGGCAGGAATGATCACAATGTTTCAGACATGTTCAGATAAACCTGAGAAGCTCCAGGGCATTGAGGCTCTATACCAGCTGCTGGGGAATGGGACCAGAGGAGATAGGTGCTTGATGAGTGACATTGACTCAATGGGCATGGGGCTAGAAAACTCTATAGCTCGACCCTTGCTGCCTGCAAGTATATTCCCCTCAAGTGACCATCCAATTCCCTTTTGAAATCGCCGATTGACTCTACTTCCAAAACCATCAACGTCTTGATCATTTCACTCCCCAGTGAAAAAGATTATTCTCCCGATTTGGCTCCTCTAGCTTTAAACCAGTGAACGCCCCCCCAACCCCTCCTCACACCCCAGCCCACTCCTTGTAATTGCCAAAAGCAGACTGGGTTTAAACCTCGATATCTCGACTAAACCTCCCACAATCCCCAAGGAGAAGACCCACCTTCTTCAAAGTAACCTCATCAATAACGCTCTTTCCCCCCCCCCCCATCCCAACAATTCCTGGAAGCTGGGAAATGTCCTCCAAACCCCTCTCAAGGACAATCATTCCTCCTCCTAAAGAGCGTTGACTAGAACTAGATGATGCTATTGGAAATATGTTGTGAAACATGAAAGGATTCAGAAAAGATTTACAAGGATGTTGCCAGGGTTGGAGGATTTGAGCTACAGGGAGAGGCTGAACAGACTGGGGCTGCTTTCCCTACAGCGTCGGAGACTGAGGGGTGACCTTATAGAGGTTTACAAAAGCATGAAGGACATGGATAGGATAAATAGGCAAGGACTTTTTTCTGAGTTGGGGAGTCCAGAACTAGAGAGTATAGGTTTAGGGTGAGAGGGGAAAGATATGAAAGGGATCTAAGGGACAACTTTTTCACACAGAGGGTGGTACGTGTATGGAATGAGCTGCCAGAGGAAGTGATGGAGGCTGGTACAATTGCAACATTTAGAGTCATAGAGATATAGAGATGTACAGCACAGAAACAGATCCTTCGGTCCAACTCGTCCATACCGACCAGATATCCCAACCCAATCTAGTCCCACCTGTCAGCACCCGGCCCATTTCCCTCCAAACCCTTCCTATTCACATACCCATCCAGATGCCTTTTAAACATTGCAACTGTACCAGCCTCCACCACATCCTCTGACAGCTCATTCCATACACATGCCACCCTCTGCATGAATAAATTGCCCCTTAGGACTCTTTTATATCTTTCCCCTCGCAACTTAAACTTATGCTCTCTAGTTCTGGACCCCTGCCCCAAGGAAAAGACTTTGTCTATTTACCCTATCCATGCCCCTCATGATTGTACAAACCTTTATAAGGTCAGCCATTAGCCTCCGACACTCCAGAAAAAACAGCCCCAGTGATATGTACTTCTTGTCAGATGTGGGAGTTTAAAGAGAGTTTAAGGGTTACTGCGGATTATATCTGCCATAAATGCTGTTGGATGCAAATCTTATCAGATCGAGTGGATCGGTTGGAGAGACAGATAGAAGCAATGAGGAATTTGCAACAGTATGTGATGAATGGCAGTTATAGGAAGGGGGGCAAGTCTCAGATACAGTCACATAGACGGGTTAATTCCAGGAAGGGTAAGAGAAGTAGGCAGCTAGTGCAGGAGTCTTTTGTGGATATACCCATTTCAAACAGGTATGCTGTTTTGGAAAATATAGGGGGTGATGGATTCTCAGGGGAACGTAGCACAAACAGCCAAGTTTCTGGTATTGAGACTGGCTCTAATGCAACGAGGGATACGTCGGCTTCCAAGAGATCAATTGTGTTAGGGGATTCTCTAGTCAGAGGTACAGACGACGTTTCTGTGGCCAGCAGAGAAAAAGCAGAATGGTGTGTTGTTTCCCTGGTGCCAGGATCAAGGATGTCTCAAAGAGGGTGCAGAATGTTCTCACGGGGGAGAGGGGCCTGCAGGAGGTCATTGTCCACATTGGAACCAATGACATTGGAAGGGAAAAGGTTGAGACTCTGAAGGGAGATTACAGAGAGTTAGGTAGAAATTTAAAAAGGAGGTCATCAAGGGTAGTAATATCTGGATTACTAGTGAGGGCAGGAATAGGAGGATAGAGCAGATGAATGCATGGCTGAGGAGCTGGTGTATGGGAGAAGGATTCATATTTTTGGATCATTGGAATCTCTTTTGGGGTAGAAGTGACCTGTACAAGAAGTAAGGATTGCACCTAAATTGGAAGGGGACGAATATACTGGCAGGGAGATTTGCTAGAACTGCTTGTGAGGATTTAAACTAGTAAGGTGGGGGGGTGGGGGGGGGAGACCCAGGGAGATAGTGAGGAAAGAGATCAATCTGAGATGGGTACAGCTGAGAACAGAAGTGAATCAAACAGTCAGGGCAGGCAGGGACAAGGTAGGACTAATAAATTAAACTGCATTTTTTTAATGCAAGGGGCCTAACAGGGAAGGCAGATGAACTCAGGGCATGGTTAGGAACATGGGACTGGGATATCATAGCAATTACAGAAACATGGCTCAAGGATGGGCAGGACTGGCAGCTGAATGTTCCAGGATACAAATGCTGCAGGAAGGATAGAAAGGGAGGCAAGAGAGGAGGGGAGGGGGTGGTATTTTTGATAAGGGATAGCATTACAGCTGTGCTAAGGGAGGATATTCCCGGAAATACATCCAGGGAAGTTGTTTGGGTGGAACTGAAAAATAAGAAAGGGATGATCATCTTATTGGGATTGCATTATAGACCCCTCAATAGTCAGAGGGAAATTGAGAAATAAACTTGTAAGGAGATCTCAGCTGTGAGAATAATCGGGTAGTTATGGTTCGGGGATTTTAACTTTCCAAACATTGACTGGGACTGCCATAGTGTTAAAGGTTTAGATGGAGAGGAATTTCTTAAGTGTGTACAAGGCAATTTTCTGATTCAGTATGTGGATGTACCTACTAGAGAAGGTGCAAAACTTGACCTACTCTTGGGAAATAAGGCAGGGTAGGTGACTGAGGTGTCAGTGGGGGAGCACTTTGGGGCCAGCGACCATAATTCTATTCATTTTAAAATAGTGATGGAAAAGGATAGACCAGATCTAAAAGTTGAAGTTCTAAATTGGAGAAAGGCCAATGTTGACGGTATTTAGGCAAGAACTTTCAAAAGCTGACTGGAGGCAGATGTTCACAGGTAAGGGAACGGTTGGAAAATGGGAAGCCTTCAGAAATGAGATAACAAGAATCCAGAGAAAGTATATTCCTGTCAGGGTGAAAGGGAAGGCTGGTAGGTATAGGGAATGTTGGATGACTAAAGAAATTGAGGGTTTGGTTATGAAAAAGAAGGAAGCATATGTCAGGTACAGACAGGATAGATTGAGTGAATCCTTAAAAGAGTATAAAGGAAGTAGGAGAATACTTAACAGGGACATCAGGAGGGCAAAACGGGGACATGAGATAGCTTTGGCAAATAGAATTAAGAAGAATTCAAAGGAGTTTTATAAGTATATTAAGGACAAAAGGATAACTAGGGAGAGAATAGATCAGCAAGGTGGCCTTTGTGTGGATCCACAGAAAATGGGGGAGATACTAAATGAATATTTTGCATCAGTATTTACTGTGAAAAAGGATATAGAAGATATAGATTGTAGGGAAATAGATGGTGACTTCTTGCAAAATGCCCAGATTACAGAGGAGGAAGTGCTGGATGTCTTGAAACGGTTAAAGGTGGATAAATCCCCAGGACCTGATCAAGTGTACCCGAGAACTCTGTGGGAAGCTAGAGAAGTGATTGCTGGGTCTCCTGCTGAGATATTTGTATCATCGATAGTCACAGGTGAGGTATCAGAAGACTGGAGGTTGGCAAACATGGTGCCACTGTTTAAGAAGGGTGGTAAAGACAAGCCAGGGAACTATAGACCAGTGAACCTGACCTCGGTGGTGGGCAATTTGTTGGAGGGAATCCTGAGGGACAGAATGTACATATATTTGGAAAGGCAAGGACTGATTTGGGATAGTCAGCATGGCTTTGTGCGTGGGAAATCATGTCTCACAAACTTGATTGAGTTTTTTGAAGAAGTAACAAAGAGGATTGATGAGGGCAGAGCAATAGATGTGATCTATATGGACTTCAGTAAGGCGTTCAACGAGGTTCCCCATGGGAGACTGATTAGCAAGGTTAGATCTCATGGAATACAGGGAAAACTAGCCATTTGGATATAGAACTGGCTCAAAGGTAGAAGACAGAGGGTGGTGGTGGAGGGTTGTTTTTCAGACTGGAAGCCTGTGACCAGTGGAGTGCCACAATGATCGCTGCTGGGCCCTCTACTTTTTGTCATTTATATAAATGATTTGGATGTGAGCATAAGAGGTACAGTTAGTAAGTTTGGAAATGACACCAAAATTGGAGATGTAGTGGACAGCGAAGAGGATTACCTCAGATTACAACAGGATCTGGACCAGATGGGCCAATGGGCTGAGAAGTGGCAGATGGAGTTTAATTCAGATAAATGTGAGGTGCTGCATTTTGGGAAAGCAAATCTTAGGAGGACTTATACACTTAATGGTAAGTCCTAGGGAGTGTTGCTGAACAAAGAGACCTTGGAGTGCAGGTTCACAGCTCCTTGAAAGTGGAGTCGCAGGTAGATAGGATAGTGAAGGTGGCGTTTGGTATGCTTTCCTTTATTGTTCAGAGTATTGAGTACTGGAGTTGGGAGGTTATGTTGCAGCTGTACAGGACATTAGTTAGGCCACTGTTGGACTGTTGCGTGCAATTCTGCTCTCCTTCCTATTGGAAAGATGTTGTGAAACTTGAAAGGGTTCAGAAAAGATTTACAAGAATGTTGCCAGGGTTGGAGAATCTGAGCTACAGGAAGAGGCTGAACAGGCTGGGGCTGTTTTCCCTGGAGCGTCGGAGGCTGAGGGGTGCCCTTATAGAGGTTTACAAAATTATGAGGGGCATGGATAGGATAAATAGGCAAAGTCTTTTCGCTGGGGTCGGGGAGTCCAGAACTAGAGGGCATAGGTTTAGGGTGAGAGGGGAAAGATATAAAAGAGACCTAAGGGGCAACTTTTTCACGCAGAGGGTGGTACATGTATGGAATAAGCTGCCAGAGGATGTGGTGGAGGCTGGTACAATTGCAACATTTAAGAGGCATTTGGATGGGTATATGAATAGGAAGGGTTTGGAGGGACATGGGTCGGGTACTGGCAGGTGGGCTAGATTGGGTTGGGATATCTGGTCGGCATGGACGGGTTGGACCGAAGGGTCTGTTTCCATGCTGTACATCTCTATGACTCTGTGACTCTATTCAGCCTCTCCCTATAGCTCAACTCCTCCAACCCTGGCAACATCCTTGTAAAACTTTTCTGAACCCTTTCAAGTTTCACAACATCTTTCTAATAGGAAGGAGACCAGAATTGCATGCAATATTCCAACAGTGGCCTAATGTCCTGTACAGCCGCAACATGACCTCCGAACTCCTGTACTCAATACTCTGACTAATAAAGGAAAGCATACCAAACGCCTTCTTCACTATCCTATCTACCTGTGACTCCACTTTCAATGAGCTATGAACCTGCACTCCAAGGTGTTTTTGTTCAGCAACACTCCCTAGGACCTTACCATTAAATGTATAAGTCCTCCTCTGAATTGCTTTCCCAAAATGCAGCACCTCACATTTATCTAAATTAAACTCCGTCTGCCACTCCTCAGCCCATTGGCACATCTGGTCAAGATCCCATTGTAATTTGAGGTAACCTTCTTCACTGTCCACTACACCTCCAATTTTGGTGTCATTTGCAAACTTAGTAACTGTACCTGTTATGTTCATATCCAAATCATTTATATAAATCATGAAAAGTAGTGGACCCAGCACCGATCCTTGTGGCACTCCCCTGGTCACAGGCCTCCAGTCTGAAAAGCAACCCTCCACCACCAACCTCTGTCTTCAACCTTCGAGCCAGTTCTGTATCCAAATGGCTAGTTCTCCCTGTGTTCCATACCCTTACACACAGATAAGGAAAGACACCACTTCGACTGGGACAACGCATCCATCCTAGGACAAGCCAAACAGAGACACACACGGGAATTCCTAGAAGCATGGCATTCCAACTGGAACCCTATCAACGCATCAAGTTAGACCCCATCTACTAACCCCTGAGAAAAAGAACAGGAAATGGCATCACCACAGGAAATGAAATCGCCAACCCAAAGAAACCCAAACATATAAATTAAAAGCAGAAATTATCAGCAGTGATGTTTTTGGAGGCCCACTGAAAATGTCACCTAGTAGGGTGACGAAACATCTGAAAATGAACCTTCCAGCTCAACGAGCAAGAATCTAAATCAAGAACCTCAAGCTGAGCTACAAATCTTCTCAAAACTTGCTAAGTAGGTCAAGTTTTGCACCTTCTTTAGTAGGTATATCCACATACTGAATCAGAAAATTTTCTTGTACACACTTAACAAATTCCTCTCCATCTAAACTCTTAACGCTATGGCAGTCCCAGTCTATGTTTGAAAAGTTTAAATCCCCTACCATAACCACCTTATTATTCTTACAGATAACTGAGATCTCCTTACAAATCTGTTTTTCAATCTCCCACTGACTACTCGGGTATTAAAATATAATCCCAAGAAGGTGATCAGCCCTTATTTCTCAGTTCCACTCAAATAACTTCTCTGGCTGTATTTCAGAACAGCTGTAATGCTATCCCTCATCAAAAACGACACTCCCCCTCCTCTCTTGCCTCCCTTTCTATCCTTAGGTAAAAACAATGACTGCAGATGCTGGAAACCAGATTCTGGATTGGTGGTGCTGGAAAAGCACAGCAGTTCAGGCAGCATCCGAGGAGCAGGAAAATCAATGTTTCAGGCAAAATCCCTTCATCAGGAATACAGGGGAGAAGGCCTGTTTTCCTGATGAAGGGCTTTCGCCCGAAACTTCGATTTTACTGCTCCTTGGATGCTGCCTGACCTGCTGTGCTTTTCCAGCAACACTGATCCAGAATCCCTTTCTATCCTTCCTGTAGCATGTGTATCCTGGAACTTCAAGCTGCCAATCCTGTCCATCCCTGAGCCACGTTTCTGTAATTGCTGTGATATCCCAGTCCCATCTTCCTAATAATATCCTGAATTAATCTGCCTTCCCTGTTAGGCCCCTTGTATTGAAGTAAATGCAGTTTAATTTGTCAGTCCTACCTTGTTCCCTGCTGTATCCCTGCCTGCCCCGACTGTTTGACTCATTTCTTTTCTCAGCTGTACCAGGCTCACTATCTCCCTGGGTCCCATCCCCCCGCCCGAGCCACTCTAGCAAATCTCTCTGCCCTTATGTTAGTCCCCTTCCAATTCAGGTGCAATCCGTCCTTCTTGTACAGGTCACTTCTATCCAGAAGAGAATCCAATGTTCAAAAGTGTGAACCCTTCTCCCTTACACCAGCTCCTCAGGCATGCATTCATCTGCTCTATCCTCCTATTCCTACCCTCACTCACTCATAGCACTGGGAGTAATTCAAATAATACTACTCTCAAGGACCTCCTTTTTAAATTCCTACCTGTGATATCCCTTCCGAATCTCATCCTTTTCCCTTCCTATGTCGTTGGTTCCAATGTGTACAATGACTTCCTGCTGGACCCTTTCCCCTTTGAGAACATTCTGCACCCTCTCTGAGACATCCTTGATCCTGGCACCAGGGAGGCAACGCACCATTCTGAGTTTTTGCTGCTGGGCCACAGAAACATCTGTCTGTGCCTCGGACTAGAGAGTCCCCTAGCACAATCGATCGCTTGGAACCTGACTTACCCCTCATTACATTAGCGTCTGCCTTGATACCAGAAACTTGGCTGTTCGTATTACATTCCCCTGAGAATCCATATCCCCTATATTTTCCAAAACACCATACTTGTTTGAAATGGGGATAGCCACAGAAGGATCCTACACTACCTGCCTACCTCTCCTACCTTTCCTGGAGTTAACTCATCTATGTGACTGTATCTGCAGCTTTTCTCCCTTTCTATAACGGCCATCCATCACATCCCCTTGCTGTTGTAAATTCCTCATTGCCTCTAACTGTTGCTTCAACTGAGCCATTCGATCTGATAGGATTCGCAACCAACAGCATTTATTGCAGATATATATCCTCAGTAACACGTAAACTCTCTCGAAACTCCCACATTCGACAAAAGGACCAAATCACTCTCCTAAGGGCCATTTTTGCTCCTTCCAATCTACAGACCCAGAAAATAGTACCGTCTTAATCCTCTACAAAACATTGCTCCAGGCTAACTTCGAAACATAAGCATTAAGTTTAATCAAGAGACAGATCTCAAATAAAATATATACTCAAGAAAGAACCCACTCTACTCACTACTGTAGAATTATAGCAAAGCTATACTTAAAACTATTCACTTATCTGTTTCTGTGCTGTGACCTGTCCCAAACAGGTTCCTCCGAGTTCGGTTGTGAACTTCACTGTTTGTTAATTTTCCCAGATGCACACCGATGTGCGGTGATACAGGAATCTAAACAGCAAAGGCAGTAACTGCACAGGTTCACTGCTGCATCGGGATTGGCATATGAATAGGAATGGTTTCGAGAGATATGGGCCAAATGTTGGCAAATGGGACTAGATTTATTTAGGATATCTGATCGGCATAGAGGAGTTGGATGAAAGGGTTTATCCAGCTCTATGACTCGAGGTCCCCAAGTTATGGCCTGTTTGGGTGTTTATGGAGTGTCATTCAGCTGCAGGAAGGAGCATTAACCTGTTGGCCTGTTTCAGAGGGAAAGGCATTGAGACAGGAATTCCACTCCTGACCATTCTGCATGTTTGCAAAGGAGGAGATCATGATACAGGTGACACTTCACCCAAAGCCATTGACACTTTAATTAAATTCAATCCATCAAAGAGTGTGGCTTATTTTTAATTTCATGACAGACCTGTTGTCTGAATCCCTGAATATATTGGGCTAGAGTTGCAAACTTCAACATCAATCTGCCTTTAGATGCAAAACAACAGCCTCCCTGCCTTCAACAGTGGGGGTCTTTATTCTCTGACAATCCCTACATACACTGAAAACCCTTCAAAGCTCAAATTATTTGTTAATCAAGCTTCAGTCTAGTCAACACTGACGTAGGGGACATCAGCATGAAACAACATTCACATTTCCATGTGTGATGTCTCCCTGTGGTTTGCTAGTTAAATAGGAGTGAGATTCACTCACAGTCCCAGGGGACCGTGGGGCGGCTCCCTCATTGGAGACAGACAACTGGTGATGGTTTAATCTGAAGGTCACCATGCCTTAGTTCAGGGAAGGGGTTGAGAAAGAGGGTCCTTTGTGGTAACCCCAGCCCATGGAGGAATCGAACTGTTGGGGTCACTCTGTGTTGCAAACCAGCCATCTAACCAACTGAGTTAACCAACCCCTAACTAACATTGTGCTGCCTGATTCCTGAGAGTGTTTGATGGGGGCGGCAATGTAGAGAGAGGTTTACTCTGTATCTAACCCTGCACTGTTCCTGTCCCTGTCCCTGTCCCTGGGAGTGTTGATGGGGGGGGAACTGTGCAGAGGGAGCTTTACTCTGTATCTAACCCTGCACTGTCCCTGTCCTGGGAGTGTTGATGGGGGGACAGTGCAGAGTGAGGTTTACTCTGTATCTGACCTCGTGCTGTCCCTGTCCTGGGAGTGTTTGATGGGGACAGTGTACAAGGAGCTTTACTCTGTCTCTAAACCTTATGCTGTCCCTGTCCTGGGAGTGTTTGATGGGGACAGTGTAGAGAGAGCTTTACTCAGTATCTAACCCTATCTGGGGAGTATTTGATGGGGACAGTGTAGAGAGAGCTTTACTCAGTATCTAACCCTATCTGGGGAGTATTTGATGGGAACAGTGTAGAGGGAGCTTTACTCAGTATCTAACCCTATCTAGGAAGTGTTTGATGGGAACAGTGTAGAGAGAGCTTTACTCAGTATCTAACCCAATGCCATCCCTATCTGGGGAGTATTTGATTGGGACAGGGTAAAGGGAGCTTTACAATCCTGCCATGTACAGATCAGGTATTGTTTACACAACGAACCACTGGGAATGACACAGAATGTGCTTTAAAAAAACAGAAACGTTTTGTTCCTTTGCGAATTTGACCTTAGGTATAAACATACTGCACATTAATGACATCCTGAGAGAGGAGCAGGTCTGGAAGCTGTGATCACATGCAGTCTCAGTGCTCAGCAGTACAGTTCCTGAGTGAACCCAGAAAGTGAAGCTTAGCAGGGTCTCTGTCTAGACAGCAAACGTGCTCATGCCAGTTCCCATTACACACATCCATACAGGCTTCAGCTGTCAAGGTGCTGCTGTGAAGAGCAATTAAACAGATGGGAGGGATTACCAGCATCAATGAAATAAAACCCTCCTTACACAGAGAGACACACATAGTCATACACTGAGCCATGTATAAACAGGCTTATACATGGATAAACACGTATATAGGCACGCTCACGCATGAGCAAACCCACAGCGTCATGCTTTTTAAGTTTTTGGATGTGCTTATACATACATAAACACACATGATCAGATACATTCATACATGTCTAAATGCGCTCGTTTACACAAATGCAGATATTCTCAAACCTAGACGAGTACACCATCCCCATCACAGACTTCATTAGCAAGTGTATGCAGCACTGTGGACCAAAATCCTCAATCCAGGTGTTCTCCAACCAGAAACCTTGGATGAACTTTTCCCTGGAGCATTGGGGCTGAGGGATGACCTTATAGAGGTTTATAAAATCATGAGGGGCATGGATAGGATAAATAGACAAAGTCTTTTCCCTGGGGTCGGGGAGTCCAGAACTAGAGGGCATAGGTTTAGGGTGAGAGGGGAAAGATATAAAAGAGACCTAAGGGGCAACTTTTTCACACAGAGGGTAGTACGGGTATGGAATGAGCTGGCAGAGGAAGTGGTGGAGGCTGGTACAATTGCAACATTTAAAAGGCATCTGGATGGGTATATGAATAGGAAGGGTTTGGAGGGATATGGGCCGGGTACTGGCAGGTGGGACTAGTTTGGGTTGGGATATCTGGTCAGCATGGATGGGTTGGACTGAAGGGTCTGTTTCCATGCTGTACATCTCTATGACTCTACTGAAGGCCAGGCATGCATCTTTCAAGTTGGACGACCCAGACCTGTACAGAAAATCCAGATATGACCTCTGCAAAACCATCAGAGATGCCAGCAGGCAGTACTGGACCAGGTTAGAGGCCCAAACCAACCATACGGACACTGGCCGCCTGCACAACATAATGGGATACAAAATAAAGGAGAGGAATAAAACACAAACCTCTCTCAATGTTTTCTCTGCTCAGTTCAAGCAGAATGCTACCAGCACGGTATCACCTGCCCTGATAGGCCGAGTGCTCTAGTTCCCTCCATCACCACCGCAGACTCTCGGTCTTCCTGAGAGTCAACCCTAGGAAAGCGACTGACCCGGATGGAGATTCAGGCCATACACTTAAATCCTGTGCTGACTAGCTGGTGGAGGTCTTCACTTACACCTTCAACCTCTCCCTTCTACAAGCTGAGGTCCCCACATGCTTCAAAGAGATCACCATCATCCTATTACCATAGAAAACACACACACACAATGTGCCTTAATGGCTATCACCCAGTGGCTCTGACCTCCATATTCATGGAGTGCTTCAAGAGGCTGGTCATGGCCTACATCAATTCAAGCCTTCCAGCCTTCCTCAGTCCCCTACAATTTGCCCTCCCAGCTAAATAGGTCCACACAAGATACCATTTCCCTTGCCCCACACTCATCCCTGGAATATCTGGAGAACAAGGAGACCTAGGTCAGGCTCCTACTCATCCAGTTCAGCTCTGCTTTCCCACCTCAGGTGACTGACTGTGCGGAGTTTGCACGTTCTCCCCATGTCTGCGTGGGTTTCCTCCGGGTGCTCCGGTTTCTTCCCACAGTCCAAAGATGTGTGGGTCAGGTGAATTGGCCACGCTAAATTGCCTGTAGTGTTAGGTAAGGGGTAAATGTAGGGGAATGGGTGGGTTGTGCTTCAGTGGGTCAGTGTGGACTTGTTGGGCCGAAGGGCCTGTTTCCACACTGTAAGTAATCTAATCTAATCTAAACCATAATCCCCTCCAGACTAATCTCAAACCTCCAAGACCTAGGTTTTGGCTCCATCCTCTGCTACTGGGTGGGGATGTCGGTGGGGGTGAGAGGTCAGGGATGGGTGTTTGTGTATCAGGTTGGGGGTGTCGGGGTGTTGGACGTAAGGGTGGGGGGTGTCAGTGTGGGGGTGTTGGGGTGGGGGTGTCAGTGTGGGGGTGTCAGGAGTAAGGGTGTAAGTGTGGGGGTGTCAGTGTGGGGGCGTTGGGGTGGGGGGGTCAGTGTGGGAGTGTCAGGGTGGGAGTGTCAGGGGTGGGGGTGTAAGGGTGGGGGTGTCAGTGTGGGGGCGTTGGGGTGGGGGGGTCAGTGTGGGAGTGTCAGGGTGGGAGTGTCAGGGGTGGGGGTGTAAGGGTGGGGGTGTCAGTGTGGGGGCGTTGGGGTGGGGGGGTCAGTGTGGGAGTGTCAGGATGGGAGTGTCAGGGTGGGAGTGTTAAGGGTAAGGGTGTCGGTGTGGGTGTCAGGGATAGGGGTGTAAGGGTGGGGGTTTCAGTGTGGGGGTGTCAGGGGTGGGGGTGTCAGGGGTCAGGGTGTAAGGGTGACAGTGTCAGTGTGGGTGTCAGGGGTCAGGGTGTAAGGGGTGGGTGTGCGGGGGTCGGGGGTATCCGGGTGTGTGTATGGGAGGGGGTGTGGGTGTGAGGTTGGTGGAGGGGGTGGTGCTGGATTTTGAGGTGGGCGGGGCTGCTGATCAAATTCAATAGAAAAGATTTGTGATTGGACAGAAAAGTGAAGAGTTGGGCTGTGGGGGTATAGTATTGTAGCATTGTCCTCGGTGTTCACATTATCGAGACAATATTAGCGATAGACCAGAAACAAGAACTCCCTCTGAACAATGCTCCCTCAGAGAAATCCTTTTGTTCAATTACAACCCAGGGCCCTGACTGGCTTCACTCTGGGAAGGGTTAGTGTTACAGTGAAGGTGGTCCAGTCCCATGCTGTGGGAGTGCTGCATTGTCAATGGTGCTGCCTTTCAGTGGACACATTGAACTGAGGGAACCAGCCTGCCCTGGTCAATGCTGAAGATCATTGACATTATTCCAGGGAGAGACGTCTGCTGTCCTCTCCTACTGCACCCTGGCTGGTGTCTCAATGCTGCGGGTTTGAGTGTGATGAGTGGAACTGATCCATCTCACAATCAGAAATACACTTTAGATGTCATTTTTAGTAAATGTAGCTAATTAAAATACACCTGAGAGATGATGGAATGATTCCATGGTCATTTTGCAGTTTCAAAATGAAACACTCCCAGGACAGGGACCACATGGGGTTTAGACACTGAATAAAGCTCCTTCTACATTATCCACCATCAAACACTCCCAGGACAGGGACAGCACGGGATTAGACATTGAGTAAAGCTCCCTCTACTCCTAGGACAGGGACAGCACAAGGTCAGATACAGAGTAAAGCTCTCTCTACACTGTTCTCCCATCAAACATTCCCAGAACAGGAAAGGTACAGAATGAGATACAGGCTAAAGCTCCTCTACAGTAGGATAGATTGACTCCAAAGTGAGATAATCAATGAGTCATTCATCTTCAGGGTGATGAGTTATGGCCAATAAATGCAGATGTTTCTAACATTTCCAAGAATGAATTGACTGGACTGTGTGTCACTGGGATGAAGAAATGTCAGTCAGATAGTGCTACCAGGTGCTGTGATGGCTGGGGTTTAGGAATCTCAAAAAACACCCAGGGTGGGTTGATACCAATGGGTGAAAGGAAATGAATAACTGAAGAAGCTGGAAATTGTCAGTGGCTCAGGAACCTATGAGCAGTTAAAGATGTAAATACTCTGTCTGCATTTCGTTCCAATTTGTGTTTTGTCTCTATATTCATCCTCTCTCCACTTCAAATAACAACCTGGTGTCTGTTTTATACTCACTGTAAAGAACAGCCTTCTCCCAAGCCAATTCTCAAAACGAGTGCCTTCCGCTCCTATCAAGATTCAAAGTGTCACTTATGGTTTTAACTGTAGACATTTCCTGCCCGATAAACACAGGTCCGTGTGCAAGGTATTTCTTCTCTCAGGTGTCACTCATGCCAGAGTTAGGTCAATTCTACATGATATTTTTATAAATAAGCTTCAATACAGCAGCACATTACAGAAACAGAAGCCTCAAAGACTGTGAATGGTGAAAGGGACATGGGTATCGCTGGCTGGAACTGCCCATCCCTAGTTGCCCCTTGAGAGGGTGGGGGTGAGCTGCCTCCTTGAACCACTGCAGTCCATGTGCTGTAGGTAGACCCACAATGCCCTTAGGGAGGGAATTCCAGGAATTTAAGTGAATGAGTGAAGGAACCGTGATATATTTCTGAATCAGGATGGTGAGTGGCTTGGAGGGGAACTTGCACGGGGGTGGGGGGGGGGGGGGATGGCGTTCCCCTTCTAGATGGTAGTGGTTGTGGATTTGGAAGGTGCTGTCTGAGGATCTTCGGTGTATTTCTGCAGTGCATCTTCTAGATGGTAGACACTGCTGCTACTGGGCACCGGTGGTGGAGGGGGTGGAAGTTGACAATGGTGACTGGAATCTGAAAGAACGAATCATTAGCAGAAGAGGAGCATACTGAGGAAGATTGTGAAGATAAAGAAGTGCACAGCAGCAAAGTTGTTCATTGTGAGACGAGGTAGCTGAAGGAGGAGAGATGGAGAGTGAGGCAGGGGCAGTGTGGAGGGAGAATCACGCTGGTTTGGAGGACCAAAGGCTGGAAGATTCCTCAGAACAAGTCAAGCTCCACAGGTTTATCTTCACTGGAAATAATATAGATTCTGAACTGCCTAGCCTGTATAACCTTGCTTCATAAGACAGCCTGGCTCATCCACATAATAATTTAGTCAACCTTCTCTGAACTTTTTCCAACAATACTGTACACAGTCCTCCAGATGTGATCTCACCACTGCCCTGTACAGGTGAGGCATAACCTCCCAACTCTTTTTACATTCAATTACCCTTAGCAATAAATGATGGAATTCCATTAGTTTCCCGGATTTCTTGCTGTAGCTGCAGGCAATGCTTCTGCGATTCCCAGACTATGTCACCTAGGTCCCTCTGCATCCAAGAATTCTGAAACTCCACTATTTCGACAATATGCTGCTTTATTATTTTTCCTGCCAAGGTGGACAATTTCATGTGTTCCCACATGGAACATAGTTTGTCATGTGCAGTTCAAACCTGCAGTGTTTGAAAGAAAAGTGTGAGCAATGTTGGAGAAACTCAGTCAGTCTCGCAGTGTCTGTGGAGAGAAAAAAAACAGAGTTAATGTTTCAGGTTGAAACCCTGACAGCTTCAGCATGACAGCCACTCCTGTGTCTCTGGCCGTCCAGGTACAAAGGCCAGGATTTCAATTTTTTTCTGATTATTTTTGGTACCTGTTGATGATATTTTTAATCACCAAAATATCTGGAGTCCCAAGCCTCTTTGGACATCCACAGTATGTGGATTTTTTTACCAGTGCCCTACTCTATCCTTTTTAGTGAATGACCTTACATTTGCCCATATTAAAATGTATTTTACTCAGTCACTGAAATTACTCAGATCTCTCTGTAATTTTATTCTCCCATAAACAGTGACACACCACTCACTTTTTCTGCCACATCATGCCACCCAGGTAAATAGTGCTGTGAGGAAGGCATATGGCGTACTGGGCTTTATTGGCAGAGGAATTGAGTTCCGGAGTCCTGAGGTCATGTTGCAGTTGTATAAGACTCTGGTGCGGCCTCATCTGGAGTATTGTGTGCAGTTTTGGTCGCCATACTATAGGAAGGATGTGGAAGCTTTAGAACGAGTGCAGAGGAGGTTTACCAGGATGTTGCCTGGAATGGTAGGAAAATCTTATGAGGAAAGGCTGAGGCACTTGGGGCTGTTCTCATTGGAGAAGAGAAGGTTTAGGGGAGATCTGATAGAAGTGTATAAGATGATTAGGGGTTTAGATAGGGTAGATACTAAGAACCTTTTACCGCTAATGGAGTCAGGTGTTACTAGGGGACATAGCTTTAAATTAAGGGGTGGTAGGTATAGGACAGATGTTAGGGGTAGATTCTTCACACAGCGGGTTGTGAGTTCATGGAATGCCCTGCCCGTATCAGTGGTGAACTCTCCTTCTTTATGGTCATTTAAGCGGGCATTGGATAGGCATTTGGAAGTTATTGGGCTAGTATAGGTTAGGTAGGATTCGGTCGGCGCAACATCGAGGGCCGAAGGGCCTGTACTGCGCTGTATCCTTCTATGTTCTATGTTCTATGTTCTATCATCTTTCTAACCTCTTACCCTGGGTCATAAAGCTGTTTTTAAAAGTTTACAGGGATGGGAAATCCATTTTGTTAAATGCACTAATGTATCCTCCAGTATTTCTACTTTCTTGGATTTTCCAAACAAGCAGTTAGGTTGGAGGCTGATTTTATTCCGACTTCCTTTATGGGGGACTAGTGAAGATGCTGACTCCCCTGTATGCAGTAATAAATCTCAAGCTGTTATGGTTGCTACAGCAACACTTTTCAGTGAAGATTAGGAGCTGGCCTAAAGATCAGCAATGAGATGCATGACGCAGGCAGAGCTGAAATTTATTCTTTTGGTTATTGAAGAATAGAAACCTGGGTTAAGACGTGATTGTGTCTGTGTCTCTGCTTGTGTGATTTTTTGTGTGGTATGGTTTCTGCATGTTCTGTCTGTGTCTTTGTGTGCATATTCTGTGTTTTTGTGTCTGTCTGTGTGTCTATGTGTGAATGTTCTTTGACTGTGTGCTGTACCTGTTTACCTCTGTGTGTGTAAGAAAGTATGTGTGCTGTGACAGGGACTGTGTATATGTGTGTGTGTGTGTTTGTGTGCGCCCACACGTGTATGTGCTGTTTGTGATGCTGTGTGTCTGTGTGTGTGAATATTGTGACTGTGCTGTGTGAGTCTGTGCGTGCGTGTCTGTGCTGTGAGTGTGTGTGTGCATGTCTGTGCTGTGTGAGAGTGTGTGTGCGTGTCTGTGCTGTGTGAGTGTGTGTGCGTGTCTGTGCTGTGAGTGTGTGCATGCGTGTCTGTGCTGTGTGTGTATGCATGCTATGACTATGCTGTGTTGTGTGTGTGTGCGTGTGTGTCTGTGTGCGTGTGTGTCTGTGCTGTGTGCGTGTGTGAATGTTGTGACTGTACTGTGTGCGTGTGCGTGCGTGTCTGTGCTGTGTGTGCGTGCTGTGACTGCTGTGTGCGTGTGTGTGTGCGTGCGTGTCTGTGCTGTGTGTGTGTGTGTGTGTGTCTGTGCTGTGTGTGTGTGCTGTGACGGTGCTGTGTGTGTGTGTGAGTGCTGAGATTGTGTTGTGTGTGTCTAGCTGTGCTGTGAGTGCTGTGACTGTGCTATATGTGTGTGTGTCAATGTGTCTGTGTGAGTGTGTATGTGTCTGTGTGAGTGTGTGTGTGTCTGTGTGAGTGTGTGTGTGTCTGTGTGAGTGTCTGTGTGAGTGTGTGAGTGTGTGCTGTCTCCTCACAGTCAATGGCTCATTGAGTAAATGCTCTGACCACGCAGCCTCAGGTTCCAGATTAGTCGGGTGGACTGATGGGAGTTGAGGTCTTCACTAAGACACATTTCTCCCACAGATTCTTCAATTTCCTGAATGTCCTTGAACCCCCTGAGAAAGAGAGTGAGGATCCTGGTGTTTGCCTTGTCTCAGCCTCACAGTAACAACTGGAAACTACAGATTCTGTGGTTACAAAACCCAAAGTCGGGCTGGGCAAAATACAAAGGGAGAGCCAGCCAGCAGATTGAGAGCGGTCACATTGTGAAAGTTCTTCGAGAAGCCTGAACAAATATTAAGTAACGTCTCCACCGACTGAGTAATAGCAAGACTTGTATATCATCCAGTTTACATTTTACACAATGCAGGTGATTTCTGGTGAAATCAGAAGGCTCTGTGTACAATTTCCATCACTGAGTTAAGAACAAGGTGACATGAAGGAGGTCAGGTGTTTTGAGTGAAGCACAGACTAGATGGAACAAATGGTCTCTTCCTGTGCTAAGAAAATTCATAAAACTAATATATTTACCATCTAAACTTCCCATTGGTGTTTGTGTGGGATTCAGGATCTTCTGTACTATCTCCCGAACTTTAAATTTGCTTCTTTTCTCCTAAACAGTTCAAGAGCCAGGTACAAAGCTTCATTAACTGGGGTAGCCAGTGCTGTCATCACAGCGTCCTTCCACTAGGAAGGAGACCAGAACTGCACACAATATTCCAACAGTGGCCTAACCAACGTCCTGTGCAGCCACAACATGACCCTCCCAACTCCTGTACTCAATAAAATACAAGTGCATTACTGCAGATGCTGGAATCTGAAACCAAAAGAGAAAATGCTGGAAAATCTCAGCAGGTCTGGCAGCATCTGTGAGGAGAGAAAAGAGCTGACGTTTCGAGTCTAACTGACCCTTTGTCAAAGCTAAAAAAAGGGAGAAATAGGGAGGTATTTATACTAAGGAAAGCATCACCAAACGCTTTCTTCACTATCCTATCTACCTGAGACTCCACTTTCAAGGAATTATGAATCTGCACTCCAAGGTCTCTTTGTTCAGTAACACTCCCTAGGACCTTACCATTAAGTGTATAAGTCCTGCTAAGATTTGCTTTCCCAAAATGCAGCACCTCGCATTGATCTGAATTAGACTCCATCTGCCACTTCGGAGTCCATTGGCTCATTTTGTCAAGATCCTGTTGTAACCTGAGGTAACCTTCTTTGCAATCCACTACACCTCCAATTTTGGTGTCATCTGCAAACTTACTAACTGTACCTCTTATACTCACACCCAAATCATTTACATAAATGATGAAAAGCAGTGGACCCAGCACCAATCCTTGTGGCACTCCACTGGTCATAGGCCTCCAGTCTGAAAAACAACCCTCCACCACCACCCTCTGTCTTCTACCTTTGAGCCAGTTCTGTATCCAAATGGCTAGTTCTCCCTGTATTCCATGAAATCTAACCTTGCTAATCAGTCTCCCATGGGGAACCTTGTCAAACACCTTACTGAAGTCCATATAGTTCATTTTTTGCTCTCATCAATCCTCTTTGTTACTTCTTCAAAAAACTCAATCAAGTTTGTGAGACATGATTTCCCACGCACAAAGCAATGTTGACTATCCCTAATCAGTCCTTGCCTTTCCGAATACATGTACATCCTGTCCCTCAGGATTCCCTCCAACAACTTGCCCACCACCGAGGTCAGGCTCACTGGTCTATAGTTCCCTGGCTTGACCTTACCACCCTTCTTAAACAGTGGCACCACGTTTACCAACCTCCAGTCTTCCGGCACCTCACCTGTGACTATCGATGATACAAATATCTCAACAAGAGGCCCAGTAATCACGTCTCTAGCTTCCCACTGAGTTCTCAGGTACACCTGATCAGGTCCTGGGGATTTATCCACGTTTACCCATTTCAAGACATCCAGCAATTCCTCCTCTGTAATCTGGACATTTTGCAAGATGTCACCATCTATTTCCCTGCATTCTATATCTTCCATGTCCTTTCCACAGTAAATACTGATGCAAAATACTCGTTCAGTATCTCCCCCACTTCCTGCTGTTCCTCACAGAGGCTGCCTTGCTGATCTTTGAGGGGGCCTATTCTCTCCCTAGTTACCCTTTTGTCCTTAAAGTACTTATAAAAACCCTTTGGATTATCCTTAACCCTATTTACCAAAGCTATTTCATGTCCCCTTTTTGCCCTCCTGATTTCCCACTTAAGTATACTCCTACTTCCTTTATACCCTTCTAAGGATTCACTCAATCTATCCTGTCTATACCTAATATATGCTTCCTTCTTTTTCATAACCAAACCCTCAATGTCTCTCGTCATCCAACATTCCCTACACCTACCAGCCTTTCCTTTCACCCTGACAGGAATATACTGTCCGTGGACTCTCATTATCTCATTTCTGAAGGCTTCCCATTTTCCAACCATCCCTTTACCTACGAACATCTGTCCCCCAATCAGCTTTTGAAAATTCTTGCCTCATACCATCAAAATTAGCCTTCCTCCAATTTAGAACTTCAACTTTTAGATCTGGTCTATCCTTTTCCATCACTATTTTAAGACTAATAGAATTATGGTCGCTGGCCTCAAAGTGCTCCCCCACTGACACCTCATTCACCTGCCCTGACTTATTTCTTCCTGTATCTGCTGCAGTAGAAATTCTTTCTGCTCCTAGCCAGAGGACATGAAGGAAAACCCCAAAGAAAACTGTCTTACATAGAAACATAGAAAAATACAGCGCAGTACAGGCCCTTCGGCCCTCGATGTTGCGTCGACCAAAGCCTACTTAACCTACACTAGCCCAATAACCTCCATATGCTTATCCAATGCCCGCTTAAATGACCATAAAGAGGGAGAGTCCACCACTGCTACTGGCAGGGCATTCCATGAACTCACAACCCGTTGAGTAAAGAATCTACCCCTAACATCTGTCCTATACCTACCACCCCTTAATTTAAAGCTGTGTCCCCTAGTAACAGCTGACTCCATTAGCGGAAAAAGGTTCTCACTTTCAACCCTATCTAAACCCCTAATCATCTTGTACACCTCTATCAAATCTCCCCTAAACCTTCTTTTCTTCAATGAGAACAGCCCCAAGTGCCTCAGTCTTTCCTCATACGATCTTCCTACCATGCCAGGCAACATCCTGGTAAACCTCCTCAGCACTCGTTCCAATGCCTCCACGTTCTTCCTATAGTATGGCGACCAAAACTGCACACAATACTCCAGATAAGGCCGCACCAGAGTCTTATACAACTGCAACATGACCTCAGGACTCCGGAATTCAATTCCTCTACCAATAAAGCCTAGTACGCCATATGCCTTCTTCACAGCACTATTTACCTGGGTGGCAACTTTCAGAGATCTGTGTACATGGACACCAAGATCCCTCTGCTCATCCACACTACCAAGTAGCCTACCATTAGCCCAGTAATCCATCTTCTTTTTACTCCTACCAAAGTGAATGACTTCACACTTAGCTACATTGAACTCCATTTGCCACCTTTCTGCCCAGCTCTGCAACTTATCTATATCCCGCTGTAACCTGCCACATCCTTCCTCACTGTCAACAACTCCACCGACTTTCATGTCATCCGCAAACTTACCCAGCTTTCAAGCCCCTCCTCTAGGTCATTTATAAAAATGACAAACAGCAATGGTCCCAAAACAGATCCTTGTGGAACACCGCGAGTAACTGCACTCCAAGATGAACCTATACCATCAACTACTACCCTCTGTCTCCTTCCAGCCAGCCAATTCCTAATCCAAATCTCTAATGCACCCTCAATGCCATACCTCCGTAGTTTTTGCAGTAGCCTACCATGGGGTACCTTATCGAACGCCTTGCTAAAATCCATATACAAAACATCCACTGCTTTACCCTCGTCCACTTCCTTGGTCACCTTCTCAAAGAACTCAATAAGGTTTGTGAGGCACGACCTGCCCATCACAAAACCATGCTGACTATCCTTGATCACATTATTCCTATCCAGATGTTCATAAATCCTATCCCTTACAATTCTCTCTAAGACTTTGCCCACAACAGAAGTGAGACTTACTGGCCTATAGTTACTCAGGCTATCCATACTCCCCTTCTTGAACAAGGGGACTACATTCGCTATCCTTCAGTCTTCTGGCTCTATTCCCGTAGACAATGACGACATAAAAATCAAGGCCAATGGCTCCGCTATCTCCTCCCTAGCTTCCCAGAGGATCCTAGGATAAATGCCATCAGGCCCAGGGGACTTATCTATTTTCATCCTTTCCAGTATTCCCCAGACCTCTTCCCTACATACCTCAAGGCCATTCATTCTAATCACTTGTTACTCAATATTCACATCAGCAACAGTGTCCTGTTCCTGAGTGAATACTGATGAAAAGTATTGATTTAGTGTCTCTCCAATTTCCTCCGCCTCCACCACAACTTCCCACTACTATCCTTGACTGGACCGATACCTACCCTAGTCATCCTTTTATTCCTGACATACCTATAGAAAGCCTTTGGGTTTTCCCTAATCCTACCAAATAAGGACTTTTCATATCCCCTTCTCGCTGCTCTTAGCTCTCTCTTTAGATCCTTCCTGGCTACCTTATAACTCTCAATCGCCCAACTGAATCTTCACGCCTCATCTTTACATAGGCCGCCCTCTTCCCTTTAACAAGGGATTCCAATTCCTTACTAAACCACGGCTCCCTCACAAGACCCTTTCCTCCCTGCCTGACTGGTACATACTTATCAAGGACACTCAATAGCTGTTCCTTGAACAATCTCCACATATCATTTGTGTTCTTCCCTTGAAGCCTATTTTTCCAATCCACGCATCCTAAGTCCTGCCTCACCGCATCATAATTTCCCTGCCCCCAGCTATAACTCCTGCCCTGCAGTGCACACTTATCCCTCTCCATCACTAGAGTAAAAGTCACTGAATTGTGGTCACTGTCCCTGAAGTGCTCACCTACCTCCAAGTCTAACACCTGGCCTGGTTCGTTATCCAGAACCAAATCCAGTATAGCCTCACCTCTTGTTGGCCTGTCTACATATTGTGTCAGGAAACCCTCCTGCACACATTGGACAAACACCGACCCATCTAACGAACTCGAGCTATAGCTTTCCCAGTCAATATCTGGAAAGTTGAAGTCCCCCTTAACAACCACCCTGCTACTTTCACTCTTCTCCTGAATCATCCTCGCAATCCTTTCTTCTACGTCTCTAGGACTATTAGGAGGCCTGTAGAAAACTCCTAACAGGGTGACCTCACCTTTCCTATTTCTAACCTCAGCCCAAACTAACTCAGTCGGCGAGTCTTCATCCATCGTCCTTTCCACCGCTGTAATACTATCTTTGACAAGCAATGCCACACCTCCCCCTCTTTTACCCCCACCTCTAACCCTGCTAAAACATTTAAACCCTGGAACCTGCAATAGCCATTCCTGTCCCTGTTCTACCCACGTCTCTGTAATGGCCACAACATCGAAGTCCCAGGTACCAACCCACGCTGCAAGTTCACCTACCTTATTTCTTATACTTCTGGCATTGAAGTATACACACTTCAAGCCACCTTCCTGTTTACAGGCACCCTCCTTCGAGATCGATGCCTTGTTCCTCACCTCCCTACACTCAAGGTCCTGTACCCTAAAGCTACAGTCCAGGTTCCCATGCCCCTGCAGAGTTAGTTTAAACCCTCCCAAAGAGCACTAGCAAACCTCCCCCCAAGGATACTGGTGCCCCTCAGGTTCAGGTGTAGACCATCCTGTTTATAGAGGTCCCACCTTCCCCAGAAAGAACCCCAGTTGTCCAGAAACTGGAATCCCTCCCTCCTGCACCATCCCTGTAGCCACGCATTTAACTGCTCTCTCTCCCTATTCCTCGACTCTCTATCATGTGGCACGGGTAACAAACCAGAGACAACAACTCTGTTCGTTCTAACTCTGAGCTTCCAACCTAGCTCCCTGAAAGCCTGCCTGACATCCTCACCCCTCTTCCTACCTATGTCATTGGTTCCAACGTGGACCATGATCTGGGGCTACTCCCCCTCCCCCTTAAGGACCCAGAAAACACGATCAGAGACATCACGTACCCTTGCACCTGGGAGGCAACATACCAATCGTGAGTCTCTGTCGCCCCCGCAAAACCGCCTATCTGTGCCCCTCACTATTGAGTCCCCAATAACTATCGCTCTACCTTTCTCCACCCTTCCCTTCTGAGCAACGGGGACAGGCTCCGTGCTAGAGGCCTGAACCTCGTTGCTTACTCCTGGTAAGTCATCCCCCCCACAAGTATCCAAAACAGTATACTTGTTCTTGAGGGGAATGACCGCAGGGGGTCCCTGCACTGGCTGCTTCCTCCCACTCCCCCTCAGTGTCACCCATCTCTCTATAACTTTCAGAGTAACTACTTCCCTAAAGCTCTGATCTATGACCACCTCTGCCTCCCGAATGATCCGCAGTTCATCCAACTCCCTAACACCTAACACGGGCTTGGAGGAGCTGGAGATGGGTGTACTGCTTGCAAGTGTAATCAGCAGGGACGCTAATGGCTTTCCTCACCTCATACATGTTGCAAGAGGAACATTGCACTGCCTTCGCTGCCATCCCACTAAAAGGTAAACTTTAAAAATTAGATCTAAAGAAACAAACAAGCAAAATGCAGCACTTACCTGCTTACCACAACGGGTCTTATTATTAGGTTAGAGGAGGAGGGCGGGTGGGAGGCTCTACCCCTGTAGTGCCTCGGGTTCCTCGCCTGCGTGCTTATATAAGAAAAAAATACCTTCCCAGGTAAGCTAGCGCGACACCAGCTTCCGGGTCCGCTAGGCGCTTAAAAAAAACTTTAAATTTTAGCTATTTAAAAAAAAACTGGACTATACCCTTGACTTAAAAAAACACCACCAGACAGCCGTTACCTGCTCCGCCAAGAGAGTGAGGCCGAAGGCTTGGAGCTGCGCGCTTATATAAGAAAAGAAACCTTCCCAGGTAAGCTAGCGCGACACCAGCTTCCGGGTCCACTCGGCGCTTAAAAAAAACTTTAAATTTTAGCCTTTAAAAAAACAAAAACTGGACTATACCCTCGACTTAAAAAACACCACCAGACAGCTGTTACCTGCTCCGCCGAGAGAGTGAGCATATCTATTTTTTCATATTTAAATCCTGTTATTTTTAAAATTTGTCAGATTTGGTGGACCTATTTCCAGAAGCTTCCAAAAACCCCTGCATTGTATCAATAATCAAGCTAAAGCTGACCCAAAGGCTTTTGAGACAGACTGTCTGTCTCCAACTTGCACTGGACAAAGGTAAATCTCAAAACCTATTATGCTAAAATAGGCGCTAATGGTTTCATAATTACAACGTCACCTCTCAGTGGAAACTCTGCTGGGGTAGGTAAAGCTACACAGTTAGCTCAGCAGATTTCCAATTAGTCGGCCTGAGATGTGGGCCCTTGGCACACCTAAATGCCTGTTCTGATGACACACTTAAATGGTAACCTGTTGAAGAGCTTAAATATACAATTCTAGGATTCTAGGCGAGTTGCTGTTTGACTTCCAGAGGATGAAGTCACGTGACACCAGGTTATAGTCCAACAGGCTTGTTTGAAATCACAAGCTTTCGGAATGCTGCTCCTTCTGACTTTGTCCACCCAGTCAACACCTGCACCTCCACATCGTGTCCTCCAGGGGGAGTGTGAGGCTCTGGGCTGAGGTGGCTTTGTAACCTCAGAATCTCCATCTCTCTCTCTCTCTCTCCAAGTTGCTTGTTTGTTAGAAAGGAAACGATGGGTTCAGCTCACTGACAAAACTAGTATTGGCCACCAGGAAGCCATAACTTAGATGAGCTGATTTTGGGCTTGTCATTTATCACCTATTTCCTCCCCTGTCCTATCTTCCTTGCCTTCCTGAGCGTGCGGCTGTGTGACTGGAGTAGCAATATAATTTATTGAATGCTTTGTTACTAAATCCCATCTTGATTTCATCTTGAAGGATTTTGTTGTGAGTTTATTTCAAAAATTGGAATCCGTAAATCAGGGTTTGGTCTACCCCCAGTGAGAGATAGGAGCAAGAAGGTAAAGGAGTAAATTAAAATAACCAGGGGCTGTCTCAGGTTTAAGAAGGGAAAAGTAATCATACCTTTAGTTCGCCGCTTTGTCTGAGAGGAACCAGTTCTGTGATCCAGCACCCCATCTCTAAAGGTCAAACACTGGTTAGTTGGTGACATGTGTGATTGCTGGGAGAAAGTGAGGACTGCGTACGCTGGAAAAGCACAGCAGGTCAGGCAGCATCTGAAGAGCAGGAGAGTCAATGTTTTGAGCATAAGCTCTTCATCACATACCTGATTGCGGTCTGACTCAGAACAGGTTTGCCTGAGGTGGTAGAGAGGTATTAATCCCGATCTCAGGCCACTGGTTAATAAAAGCTATGGGATCCTATAGGTTACAAATGTAGAGGTGCAGAGTGCAAAGATCAGAAACTTTGTGAAACACGAGTTCATCCTGCAGTCATCCTGGTTCCCCAGCCCCAGGGGGAGGATTGTGTCCAGGTCTGCGACATTGCTCTTTAGGAAGGAGCCTGGGGATCTGTCCCACTGCCTTGTCCCATACTTGGTGAGAACAGGCTGCTGTCAGGCTGGATGGTAACTTACTTCTCATAAACAGCAATTTTTAAAGTTCATTCATGGGATGTGCCAGTTGTTGGCTGGGTCAGCATTCATAGCTCAGAGGGCATTTTAGAGTGAGCCATGTTGCTGTGGGTCTGGATTCATATGTAGGCCAGACCAGGTAAGGACAGCAGTTTCCATCCCTAGAGGACATTAGTGAATTAATGGTTAGCACTTGATAATGGGATAGTTTAGCAAGTCAATGGTTTAGTGGAATTATTGCTAGATTATTAATCTAGAGATCCAGGTAATGATCTGGGGATACGGGTCTGAATCCGACTAATTCCAGTGCAATTAAAATCTGGAATTAAGTGTCTAATGACTAAGAAATCGTTGTCAATTGCTGAGAAGCCCATCTGGTTCACTAATGCCCTTCAGGGACGGAAACTGCCATCCTTACCTGGTCTGGCCTACCTGTGACTCCTGACCCACAGCAATGTGGGTGACTCTACACTGTCCTCTGGGCAATTAGGGATGGGCAATAAATGCTGACCCAGCCAGCGACGCCCTCATCTTGTGATTGAAATTTTAAAAGCCAAGAGAGCTGCCTGTGGTTTGCGAAGGGAGGAGCAGAGATTGACTAAAATGGCTAAAGGGAGAGGGATTACCGTGACACAGAGAAAGTGTGGTAGCTCGAGTCATTCTCCTTAGATCGAGCAAGTGAGGAAGAACGCTGATGGAGATGTTTGCTGATGAAGGGCTTTGAAGTGGGTTTGTTTTCTGTGGCTGGAGGGTCAGACTGACAAGAGGGAAACATGATTCTCTAAAAGTGGTTAAAGTCTGGAATGCAGGAATGATGAAGGGCTTATGCCCGAAACGTCGAATTTCCTATTCCTTGGATGCTGCCTAACCTGCTGTGCTTTAACCAGCAACACATTTTCAGCTGTGATCTCCTGCATCTGCAGACCTCATTTTTTACCCTAAAGTCTGGAATGGTCTACCTGATGGGGCGATGGAAACATATCTAATAATAGCTTATAAAATGACAACGGCTTTGGGGAAATATTTGATGGAGAAACAGAATAGTAGGGAAAAGGGGATGAGGGCTGAAGAGTGGAACCAACTGCATGGCTTTCCTTTTGGAGATTAAATAGGCCGAATGGTTACTCTCTGTACTGTACTGCTGTGTACCTCCAGCACTTAACATCCAGCTGGGCACGACTGGACACAGTGGATGCAATGATTGGGAGCTTTCTCTCCCTTGTGTAGCTTCGGAGGGAGCTAGACCCCTTCCAACACCCTGTCTGTGGTCAGTGACCTTGGGAATGATAGCATCTCCTTAGCCTGTAATCCAACAAAGTGGTACCACCATTAGACTACAGGGGGAGTCATGGGGCCAGTTTGGGTACAGGGTTATTTTTGAACATTCTTTATGTGAGTGAGTTGATTCAAATCCTCAGCCATGGTTTGGATCACTGAGCATTCGCTGCACCTCAGATAACCTTGGTGGCTTCTAGCTGAACTGTCAGCACATAGCAAGCTAGTGGATGCTGATGGGTGGAAACACAGACGGATTACATAACACAAGCTATAAATATTGAAACAGTTAGATCAGGTTTTTTTTGTCCAATTAACTGTCATATTTGGGAGCTGGGACTTAGAGAGTGCCCAAGGCAAAGCACACACAGAGTTCACATTGTTGATTGTACCAGCCATCCTGTCCAGAGTAGCATTAATAGATAGGGATTGTACACTCCATATTTTCTGAATATTTATCTAGCCATTCAACTTATTATCACACTCAGAATTCAGCTTTTATACAAATACACTGTGGCCCTAGAGCCATTGAAATCGGCCATTTTCAGGCTTCCTTCAGGCTAATATTGTCAAGAGTTTCAGAAATATCACTGTGAGAGAAGGGACCCGAAACTAAAGTTGTTGGGTCATAAAAATGTTATAAAGACAGGGGGGATGGGTTGAAATGAAAGCACGAACCTACTTCCCAGATCCGTCAGGAGCTAGTTACAGAATTAACAGCTCTCATCAATGACCTTTCATCAGCAATGGGAAAAAATTGGAAAGATTTAAAATAAAAGCAGAGGTTGGGGAAGGGAGGAGGGGCATGAGAAAGGGAGGGAAGGAGAGTGAAGGTTTCTAACAGGATGGAGGTGGGAGTTATTACAAACACAGGAGACAATGGGACAAGGCAGAGTGATCAAAGGAAGTAAAGAATGAAGGAAGGTGGTTTGAGGAAGAGTCAGTGAGCTTTGGGCGGCAGAGTGGCTCAAATGTTAGCATTGCTGCCTCGTGGGACTAGGATTCAATTCCAGCCTTGGGCAACTGTCTGTGTGGAGTTTGCACATTCTTCCCGTGTCTGCGTGGGTTTCCTCTGGGTGCTCCGGTTTTCTCCCACAGTCCAAAGATGTGTAGGTTGGGGGGAACTGGCCATGCTAAATTGCCCGTAGTGTTCATGGATGTATAGCTTAGGGTGAATTGGCCATGCTAAATTGCCCGTAGTGTTCAGGGCTGTGTAGGTTAGAGTGAATTGGCCATGCTAAATTGCCAGTAGTGTTCAGGGCTGTGTAGGTTAGGGTGAATTGGCCATGCTAAACTGCCCGTAGTATTCATGGATGTGTAGGTTGGGGTGAATTGGCCATGCTAAATTGCCCGTACTGTTCAGGGATGTACAGGTTAGGGTGAATTGGCCATGCTAAATTGCCCGTAGTGTTCATGGATGTTTCGCTTAGGGTGAATTGGCCATGCTAAATTGCCCATAGTGTTCAGGGATGTGTAGGTTAGGGTGAATTGGCCTTGCTAAATTGCCCGTACTGTTCAGGGATGTGTAGGTTAGGGTGAACTGGCCACGCTAAATTGCCCATAGTGTTCAGGGATGTGTAGGTTAGGGTGAATTGGCCTTGCTAAATTGCCCATAGTGTTCAGGGATGTGTAGGTTAGGGTGAATTGGCCTTGCTAAATTGCCCATAGTGTTCAGGGATATGTAGGTTAGGGTGAATTGGCCTTGCTAAATTGCCCATAGTGTTCAGGGATGTGTAGGTTAGGGTGAATTGGCCACGCTAAATTGCCCATAGTGTTCAGGGATGTGTAGGTTAGGGTGAATTGGCCTTGCTAAATTGCCCATAGTGTTCAGGGATGTGTAGGTTAGGTGCATTAGTCAGGGGAAATGTAGGGGAATGGGTTGGGGTGGGTTACTCTTTGAAGGGTCAGTGTGGACTTGTTGGGCCAAATCGTCTGTTTCCATACTGTAGGGATTCTATGATGATGTGATTTGAGGCTGTTCTTCCTAGATAGAAGGAGGATCAGAGGCTTAGATAGGGTGGACAGGGGAGAGCCTTTTCCCTCAGGTGGTGCTGGTTAGCACGAAGGGACATTGCTTTAAATTGAGAGGTGATAGATAATAGGACAGATGTCAGAGGTAGTTCCTTTACTCAGAGAGTAGTAAGGGCGTGGAACGCACTGCCTGCAACAGTAGTAACTCGCCAAATTTAAGGGAATTTAAATGGTCATTGGATAGACGCATGGGTGAAAATGGAATAGTGTAGGCTAAATGGGTTTCAGATTGGTTTCACAGGTCAGCACAACATCGAGGGCCTGTGCTGCGCTGTAATGTTCTATGTTTTATGAACCCAATATTGAGTCCTGAAGGCTGCAGGGTCCCCAAACAAAAAATGAGGCGCTATTCTTCCAGCTTGTGCTGAGCTTTGCTGGAACATTGCAGCAAGCCCAAGGCAGAGATGTTGGCCAGGGAACAGGGTGTGACAGGCACCTGGAAGCTCAGGGTCTTTTTTGGCAGACAGGTGGCACAGTGGTTAGCACTGCTGCCTCACAGCGCCAGAGACCCGGGTTCAATTCCCAACTCAGGCGACTGACTGTGTGGAGTTTGCACGTTCTCCCCGTGTCTGCGTGGGTTTCCTCCGGGTGCTCCAGTTTCCTCCCACAGTCCAAAGATAAACACAATCCAAAGACCAAATTATGGTCAGGTGAATTGGCCATGCTAAATTGCCCGTAGTGTTAGGTGAAGGGGTAAATGTAGGGGAATGGATGGATTGCGCTTCGATGGGTCGGTATGGACTTGTTGGGCCGAAGGGCCTGTTTCCACAAGGTAGGTAATCTAATCAAGAACGGAGATGCTCTGCACGTCTGTGATTCACCTCTGCAGTGTAGAGGAGACCACAGTGTGAGCAGTGAATGCAGTAGATTAGATGGAGTGAAATGCAGGTAAATTGCTGTTGCACCTGGAAGGTGTGTTTAGGGCCCTTGGATACTGGGGAGGGAGGAAGTAAATAAGGAGGTGTTCTGTGTTTGTGTGGGAAGGTGCTGGGGGAGGGGGGGTGTGATGTTGGGAGTGAAGGATGAGGGGACAGAGTGTCCCAGAGGGACCGCTCCCTGTGGAACGCTGACAAGGGAGGGAGGGGAATATATGTCTGATGGTGACATTCTGGTGGAAGTGACAGTTTACAATCCCTTCGATATGGAGGATGGTGGGTGGTAAGTGAAGACTAGGGAACCCTATTGTTGTTGTGAGAGGGAAGAGAGGGGATGAGGATAGAGGTGCAGGTGATGGGTCGGACCCAGCTCAGAGCCCTGTCCATCACTGTATCAGGGAATCCTTGGTTGAGGAGAAAGTTGGACATTTTGGAGATTAGTCTTTAACTGGCTACAATCAGTTCTGAGGAAGGGTCACTGAACTAGAAACGTTTACTCTGATTTCTCTCTGCAGATGCTGCCAAACCTGCTGAGTTTCTCCAGCTATTTTTGTTTTTATTTCAGATTTCCAGCATCCATAGTTCTTTGGAGTTTTTTTTTGCCCACGTCAAATGAGTTTGACAATAGACTCAATCCTGCTCATAGCCTGTCTGGGCAAATACATCCAAACTGAATTTCCACATTGTGAAAGTATCTGACACATCATCATGACTCGATCAGCCAGAGGGAATACACTAGTCTAATGTTCCCATTCTTTTCCACTTTTCTCTGCCTGTTATGTTCAAACTAGGACAGTTATCATCCCCACGTTAATGTTTTGCTTTTGGTGTGTTGCATTATCTTCAAACCACTGTACATGACCTGTACGGGGATTATAAAGTATCATTTTGTTACAACACGGGGTAAACGCTCCTGCTTAATTTAAAACCAGCAACACAGAAAAGATTTATCCTGTGCAGTAACCTGTAAAATTTCGAGAGGCCAAAAACTACTTAAAGTAAAAATTAACAACTTTACTTCTTAACGTGTAATGGAGAATAATTAATTAACAACTATTTACAACTATGGGCGGCACGGTGGCACAGTGGTTAGCACTGCTGCCTCACAGCGCCAGGGACCTGGGTTCAATTCCCAACTCAGGCGACTGACTGTGTGGAGTTTGCACGTTCTCCCCGTGTCTGCGTGGGTTTCCTCCGGGTGCTCCGGTTTCCTCCCACAGTCCAAAGATGCGCGGGTCAGGTGAATTGGCCATGCTAAATTGCCCGTAGTGTTAGGTAAGGGGTATATGTAGGGGTATGGGTGGGTTGCGCTTCGGCGGGTCGGTGTGGACTTGTTGGGCCGAAGGGCCTGTTTCCACACTGTAAGTAATCTAATCTAGTAATCTAATCTAAAACTCCTCTCTGACTTATCTTTTACTTTCCCTTCTATAATACCAGTCTGATAAAGCACCTGATTATGATTTACAAAACAAAATGTTTTATCTCAAAACCAGGCAGCTTTTGTTCTACTCTGTAATCCTGTCTTCTTTCCTTCTTTTTGGGGATCCTGTTTCACAGGGTTACTGATCGATAAAAGTACCTTTTAAAAGAGCTATTTTCTGGACAGTGTGCAGATGTTGTTGGCTTGGCAATTCTTCTCTCAACTGTTCAATTTTCCCCAGTTTTACACCCTCAAAGCATTGGATTGTGTCATCGACGTTTAAGATTGTCAATTCAAACCGGATTGGAGTTTGGTATTTTTCAGAGTATAATTTAAACTGATTGGCCTAATTCGAATCTGTTTTGTCATTTCCAGGCAACCAAATTAGACTAGATGCCCTACAGTGTGGAAACAGGCCCTTCAGCCCAATAAATCCACACCGACCCTCTGAAAAGCAACCCTTGGATGCTACCTGACCTGCTGCGCTTTTCCAGCAACACATTTTTCAGCTTTGAATGATAAAACACTTGCAGTTTGGCGAGTAACGCACAGATCAATGCTGTCTGTTCACTTAAGAAACAAGCACCAAGATCAATTTGTTCAGTCTCCATCCGTCCTACCTCACATTCCATATTCAGACTGAGGTCTGCTGAAGGTTTGGAACAGAAATCCCCAGGCTCAGCTACAAACTCTGTGAAGACTCCCAGTTACAAGGTACTGAGTGGGTGGGTGAGAAAGTTAGTTTGAACTAGGAAGCATACAGTTTAATATGAGATTAAGCCCTTCAGACAAGAGAGCTTCCAGCATCAAGTTAACTAATCTCCGCAGAGCCACTGTGGGATAGGATGGGCAGGGCCATTTTAACCTGATCCAATAGCTTCAAGGGGGAGCAGCTGTTAAGCAATCGAGGGAGAGGTCTATAGTTTCTTGTTGAACAGGGGAATCTGAGGTTATGGAGAGAGGTGGAATGTGGAATTCAAAATACAAACAGAGCAGCCATGATCTTATTGAATGGCAGATCAGGCTCGAGGGGCCGAATGGACTGCTCCTTGGATGTTTCTGTGTAGTTCCACCCTGACCCGTTATCCAGCGGATGCCTCTGAAAGTACACCTATCTGATCACCGAGTGAGGCACTGTCAGAGCTGTCATCTGTCGGATAAGACGTGAAACCACTTACTCTCTTGGGTGGACTTTGAAAATTCTGCAGGTTCAAAGTAGAGCAGGCAACCTCCCTACGGTACCCTGCCCAATCAACAAGCAGATGAGCCAGGTCATTGCTATATTGTTATCTATCACAGCCAGTGATGATCTTTTGAATTGTGGTCACTGTTGTAATGTAGGAAATGGGCCAGCTGGTTAAAGGACAGAGGGGTGAGCACATGGGACTTGGAGCTGTTGCTACTGGGGGGAGTGTGATCTCTTCTCTCAGGGGAGGGAGGGTAAAAAGTGATCTCAATATTCCTTGTCTGGAGAGGGATAACAGATCAGCATTCGACACTCAAATGAAGAATTTAATTTAAAGGATGTAAGAACCAAGTTTTTATTAAATATTGATGTTACCAAATGTCCTTTTAGCCAATTAAATGTTTTTGAAGGGTGGTCACTATTGTACAGTCAGAAATGTAGCAGCCCTTTTATGCACAGCAGGGTCCCAGAGACAGCAGAGTGACAATGACCAGACGATCAGTCGCCTTTTGTTAATTGAAGGGTATATGTTGGCCTGGCCATAGGGGAAACCTTCTCTTCATCAAATCAGCTCCCCCGGACCGTGCGTTGAATTGAACTGAATGAGCTTTATTGTCACATTTCCTCACTGGGTACAGTGAGAACTTGATAAATGGCCACGTACAGAACCATCTCAGGTACAAAGGAAGCCAGGTACACGACAGGGAACTGAAGGAGAAGAGGTAACACTGCAGCAATACACAGTATAACCTCAGCTCACAGAAACAAGAACCAAAGTTACAAACATCGCAGTCTCTCTCCAAAGACTCTCCACAGCAGATCAGGGCAGGGAGTCACCACATGGTCTGACCATTGGCTGTGTCACACTCTCCCCTGGGTCACTGCTCCCTGGTGTCCCCACTCCAGGCCCCTGCTCCCTGGTGTCCCCACTCCAGGCCCCTGCTCCCTGGTGTCCCCACTCCAGGCCCCTGCTCCCTGTTGTTCCCACTCCGGGTCCCTGCTCCCTGGTGTCCCCACTCCAGGCCCCTGCTCCCTGGTGTCCCCACTCCAGGCCCCTGCTCCCTGTTGTTCCCACTCCAGGCCCCTGCTCCCTGGTGTCCCCACTCCAGGCCCCTGCTCCCTGTTGTTCCCACTCCAGGCCCCTGCTCCCTGTTGTTCCCACTCCAGGCCCCTGCTCCCTGGTATTCCCACTCCGGGCCCCTGCTCCCTGGTGTCCCCACTCCAGGCCCCTGCTCCCTGTTGTTCCCACTCCGGGTCCCTGCTCCCTGGTGTCCCCACTCCGGGTCACTGCTCCCTGTTGTTCCCACTCCGGGCCCCTGCTCCCTGGTGTCCCCACTCCAGGCCCCTGCTCCCTGGTGTCCCCACTCCGGGCCCCTGCTCCCTGGTGTCCCCACTCCAGGCCCCTGCTCCCTGTTGTTCCCACTCCGGGTCACTGCTCCCTGTTGTTCCCACTCTGGGCCCCTGCTCCCTGGTGTCCCCACTCCGGGCCCCTGCTCCCTGGTGTTCCCACTGCCAACCCCTCTTTAGAGGCCGGGAGTTCAAGGCTGAGAAAAAGGAGGAGAGAAGGGCTAAGAGAATGATAATGAAGCAATAGAATGGATGGAGCTGAGGATCTCCTGCTGGAGTGCGCTTCCTCACCACCATCTTACTGCCCAGCAACAGCAAGGGCAGCTGCAGCCTCTGTTTAACCTTTATCTCCAGACAGCCTGTCCCCAAGACAATGCAGCACTCTGTCAATACTGCACTGGAGGGTGAGCTGAGATTGTAAGCTCATGCCTGTAGTGTGAGAGGGCAGCAAGATCACACTATCCTGGTTTGTATAATCCAATCTCCGCTCCCTGCGATCATTCCCCTGAGCTGGTGTATGCTCCATGACATGTCAATGGTTCAATCTCATTCCCTCGACGTTCCGGAGCTGGGCTGTGGCTCTCTGAATGATTGTGTTGAGGAAGGACAGGGAGGTGCTGAGGTTTGTCACGTTCATCCTGTAAAGCTGATTATTGAACACCTTGCTACTAGAACTTTCTCAATGTTGTGAAGTGGTGCGGAGTCAGAGCTGATACTGCTGTAGACATAGCTGCCTTGGGGAACAGTGTCCCTGCTGCAACTGACCAAAATCGGAAGCAGTGGCTATTAGTAGCCCAACTACAGAGGGAGACTATCCCCCAAGGCAGCTATGTCTACAGCAGTATCTGCTCTGGTAGACTCTGGCTCTGTCTGTCCACACAAACCCAGGGAGAAGTGTAAATATGATGCTGCCCTCACCCAGATTGACACACAGCACTGAGGAAACGTCCCACCAGACTCAAAGCATTAACTCTGTATCCATCTCCACACATGGTGCTGGACCTGTTGTGTTCCTCCAGCACCTTCTATTGGTATTTCTACAAGCTGGCAGCTGGCTAATGGTAATATGAAACTGACGATCCAGCTAATTACCCTCGTTGATACTCTGTGGTGCAGCCTCATTGAGGCCAAGTACAGGGAGAAGGTACAGAAACCTGAACACAACCACCAGCCGGTTTTGAAACAGTGTCTACACTAGTGTTGTTAGAATACTGATTGGACTCACAAACTCTTAACATTCGCCTGTACCTGTGTTTTTGCTTTTGCCGCTGTTTACCTAGTATTTACTATCTACGCTATTTAACTCTGTGATCTGCCTGTATTGCTCGCAAGACAAAGCTTTTCACTCTGCCTCGGTACAGTGACAATGAATTCAATTCAATTCACCTGCAGACTGGGTTCAGACTAACCTGGATTCTATCGCTATAGAGTTCCAGGTCCTTCAGCTCTGTCTGATTTAGTTCCAAAAGCTTATCCAACGAGATGTTGCGATGTATTGACTCAGTAATATTTTCGTGTTTTCTTGGAATAACGAGGAGACTACCTGTTTCCAACAAGCAGTGTGTTCATCCCAGTGCTGGTAGCTGCCATGGCAACTGGAGATTTCCACCCTTTCTGAGAAGGTGGGTTTCCAAGAGATGGTCAATCCTAACCAGCCTGTTCTGATGTAATTGTTGAGCAGCTGGGGTTGAGACCAGCTCTGCTGGCTCAGAGGTAAGGGCACTACCACTGCACCACAACCGCCCTGAGCTTCAGGAGGGCAAGTGGCTTTGACTCTAGATCAATCTGCTGCTTAATCCCATCTCATTCCCCCCAAGCTGCCTTGATGTTAAACCACCTCAGGAGCTCTGTAACCCCCTCGCTCATCCCATCTCCTGCAAAGTGTCTGTCCATTTCCGGGAGGTGTGCAATCTCGTTACGTGAACAAACTGCATTTATATCCACACAGGGCGACAGCAAGTCGGCAGCTCGAGAACAGGGTTTGGGTCTTTACATCAAGGGGTCGGTTTATGTACTGTGACCCAGCTCAAATCTTAACTGCAGACGTTACAGTGACCCTGACACCTTGGAGCCCTTTTCTTTCACCCACAGCCAGACTTGGTTCACACAGAGACTCGGTTCCTTTGTTAAGATTGCAGGAAGATATGTGCGCTGGGATACTTGACTACGACCACCTTAAAACCGTATATTTAAAATATTCCACCAGCGACACTGTCCCCATTCCCTTTCACTCCCTTTGAGCTCAGGAGACGATGCCTCTGCTGCTGGGAGGCATAATCCATGGAATACTGACTTTAAAAAAATTGGCAGACTCAGTGTCAAGGTGACATGTATGTAGCTGGCTCTGTGGGTAAGAGGTTAATTAGTACAGCTGGCTAGTATATGATGCAGAACGTTCGTAACAGCATAGGTTCAATCCCCATTCTATCTGTGGGTGTTCAGGAGACTCCTTGTCCCATCTTAGCTGTGGGGTAGTATTCCTCAAGAGACAGCAGCCCTATTTACCTTTGTCCCTGGATCAGGAAGAGGTGGAGCCTGATACAATTACATTTAGAACATAGAACATAGAAAAATACAGTGCAGTACAGGCCCTTTGGCCCTCAGTGTTGCGCCGATCCAAGCCCACCTAACCTACACTAGCCCCCTATCCTCCATATGCCTATCCAATGCCCGTTTAAATGCCCATAAAGAGGGAGAGTCCACCACTGATACTGGCAGGGCATTCCATGAACTCACGACTCGCTGAGTAAAGAATCTACCCCTAACATCTGTCCTATACCTACCACCCCTTAATTTAAAGCTATGCCCCCTCATAATATCTGACTCCATACGTGGAAAAAGGTTCTCATGGTCAACCCTATCTAAACCCCTAATCATCTTGTACACCTCCATCAAGTCACCCCTAAACCTTCTTTTCTCCAATGAAAACAGCCCCAAGTGCCTCAGCCTTTCCTCATACGATCTTCCTACCATGCCAGGCACCATCCTGGTAAACCTCCTCTGCACCCGTTCCAGTGCCTCCACATCCTTCCTATAGTATGGTGACCAAAACTGTACACAATACTCCAGATGTGGCCGCACCAGAGAATTATACAACTGAAACATGACCTCAGGACTCCTGAAATCAATTTATCTACCAATAAAAGCCAGTACGCCATATGCCTTCTTCACAGCACTATTTACCTGGGTGGCAAAATGGGATCTGGATGGGTATACGAATAGGAAGGGTTTAGAGGGATATGGGGCCAAATGTTGGCAAATGGGACTAGATTAAGTTGGGATATTGGGTGGGCATGGATGAGTTGGACTGAAGGGTCTGTTTCCGTGCTGTATATCTTTATGACTCTATGTGTAAACCATTGTGTCTCACTAAGCGAGAGAGAGAGAGCGATGCTCTCTCACAGAGTGAGACTGACTACTGAGACACAAGGAGAGCTGACCAATGAAGAGAAAATAAATCAAAGCCAATGGATTCTACAACTTTCTGCAGCACAGTCATATCTTGGGATATCAATGGTTTAGAGTCAGAGTGAGTCACAGGAAACAGTTTCCCTATAGCACACAGTCTCCGGGATCTATTTGAAATAAAATTCCATTAACGACAACAAACAGAACTTGTGAATGAACTTCCAGCAATTCTTCAAACTGGAGAACCTCTTCAGTGAAATCTAACAAGTGGAAGATAACTACACAATAAAAATTACCCCCAAAAAATATCCAATGGGGAATGCAGGAGACACCTCTTCGCCCAGAGACTAATGAGAGTGGGGGTCTGACTCCCAGAGTGAGTAACAATTGTATTTTGAGAATTGCAAGAAGGAAGACAGCAATAAAAGAGTTAAAAATTGGAAGCTCTCTCTTTTAAATCTAATCTCAGTCCTCTCTCCACCTCCCCACACACAAGGACAGATTTGCTGAAATCTCTGCACAGACTGATTTCTCCACTACAGCCTTCACTGAACCTGACCCATTAGTAACGTTAGTCTTTAAACCTCCTTCCCTCAGGGGTCAGTCACCCCAGCTGGCTAGACAGCTGGTTTGCAATGCAGAGTGATACTAATAGTGGGCGGCACGGTGGCACAGTGGTTAGCACTGCTGCCTCACAGCGCCTGTAGACCTGGGTTCAATTCCCGACTCAGGCGACTGACTGTGTGGAGTTTGCACGTTCTCCCCGTGTCTGCGTGGGTTTCCTCCGGGTGCTCCGGTTTCCTCCCACAGTCCAAAGATGTGCGGGTCAGGTGAATTGGCCAAGCTAAATTGCCCGTAGTGTTAGGTAAGGGGTAAATGTAGGGGTATGGGTGGGTGGCGGGTCGGTGTGGACTTGTTGGGCCGAAGGGCCTGTTTCCACACTGTAAGTCTAATCTAATCTAATAGTATTAGTTCAATTCCTGCAGTGCCTGAGGTTACAATGGAGGCTTTCCCTTACCTGAGGGGCAGTGACCACCATCAGTTGTATCTCTCTGTCATGAGAGAACAGCCCTAGCAGCTGGTAGGACTGGAGTGACTCTACCGTTGCCCTGGATCAGGAAACATTTTTTGTCACAAAGGGATCTGGGAAGTCTGGAACCTTGACCTCGAAAAGGAATATAGATGCTGCAAAATTCAATTGTGTTCAAGCCTGAGATTGTTTCAGGGTTTTATTGGGTTGAAATGTCGGGGGACACAGAATAAATATGTGCAAATGGAGTTAAGTGTCAGGTCAGCAATAAGATGTTTTGTTTCTGATTGGCTTGGATCTACTGGATTCCTCTCTCTGGTGACTATCGTATGGTACTTGCTAAGATAGCTGGGGTCAATATGTCTTTGAGTAAAGGTGGAGAGAGTCCATTCAATAGACAAGGGGGAAGGAAATAATTGTTACATTAAGAGTCTGGGATTCTTAATGATGGCAACCAATGGGCAGAGATCATGAGCCCCATCAACATTGATGCTGAAACACTCTTTGAATAGAAGCTGCTGGATAAGGGAAGGCCTATCAAATATACCTCACGTTATCCTCGTAATTGTGTGATCCTTGATAATGGGAACTCTTCAATAATGCCAAGCAACATTCTGTGTGGAGTTTGCACATTCTCCCTGTGTCTACATGGGTTTCCTCCCACAGTCCAAAGATATGCAGCTTAGGTGGGTTAGCCATGGGAAATTCAGGATTACAGGGATAGAAGGGGGGAGGGGGAGGGGTGGATATGAGTGGGATGCTCTTCAGAGGGTTAGTACAAACCTGGTGGGCCGAACGACTCTTTCCGCACTGTGGGGACTCTGAACAATAGACCGCAACAAGAGGTGAGGAAAGGCCCCAGTGGTGCAGAGTTTTGGGAAGAATAGACCCCAAACCACCGACTCACAGCCCCGTACCCTGTTACATAGCTCACTCCCGCGTGTGTAAACACTCCCAGTTACTTCTGTTCTCCATCGTAGGGAGTGGAATGGAGCATGAGGGGGACGATGCATGAATGACAGGCAGCCATGTTTGTGAACTCTGACCTTTCCCTTGAGAGAGAACAAACGAGTGGGCCCCATCACCATTGTCTGCCGAGACTGTGGCTCCAAGATGCTGCTGCCTTTGACATGGGACTGGGAGTTTTCATGCGGATTGCTCTCCTCTAGGAGCTAGTGCATCAGTGTATAACTCCCGCAATAAACTTGTTATTGGAACTGCAGCCTCTTACAGCCCTTGTGCCTGGTCGGAGCTCTCCCGTAGCAATTCATTGGCCCTTCATTAGAATGTGAATGGGTGGCACCACCCCCAGCGCCAACCATTCTTCCAGACTGAAGTAATCTGTTCTGCTCGACTAAGGGAGATTGTTAGCATCATTCGTTCTGTGCCCTCAGACAGAGCCTCCTTCCTTTCACTAAGTTAGCTCCCTCACTGCAGCACAATGCCTGTTTTCTTCAGCAGGCCCATTGTTGGGAATGAATGACAATCCTGTCCCCTCTCCGCGTGTGTTTAAAAAAATCTCTATGAGTCATTACATGATGTAATTGGTAGACCATTCAGTGATGGCCAGCACTGTCTCCAACTGAAGCTGCTCAGAAAACTTTCCCCTGGCCAGCCAACAGCCAGACACACACCTCCCCAACACCCCCCCCACCTCCCCCACTCTTCACTGAGGGAGATTATACCATTGTCATCTGGAATGAATATTAGTTTGTTGGAAGTGCAGTCAGGGCCTGTGACTGAGCAAACATTTTGGGGATGTTTGTCTCCTTTCCTGTTGTAACATTAAGCTGTTTGTACAGAGTGGAGATGGAATAATAAGCCTCATCTGCTGCACCACAAAAGACAACAGTATTTCTCTAATACGGCAAACGGAATGATTGGATCTTCTCTGGTTTCTCTGCAGAGTGTGGGAACTTGTCCAGATCTGTTCTCTTTCCTCCCCCAACTCCCTCCCCCCACTCCCATTTTAACCCCTTCATCCCCATCGAGCACTGGAACCTGCCAGAAGTCAAAAATCCCACACCACCAGGTTATAGTCTAACAGGTTTATTTGGAAGCACTAGCTTCCTTCATCAGATGGTTGTGGAGTATAAGATTGTAGGACACAGAATTTATAGTAAAAGTTTATGGTGTGATGTAACTGAAATGATGTATTGAAAAAGACCCGGATTGTTTGTTAAGTGTCTCATCTTTTAGAATGTCCATGTTGATTTCTGTTCTTTCATATGTAAATCGCAAAACTTTTTTAAAGTTAGATTCTCAAGGGAACTTTAACAATAGGTGCCGTGTCTGCCCAGATAATGCATTGAAGGTATGAGGTGCCCTATGTGAGGCTGTCTGTTCCCCAATGTTCAGACTGATCTTATTTCTAAAAAAAGGGATTTACAGAATCTTACATGGATTCGTGCAGTTTCTGAGCAAAATAAAATGTAATTCTGCAAGTACAAATTCACCCCACAAACTTCTGTATCTGTGTGCATGTATGAGGGGTTATGTGTGTCTGTGAAAATGTGCATTAAGTGTGTGAGTTTGAGTGTAAGGGGGTATAAATCTCTGAGAAGATATGTGAGAGAGAGTGTGGGAGGTATGTGTGAGCATATGAGAGAGCTTGTGTATGAGAGGATCTGCAGGTGTGTAGGTGTAGGGGTGTGTGTGTGTGGTGTATAGTGGGGTCACCTGTAGTGTGCGTGCACCCAATTGAGGCCGCTCCCATTGGTACTGAACTTGGCTACCAGCCTCTGCTCGGCCACTTTTGCTGTTGCCTGTCCTGAAGTCCGCCTTGAGGACGGTCACCTGAAGGTCTGAGGTCAAATGTCCCAGACCACTGAAGTACTCTCCGACTAGGAGGGAACACTCCTGTCTGTTGACTGTTGTGCAGTGTCCAGACAGAAGTCATTCACATCCCAGTACCAGCAAAATACTGCAGATGCTTGTGATCTGAATCAAAGGCACACAAAGGCATGGAGGCACAGTGGTTAGCACTGCTGCCTCACAGCGCCAGAGACCTGGGTTCAATTCCCGCCTCAGGCGACTGACTGTGTGGAGTTTGCACATTCTCCCTGTGTCTGCGTGGGTTTCCTCCCACAGTCCAAAGATGAGCGGGTCAGGTGAATTGGCCATGCTAAATTGCCCGTAGTGTTAGGTTAGGGGTATGTGTGGGTTGCGTGTCGGTGTGGACTTGTTGGGCCGAAGGGCCTGTTTCCACACTAAGTAATTTAATCTAAAGTGCTGGAGAAATTCAGCAGGTCCAGCAGCATCAGTGGAGAGAGCAATAGAATTGACCAGTTCAAGTTCTGAAGAGGAGTCACACCAAGACTCAATATGTTAACTCTTGATTCTCTCTCCACAAATGTAGCCAGATCTGCTGAGTTTCTCCAGCATTTCCTCTTTGTTTGCTCTGGTCAGAGCTCAGACAGTGAACATTGGCAGCTGTTTGTGCAATGGAGTTTCCTGTCTTCCCATGTCATCCACACCGTGGGTGGGACTGAGAAATGAGGAGCTGAGATTTCTCTTGCTTTTTGGAGTTCAGTTACAGTGTGATGCACTCTTACACACTGGCTGAACTGTCACAGGAAACTGCAGTTCCAGAATTCCTAATCCAATCCCCAGCAAGACTAAAAGTCTTAGTGTCATTCCAGCTGATGAACAGAAGCAGAAAATAATCAAGAAACTTAATAGAGATGTAGTCTTTATATCTAGATGGAGGCAGAGGTTATGCTGCATTATAAAAGCCCTGGTCAGACCGCACTTAGAGCACTGTGAGCAGATCGGGGTGGGGGGGAGGGGGTGCTAGCTGAGAGTGCAATGAGTAGATGGAGGAGGAGGGTAATGGTGATAGGTCAGAGAGGAGGGTGGAGCGGACAGATGGGAGGAAGATGGACAGGTCATGAGGGCAGTGCAGAGTTGGAAGGTTGGAACTGGGATAAGGTGGGTGGGCGGGGGGGGGAAAATGAGGAAACTGGCAAAATCCACACTGATGCCGTGGGGTTGGAGGGTCCTGAGGTGGCAGATGAGATGTTCTTCCTCCAGGCATTGGGTGGTTAGGGAGTAGCATGTCCTCAGCAGAGTGAGAGGAGGGGGTTGAAGTGTTCAGCCATGGAGTGGTGGGGGTTGGTTGGCACAGGTGTCCTGGAGATCTTCTCTTAAGTGCTCTGCGAGTAGGCGTCTGGTCTCCCCGGTGTAGAGGGCACCATATTGGGAGCAATGGATACAATAAATGACGTGTGGAAGTGCAGGTGAAACTTTGATGAATGTGGAAGGCTCCTTTGGGGCCTTGGATGGTGATGAGGAGTTGGGGGGTTTGGCGGGAGGTGTGGGTGCAAGCTCTGCAATTCTTGCAGTGGCAGGGGAAGGTTCTGACTTCACCCACACCAGCCCAACACTTGCACCTCCACATCATAGAGAGAAATCAAAGGCAGGGTGGGAGGCGAGATTGTAACCCATCTATCACGTCTAAGGACTGAAGCTACTGAAGAAACACCGACACACCCTCACAACAAAGGTTTTAATAGATGTACTTTGTTTTATTGGCGATAATCAGACTGTTCCCTTTTACAATAAATTTCAGTAGTTCGCGATTAAGAGATACAGAATATTGCACACAAATTCTGAACTAAATATTAATATTGCGCAGAGAAATGGTCACTACAGAATTGTTCTTACACCATGAAACTGAAAGGAGGAAAGCTTCAGGATGTTTACAAGTCCATCTGATTACAGTTAAGACAAGTTGCTTTTTATATTTTTTTCAAATTTTTTTTCTTAAACTATTACATACAGGAATATAACGTAGGGATAAATGTCACATGCAAAAAACAAGCAAGAGGTCTCTTTTCCTTAAAAAGTTTTAATTAAATTCCCAATGTCCTATTCTAAACTGGGGTGTGTCCTGAATGTATTTTCATTGTATTAAATCTCAAGAGTTTTGACCGACTTTTTTTTTTATTTTTGGAGAAATACAATTCTCTCCCCCCCCCCCCCCCCGTCTACATTTAAAAACCCTGAACTCTCCCATTGAACTTCCAACTGAAACATTAAAGTGGAAATGCGCTGAATTTAGCTTATTGTAGCTCCCACGGGATAGCAGGGGCTGATTTATTGACAGTTAAGAGACAGTAAACACAACTGACGAGAGCTCAATATTCTTTAGCTCACAATAAACCCTGTGCCAGTTTCTAAACTCACATATACATCTGTTTTGTTCATTTTTTCAGTACGTCTGGTTTTGACACCTGTCTGTGCTAAAATGGAAGGGCTCAATGGAAATCCTTTTAAAAATTGAAATAAAATCAAACAGCTTTTTCACAAGTTTTAAAAACACACTGGGAAGACCCAGTATTGGGTGCTTTCAGATATGTTCGCTGTGGCATCCATCTCATCTCTAAAGAAATAGTGCATCATTAGTCTTTGAAATTGGAAGATTAATGACATGGTTGGAGACACAAAGGGATTGACTTTTTAAATCCGAGTGTGGTGACTAGCTTACTGCAAACAGAAACTAGTCAGGCGAGACTTCAATAAGGAATCAGTAGTTTATAAACAGCTGGACCCTGGTCCTAAAACAAAATTAATGTTTTTTTTGCAAATAATTCAGTCGCACAAGCAGCAGGTAATGGTCAACATTAATTTTGACTACCGTTCTCCCTTCCCTCCCCCCACAAAATAAACAATTCTGATTATAATGTGCATTGTAGGAGCTGGGATAAGGGCACATATTAATAAATGATGAATTTTTGGATTCCTTTTGGTTAATACTGTTAGAATACACAGTCAAAAAGTTAAATAAAAGTCACTCTTACTTTCTGAGGGAAGGAAGGATAGGCTGCTCGTGTTGGAGTCAGCAACGTACATGATTTTCAGATGGTTAATGAAGAGGAACAAGATTTTTAAAAAACCATAGCCCAGCAAGCCCAATTTAAGGTCATTGTCTGCCAATGGAATGGATTAATGGAGTAGGACCACCCTAATAAGATGGCAGCAAGCAAGAGGTTTGTCCTAATGCCAGGGCAAGGATACTCTATGGTGCGTTTGACAAGATTTACAAAAACCTGCTTCTTAATTCCCTTGACTAATGCTCATTAACTTTATTGCTGTGTAAACAATGTGAAATCTTTGTGAATGTACCAGCAGGCAGCACCCGTTTAGCTCACTATCTTCACAAGCGAACAGAAAGTTGAAGTTTGTACATCATACACGATGCCCAACATCAGGGGCTCAGGAAATCTGGCAAATATTTGGGGTGGGGTGGGGGGAAACATCTTTTGAACGTCAGTGGAGGGTCTTCCTCACTGTTGCTGGTCTATTCAATAATACTGGTCTTCAGCATTCAGGCAGACTTGGCAAAGTCCAGAGTGGGACAGAATTCTTTGGGTGATTGATTGGAATACCGCAGCATTATATTTGTTCACTAGGTTGGGGTGAATGGGTTAAGATCATACCATTAAGCTAACACAGTAAAACTTCTAGTTTCTGAAATAAAAAGGATGATAAAAGATTAAGAATGGTCAGAGACATTGGGTCTGTGTATTAACGCCTACCCTACTCTAACTCCTAGTCCCATGCCCTTCTCCAGTTTCCTTTTTACATTTGGTCCAATGGGAGGAAGAGATAAAATTCCCATACTCCAGAAGATTGAGACAGCATTATCTGATCAAGATCACTGCACCTTCTCAAGTGGCCACTGTCTATCTCAGAATTATTTCTGGATCTCTTCAAATTGTTTATTGTTTTTGTCTGTTTAAAAAAAAGCCAGAAACCAAATTCTGAAACTGTCTCTGAAGAAGCAGCTGTTCTACAAAGATAATAGTCCAATATCTCAGCTTTGGTTTATCTGTCCAGCTAATGGCTGGAAGTTTGAGAACAGCTTTCAAGAGATTTTGTGATTAGTTATCCAATTACAGAATGATACAGCAACACAAGATCATTCATACTTGTGTTAGTTTTTTGAGAAGTTATCCAATTAAACTCTCTTCCCTGTTCTTTCTCTATCTTTCTGAATTGAACATCTTGACCACCTTTCAGGCTTGCTAACACTTACAACTCTCCCTCTTCAACCTCCACTCCCCAACTCTGCTGATTCCAATTTGCCCACTTCTCTGATCCTCCTGTTTATTAACCTCCTCGCTGAATCTCATCAAATTAAGCTCTTTACCTACAGAAACGAAGAAGTGATTATGAAATGTCCTCTCCACCAGCCCCCTGAAATATTAAGTGGAATTTTCTCAACAATTGTGAGTTGATGTGGTGATGACTGGGTTGTCAGAACTGAACGTCGTACAGGAATCAGATAAAAACAACCACTTCCCTCTGGGGAAGGGCTTGAAATAACATGTAACTGGATGGAGTCAATATGTATCTTCAGTGGCACCCCATGAGGAAACAAAAGATGAAGACAGCATTAAGATAGTCACAAAGACATGAAGAAAGGCAAGTTGATTGACAGACTTTTGGAGATTGGATTTGGAAACACTGCAGAACTCTTAGTCCCAGAGTGCTAAGGACTTATTAAAGAGTGAGGTTGACATCTGGTTGATAACAGTTTGGACATTAGAAGATTCGATTTAGGCTGAGCTGGTCCCAGTACACAGATGTTCTCTACGGATAGGTTCTGGGAACATCTGGTAACTGTGGGTTGGGATGGAATAAGTTGATGCAGAATTGGAAAGAATATTGTGGGAGAGCTTTGTTACTTGACAAACAGAATATGGAGATTTACAGGTGGATCAACTCTATGCTGGGAGTGTGCGTAGCTGGGCCGCAGGACGACAGGGTGAAGAGTCGCTGATAGAGAAGGTGGAGGAGATGAGAAATGTACCTCGGCTGAGAGAGGAGTGAAAGTGATAAACCTAGCGGCCTTTCCTCCATCCGTGGGAATGAAAACAATGGAAGAATCAAATGTATCACAACCAAATCACGAACTTTCAGGATTTGTGTCAACAATCTCCTGGAATTGGAGGGATGGAAAATGAGGCTTCATCAGAAAGATAAGTTCTGGAAAAATCTCATGCTCAACAAGAAATACGTTCAGCAACTTTCTTTAAACTGAAAATGAATTTGCAATAAAAGTGAAGAAACTTTGTTCCATGGTCTCTCTGACTTCAGAAATCAAAATATAAATGCAAATGGACCCATATGAAAAGGCACAGCCTCTATATAAATGGAGTGCAAATGAACTCTATGTAAACATGTCATCTTACAGCTACAATACTGGTTAGAGTTGTGCTTATAAATTAACAAACTATAAATCTATATAAAACACTGATATAATCTACAAGACAAAAATTATAAATTACGCTTCACGAGTACTGATCTCCCTCTGGACCTCAGTTATGTCTCCTATAATCTAACGATGAATAACTGGTGTTGCAGAATGTCACGGTCAAACATACGCAAGATTTTGGACTAAAGAAATAGGATTATAACACGGTCACAATAAAAAGTGCTGGTCCAGTCCTTTTGAGGACAGGATCTTAAAATAACAAAGTAAACATATTAAAAGAAGAAAAAAATCCTTTATGTTTCTCACAATTTATAAGTGAGCCAACACTAACAATATTCCCTTTAGTATCTTTTTATGTTCTGCACTTTCCCCATGTTCACACAAGATAGTGAAGTCCTACATGTCTTGGGGGTGGGGGGAGGGGGTGGATTTAAGGATTCCAGAACAAGGTGGTGGGTAATCTGGAGGGAAGTAGCGCACAAAGGAATTGATGCTCTCTTATGGATTAGGAGATTATGGATATTGGAGAAAGCAGCCCGTATTCCTGGTGCTACAGTCACTTGGAAAGTCTAGTCCACAATCCTTTGTCTATTTCAGTGTCAGTGCTGTTCTCTGAAGTGAAAAAGCTGTCGACTGGAGAAATGCCAACTCACTGGCATCAAATGCACATTTTCAAATGCTTTCCTCTCCATGCTTACTATCACATGCCTCTTAACATGCTAACGAGAGGGAAAAAAAACAATATCAGATCAAAACAGACTTTGCATACTTCTTCAGCTAAACTAAATTCTCATTCAATTTTGGACGGCACCAACAGTTTGAAAAGAAAGAATGGATGACAAACAACAGCACAAACTAATCTGTTCAATCTGTGGACTTCACACTCAAACACTGATCTGGTTTTGGACAGATCCAGTACAATACATCTCACTTTTTAATGCATTACATTATACACTCACCCAACACAGGCTAAACTACAGATGTTTGGACACTGTCTTAAAGACCCTCCCAAGTGCAAATGTATGTGCCTTGAGATAGGATGCTAGGGACATTCCGTGGTCATCCTATTGAGCTGCCTAGATGCACATACATTAAATATATACAAACCAATCCGCTTCCAACACACACACACACACACACACACACGGAATGACTTGGGTCCTCGACATCTCCCTCCGTTATACACAAGGCAAAATCATGTGCGTTGAGATATTGTGCTTAACACAACCAACACATCGCCTCAATTCCTGTGTTCCAGTAACAAGCAGGCAATGGTGTTCATCACAATCCCATAATAAAAGCCAAATCCTGTGGATGCCAGAGATCCAAAATGAAAACAGAATGTGAAGGCAGATCCAGAGGTAATATTTTGGGTCTGATACAACTCTTCAGATGTATCCGGCAGTGAGAGTTAGTCTCAAATATAATTAATGGACTGTGTAACCAACTCACAGAGTGTAAGGAACTTAGTTCTGAAGAAATCATATTGGACTGGAAACATTAACGCTTTCTCTCCACAGATGCTGCCAGATCCACTGAGTTTCTCCAGCACCTTCTGTTACTGTTTTTAATCCTACCCTTTTGCTTGTCTCTTTCTTTTTCAGTTTGGCTTTTCCACAGTGTTCTTTTTTATTTGAGAAATGGGCATTTGACTTTATTAGCTTTGACACTGAAGGGAAAACACACACACAGGCGCGCACACACACACAGGAAAAAAAAGCCTGTGCTCCCCAAAAATATTTTGCCAGACTAATTGGAAGATCTGGCTCCTGCAGTGTGACTGAGTAACTTGGTTTTGTCTGTTGTTACTTCAGTTGTTTGGGAGCTGCTCATTGTCAGCTAGCTTCAAGTGATGGTGCTTAAGGAAAACAGCCTCTATTATGTTGCGCATCTATTATTTTGACAACAGATGTATCCAGAGGGGATTCAGTCTGCAGTGTAATTACTGACTAATCTACTGTTCAAGGGACTCAGTGCTGGGTGGAATTAGCCATCATCTGATGGACCTTAGAACTGGTAATAGGTGAGAAGCAATAGAAAATGCAAAGTGTCAATGGCTCTGGTTAAAATTGTGATTGACTGAAAACAGCCATAAGGATGTAATTGGAAAAATGAACACCTACATAGCTACATGAATCTACTGAAAACAATAACAAAACCAAAGACTTGTTCAACCTACTGCCAGGGAATCTTTCCCCTAAACTGCACAATTTTATCACAGTATGTCTCTTCCCTTAAGTTCGAGTTTATTATAGGTTTGGTCCCCTACACTGTCAGTTTGAACCTCTTGTGGGAATTTAAAGAAATGACACAACAAAAAAAAACTTCCTTGAAATGGACAGTCAACCTCGATGGGGGGGATCACACTGCCCCGTAACATGCCCATGAACAGAGCGCAGTAAATTGGCAACACAGAAACAACACAGCCAATCCCAGCTCTGCACTGCTGCAGCTGTAGTGCATTAATTAGCTACATTCATCCTAATGTCTAAGGCAACCACACCTGATATTTAAGCACAATGGAGGCTCCGCACACTTCCTTTGGTTTGTTAAAAAGGCAATATCCAACTTTGCCCCCCGCCGTCATCATTATGTCCTGATACTCAAAACGGGGAGCTGTATGGTCACGATACCCTGATCTCGTACATCATGCAGTGGTCTAATTGTCCATCGATCGCTCCGTCACTGGGGTCATGACCACTGCCAGGAGTGGGGGTAGGTCCAGTGAGACCTTAACACTTGGCTCAAAGCAACATTGTCAACATCAAGACATCATTCTCATTTTGCAGAAGAAGCAGGATTGCCCCATGAAAAACCATGGGTAAAATTTGAATTAATGGTTAAACAGGGAGGTCACTGAAATGCAGCCCCAGACATGTTACAGTAAAATGTAACTGTAACAGTGATCCCCTGCACCATAGCTCACTATGATATAGCTCACTGTTTTATACACTTTGTTTATTGGTTAGCAAAGCACACAATACATTCCATCAGTGATGTGTTCTGCTCAGTCCAGCAAGCTTCAATGTTTTTGACAGTAATCTCACACAGAGTTTCTGTTGGGAATCGTACACACACACACACACATTCAGGAATCATCACTAGCCTTTCTAAAGCACACCCAAACAGTGTGATCAGAATTTACCCATTGAAGTGTGTGTGCTTAAAGATTGATAACTTTAAGAAATACTATTTAAAATCAGATATTGCCTTCTTAAAGAGACAGGTCCTTTTTTTTAAGCTTTGATAGGCTGTATTTAACACTTGAAACAAAACCCCTTTGAAAGTAATTTCTCACTTTACACAACTCAAACAATTTAAAATAATGCTATAGCTATAAATTAAGTGGATTGATTTTTAGTCCAAGCTCTATTTGTATTTCGTGCAGTCTTTGATGTCCAGCTTGAGGTGACTGCTACAAAAAAAGGGTTCTGTCTCTTTAAGTATAAATCAGTATCTATTGCTCATATGTCTTGTTACAGTTTGCATTGTAACTCACAGCAAACATCAAAGATGCCTGAATGTCTGACAGGCTTCCACACACATGGAAGCATTCCCTGCATAGATCATCCCAGAACACGATCAGTCCCCGCTTTTAAGGGAAGTTTGGACAACGGATAGAAAAAAATAAGTTAACACTTTGTAACAAAAGGACTGCACAATACCAGGAAATGGCCTGTTTAAATCGCCACCCAGCTCAATCTGAATCCCGGTGCTACTCTTGAACATTGTCTCCCAGTTTCAGTTGCCATACCAACTCCTTGCACCAAATGTTCTCCTCTACAAACTGACTGCTTGCATTTGCTGCCACCACCACCATCCCCCACCACCTTCCAACTCCACCATCCCCCACCACCTTCCAACTCCACCATCCCCCACCACCTTCCAACTCCACCATCCCCCACCACCTTCCAACTCCACCATCCCCCACCACCTTCCAACTCCACCATCCCCCACCACCTTCCAACTCCACCATCCCCCACCACCTTCCAACTCCACCATCCCCCACCACCTTCCAACTCCACCATCCCCCACCACCTTCCAACTCCACCATCCCCCACCACCTTCCAACTCCACCATCCCCCACCACCTTCCAACTCCACCATCCCCCACCACCTTCCAACTCCACCATCCCCCACCACCTTCCAACTCCACCATCCCCCACCACCTTCCAACTCCACCATCCCCCACCACCTTCCAACTCCACCATCCCCCACCACCTTCCAACTCCACCATCCCCCACCACCTTCCAACTCCACCATCCCCCACCACCTTCCAACTCCACCATCCCCCACCACCTTCCAACTCCACCATCCCCCACCACCTTCCAACTCCACCATCCCCCACCACCTTCCAACTCCACCATCCCCCACCACCTTCCAACTCCACCATCCCCCACCACCTTCCAACTCCACCATCCCCCACCACCTTCCAACTCCACCATCCCCCACCACCTTCCAACTCCACCATCCCCCACCACCTTCCAACTCCACCATCCCCCACCACCTTCCAACTCCACCATCCCCCACCACCTTCCAACTCCACCATCCCCCACCACCTTCCAACTCCACCATCCCCCACCACCTTCCAACTCCACCATCCCCCACCACCTTCCAACTCCACCATCCCCCACCACCTTCCAACTCCACCATCCCCCACCACCTTCCAACTCCACCATCCCCCACCACCTTCCAACTCCACCATCCCCCACCACCTTCCAACTCCACCTTACCTCACGCATTTTCATCACCTGCTTTTGAACGGACCGAAGTTCGAGGGTAGAGAACAGTTTGGACGCTGCTCTGGTAATGGAAGGTGTGGTTTTGTCTGAGCTTAGAATGCGACATTTTCTTTTCATACAAAATGCGCTCTTAAAAAGTACGTTCCTCAAAACCCCTTAACCTGCAAACATAATCATCAATTTAGACACTGTCCACTTGGAGGCAAGACCTGACAATCATCTTAAGTTAACCAGACGACCTTCCAATTCTAAGAAACCATGCAATGAATGTAGAATAAACTAATTATTCCAATGGTGTCCCAGCTCCAATCTTCAAATGTGCAGAAACAGTAACGTCTATTGGATGATCCACAGTAAAAGGATTCCCCTAGTAGCAAATCAGTCTCCAAACTAGTCCCCTCTTCATGGAGACGGTCACGCTCATTTTGATTCCTTTCCTTAACATTAAGCTGCAAATCTAGCCTTAAAATGCACTTTTAACTTTAGTTTAAAAAGAAAAATTAGTGTAGGAAGATGAGAAGGGAATGACAAAGCAGGGTTCCTTCATCAGGTTGGCAAGCAGGGTGACTGGAGATGGGGGAGCTCAGAATTCAATCTTACAAGCTGGGAATGACTCGTCCTGCATTACCACTGTGCTACTGCTGGCCAACACCATGATGTTTAGCTCTTGCTGCCGTTCATGGGTCTGTTGGTACCACTCCCGTGTCACTTCTGTGTCGTGGGTCGGTATTAGCGTCACCTAGAACAGAGAAACAAAGTCGCCCTGTCACAGAAGTGCAAAGAAAGTAGAGCCTTTGTGGCACGGAACGCGAGTCTCACTGAAAAGACAGAGACATTGCCAAAATCGTGTGCGTGTCAGGACAAAAGGCAAGAATGCCAAATTTCAAACTCAACAACTTACATTACAGCAGAAAAATGGTGCTGATTGGCCGGCAAGTTGACTCTGATTGGGCAGAGTATTGCCTTTTCACAACAACAACAGCATGTATTTACACAGCGTCTTTGAGACAGCAAAGCACTTTGCAAACCAACATTTAATGCATCAGGAGATACTGGGCCAGATGGTTATCAACAAGAGGCAGATTTTTAAGGGAGTGTTGCAAAGGATGGAGGGAGGAATGGAGGGAATTCCTGAATTCAGGCCCAAGGCTACTGAGGGCATAGAGCCAATGCCAGATGATTAAAAAGGGGATGCCCAAAGAGACCACAGTTGGGGGAGCACAAATATCTCAGAGTTGCAGGGCTAGAGGGTGGAGGGATTTAAGGGGAAGAGGTTTCTTTTGAAGGTGGCTTCCACAAGCATTTCAGTGAGGAACAGGTTCTATTGTAATATTCTGGGGAGCTGGGTTTGAATCCCACCATGGCAGATGGAATTTGAATTCAATGAATATGTACATATTAAGAACCAGCATGAATCCATTGCTGATTGTCAGGAGAAATCCAACTGGTTCTCTAATGCCCTTTAATGAAGGAATCTGCCACCCTTACCTGGTCTGGCCTACATGTGACTCCAGACCCACAGCAATGTGGCTGACTCTCAACTGCCCTCTGGGCAATTAGGTTTGGACAATAAATGCTGCCTAGCCAGTGACGCCCTCATCCCCTAAACAAATAAAAAGGTAATGATGCACGACCGAATGGAATTCTTTATTTACCTCTTCATATGAAAAGTAGGAAAAATATTTCCACGCATGTGGAAGAGCAAAATTATACAGCATCAATACAAGACAGTCAGTGTTGCTCCGAAAGCTAGTGTGCTTCCAATTAAACCTGTTGGACTATAACCTGGTGTGGTGTGAGTTTTAACTAATAAACCCAGTCAGGAAATCGGGGAGAGAGAGAGTGGTGAAAATTTGGAACTCGCTCCCATAGTAAGTGGAGGGGAAAATGGTTTTGATATATTTATCTAACTTCCTCTTAACTGTATGATATATTTATCTAACTTCCTCTTAACAGACATGAATAGAGGTATATGCTGATGGGTCATATAAAGTAGACTGGGAGGTTTTGGCAGAGACTGGGATTTGATGGATTGTTTCAGGAGAGGGGTCAGAAAGATGATGTCAATGGTAGGTACCCACCTGAAGATTGCTCCCCCATTGGGCCTTTCCATCCAAAAGGGCATCCAGCACAGCTCGGCTCGGCTCCCCACTTCCGGGGTCATTCCCACTCACCACGTAGTAGGAGGATCGGACGCGTTTGAAGAATTCCAGGTCTACATTCTTCCCGCTGCAGTGGTTGGGAATGTAGGCCAGGTCCACGTAGACTGGAGGGCCTGGGGGCACTCCAGAGCTGGGCTTGACGTTGGTGGAAGCTGTCAAAGGATCCAAGAAGCATTTAGACATTTCGATGTGGGCCCCGCACTGTCCGAGATAGCAGTCAACACTTAACTAAGCAACAGGCACAGAGCTCTGAACCGACTCCTCCTACGTATCAGAATGGAACATCCAGAGGCAAATCCCAAAGGGGGCGGGGAAACAGAATACAGAACCAGATGTCACTGTTCGAAAATTAGGTGTCACCCACTTCCCCTCACGGGAGAGTCTAGGACCAGACGGCATAGCCTCAGGACAAAGAAGCACCAATTTAAGGTGGAGATGAGGAGAAATTTCTCCTCTCAGAGGGTTGAGTGCCTTGGGAACTCCTTACCACAGAGAGAGCTATTGGGGTAGAGTCCTTTAAGGCTGAGATAGAGAGATTCCTGATCAGTTGGAGCATCAAGAGTTACGGGGAAAGGACAGGAAAGTGGAGATGAGGAATGTCAGGTCAGCCATGATCTTATTGAATGGAAGAGCAGGTTCGATGGGCTGAATGGACACGTAGACCATCAGATCTGATCTATAGCTCAACTTGACTGACCTAATCTACTGTATTCACTCATGGAGAAGCTGAGCTTTTGAGAATAGGAAGTAGGAGTGGACTTATAAGTGAGTGATAATTGTGAGGTGGTGGGAGGGATGAGAAATTCACCTTTTACCAATGTCCAGCCATTGACCTGTTTCCAGGCTTCCACTCTGACCCTAGCTTCCAACGCTAACACAGAAGGAGCCAAATAGAATGTTACCTAAAATTGGAAAGTGCTGGAGAAACTGGGCAGGTCGGGCAGCATCTGTGGAGAGAGAAACAGAATTAACATTTCGGATCCTCAGAACTGGACACTGGATCCAAAACGTTAACTGCTTTCTCTCCACAGATGCTGCCAGACCTGCTGAGTTTTTTCAGCAATGTCTGCTTAGGTCCTTTGATGTAGTGATAGCTGCTGCTTACGAATGCTAGCTCCAAAGCAGTCACACAGCTGTAATGTCGGAAAGACTTGCACTCAGTGAACTCCCACAAGTTACAGTGCAGTAAGGACCAGGTCATTGTGTTTGAGATGTTGACTGGGGGTTAAAAACATTGGTAGCGGCAGAAGCAGCCTTGGTTAAAAATCTCACCTGAAAACAGGCTCCTGGGACAGTGCTGCTCTCTCCCAGAGCCACACAGGAAGGCCAGCCTAGGCCTCAAGAGCAGGACCTGAGCCAAGGACCTTGTGATTGTGAAGCAAACACACTACAGCTATCCCTGCGCTGCCTGGCCAGTGCTGGGCTGTAATACTCACTGTTTAACCCAGGGGTTTCTCACCTGAATTGGACTTGACCCCATTGACCATGGCCTTGCCAGTGCTGGGTTGGCTAGACCTAGAGATGTCGTCGCGGTCATCGACCCGGGATGAGTGAACGTCACTCGCTCGGGAGGCTCGGACTTTATCGGACGGGTCTTTCTCCTTCTTCTTTGTTGACGCCGCCTTTGGTGATTTCTCCGTCGAGTCTTTTGCCGGGGACGGTCTGGCTGGGGCCGCCGTCTGCTTCCCCTTCGAGTCTGCTTTCCGCCCAGGGGACGCCGACTTCGACTTGTTCATCATTTTCTTCGTGCTCTTGACTTTGTCCTTCATGTCCTTCTTCAGCAGCCTCTCCGCCTTGCTGATGTTCTGCTCGTTGGCCAGGACCTCGGGATCGACCATGCAGACGTCGGGCTGCGGGGGGTGAGGCTGAGGGTCCATCAGGGGAGCAGGTGGTGGGTCGAGGGCAGGCCGCGCGGACGCATGGTGAGCCGAGCTGGTGGTCTTATCGACGGGAAGGTAATCCGCATCCTCGTCAGAGTCAATGGCGGCGTCGGCGGTGATGGAGGGACACTCCTCCGTTTCAGGCGGGACGTCAGAGTCCGAATTCAAGGGGAAGGATTCGCTGCCTGAGGTGGGCGGGGTCTCCTCGCCCAGGGTCACATGACTGCCTAAGGGCTGGGGGGTGCAGTGCTTCTGGACAGAGGTACGGACATCATCCTGGGAGTGGCCATCGTCATCGTCCGACAGCTCGTGGGGGCTGGGGTTGATGAACGAGGGCGAGAGTTCGTCCTTCTGGTGTTTGTACTCACCCGAGGTGAAGGCCAGCCTGTGGTCAGACATCACCCCCGGGCATCCCTCCAGCTCGTGGGCAGCGTCCCCCTGGTCACCCGCCATCCTGCCCCTCTGGGCATCTGGCAAAAATGGTCGGAAGCTCTGGTCGGCGGAGGTTAGAGAGGACGGCCGGACCAGGCACTCCATCTCATCCTCGGAACAGGACTTGCTGATCTCGGAAGCTGGGCTGCTCTTCTCGTCCGACAGTGCGGAGGTGCTAAAGGAGTCTTGGTCTTTCTCCGGAGTGCCAGCTGCCAACAGGGGACCGAAGCTCATCTCCGTTGGGCCGTTGCTGGTGGCTGGGCTGTGTTGGGTTGGGGGAGGAGGTTGGAACAGGGTCAGTGGCTGAGCCAGCGCCGTTTCAGAGACCGCGCGCTCCTCTGGTGGCTGCCTGGTGTCGGAAGCTACCGCTTCCTTCTCTGGTTTGGATTCAGGGGCGGAGGGTGGGGCCTCCGACCTGTGACACTCCACCCTGCAGGACAGTGTGGAGTCTTCAATGTCGCACAGGTAGGCCGAGCCGTGCTCCACAGACAGAGGCTGAGGGTCCTCCGCTTCCACGGGCTGGGAGACTGCCTCACCCGCTGGAACCAGGGGAGAAACCTCATCCAGGCTCCTGCCCTTGGCTTCACCGGGGATTCCTGGCAACAGCAAGGGGGTACCAGAAGGAGGGAGAGGCTGCTGGGAGGATGCTGAGTCTTGTTGGAGCTGAATTGAGGCACAGGGAGCCGCTGAAGATTCCTTCCACAAGCTTTCACTGCTCAGCTCCGCCGGAGCTGGCGGTGGGAATGGTTTACTCTCCAGGAACGGACTCAGGGGTAACGCCTGAGATTCACCTTTGGGTGACACCTCCAAGTACTCATCCTTTATCCCGCCGTCTTGTAACGGCGCTCCCGAGAACGGTCTCTCTTCCATAAAGGAGGAATATTCAAACAGAGGCCCGGAATGCTTTACCCTGTCAGGGTCAGTTGTCCATGGCTCAGTGGATGCAGAGTGTGGAATAGCTCCAGGAGATTCCTGATCCAGACTATGAACGCATGCATCTGGCATCAGCTGCTTTTCCGTAGACTGTCCCTCCTGGAGTCTGGCTTTATCGGGATCTTTCCCTACCTCTTCAGGTGGCACACTGCGTTCGGGCTCTGCCAAGGGGGACATTTCCAGCCGGGCCCTGGATTGCTCTTGATGCCCTGTGTCGCGGCCCTGAGTATCCAGCCCATGGGGGAAGCTCGCGGGATCGCTGGGGCACCAGATGTCCTTTTCCTCACGGCTCAAAGTGAACTGTTCTTTCTCGGACTTCGGTAGCTGCTGCTCCTTCTGGGTCTCCTCGCCATCGTCTTGTTGGCGGGCACTACCCACTGTACTCAGGGTCTGGGCCCAGGGCTGCTGGTCAACACTGGGACACGGAGTGATCCCACCCACTTCCTGCACCTCCGAGTAGGAAGTGCCCCGCTCCTTCTCTTGGTGAGATTTGCCTGATGGAGATTCTTTCTCGGATTTCTCTTTGGCGCCTTTCTCTAGCTCCGAGTCACTGCTGCTTTCGTCGACTTCCTTCTCGTAATAGCCCAGGACATTGGAATCTGGCTCCCTTGGCCTTATCGATGTGGGTTCGACACCGCTCCCCAGAGCACTGATGTCTAACTGGGAAATCTCAGTGTAAGGCAGAGATGGGGTGGACCTGTGTTTTGAATCTGCGATGCTTTGAGCTGGGCTCTCTCTCTCTTCGAGCCAAGCAGGATGATGGACTGAGTCTGTTCTGGTTTGTCCATCCTTCTCAGCTACCATTGTCGACTCACTGAGTTCCCTGCCTTTATCCTGTCCCAACACACTCAACGGGGTTTCTTTCAACATTGGAGATGGAGGTCCATGCAGGCCCGGAATTTCTGTATAATGAACCGACCCTTCAGATCTCAGCTCGCCTTCCGAAAGCGGAGACTGCGTTGTCGGTTCCTCTGCTGAAAAGCTACAAGGTGACAGGTCTTTTTGGGTGGGTGCTATGCCCTTTCCAGCGTCCCAGGCCATTTCAAAGGGCAGCTCTCTCTCCTGGGAGAGATAGTCAAAACCTTTCGATTCCATTTCCCTCCGAGACTTTGCCAGGTTTTCAAGGCCTAGAGCAGTGACTTTCTCATCGATCTCGGCGTAGGTGAAGGCTTTCCTGCCAGTGTCAGGGGATTTTGATGAAATATCTTCCAGCGTGGTCCTGGAGTCTACTTCTGTGACGGGATGGGGACCAGTTTCTTTCCGGGAATCTAACAGCAGCAATGGATCTCCTAACGCTTCAAGTGGATGGTGTGTTGACTTGCTGGAACTCTCAGCCTCACTCTCTCTCAAAATAGCTGTGTACTCATACCCACCAGGAGGAGGATACATGTCCTCTTGCTCCAGGGATTGCTCCCTGTCTTTAAACACAGCGTCGTCTGCAAGACCTTCCTGTTGCTTCTCTCCTGTTGTGAAGCTTTCCACAGTTGGTTCCTTGATTATTTCTTCAGCCACCCGTCCTGTCAATGAAACAGCAGGAACGGGCTGCTCTGTGCCAGTCCAGGAAACTGCAGGTTCGGGAGGAGATGGGACCGAAGGCTTCAGCTCCTGGTGTGGACCTGGTTTCCTTTCAAATATTCCAACGTGCTCAGATTCAGGACTTTTCCCAGTAGTCCAAGAGTAATCAAGCTCACTGGAAACTTCTCCCTTGTCATCTCCATTGGAGGAATACTGGTGTTCGCTTACAATCCCTGTCTCTACCTTTTCAGTGAGTGAATCCTTTGGTGGAGATGACTTGGTTGAAGAGGATTCCGGCGTTGGAACTGCAGAATCCTTTTCCAAATAATATTGCGATTGGTAGGAAGCTGGATCCCAGGGAGTTGATTCAATGGCAGATTGTATACATGAGCTGATTGATTCAGTCTCACTCGCAGAGTGGCTCCCAACCTCTAAAGGAGATTTCTGCTCTCCTTCCGGGCTGCTGCGTGCACTGTCACTTCCCCATATTTCTAGTTTCTCCATTTTCTTCTCTTCTGCAGTATGGATGCATTCAGCTTCCTGAATTTCAGATTTCACTTCCAGTTTGGGAAAACCAGACTCTGTAGCAGTTTCAGTCTGAAGATGTAGAGAAGGATCCGATTGTAACCAATCGTGTTCCTTTACTTCTGCAGGTGTAATCTTATCCACGGAAACACCTGGATAGTCTGTTGGTGAAATGTCCTTAGGAACTGTTGACTGCACAGAAAGGTCTCCCTCACTTTTTGGCATCGGTGCCTTTTCTGTGGTTGGTGGTAGTTGAGCTGCAAGTATGGTCTTGCTTTCTGTAATCACAGGTAGATCTTCATCTTCTGATGAACAGATTGTCTCACACAGTAGTTCTGCTTTATCCTTTTGTACACCTGGTGGCTCAATCACGGAGCTTTCTGGTCCATCAATTGGAGAATATTCAAACTTGAAACTGTCTGGTTGCTCATCAGCTTTTGTTGCAGGTTCCTTCTCTGGGATATCAGTGAGAAATTTTTTTGTTGTTGATTGTTCTTTCACAGGTTTGACTTCCTCCTGTGGGATGTCTTTACCCACTTTTTCCATCAAGTCTTCCTTTTCCTGTACACATTTTTCCATTTTCGCAACCTCTGCAGGTGCCTGGTCTGGTGCGGGTTTTGTAGATGCCATAAGTTCACTCACTAACACATCCTCGCCCAGATCATCTTCCTCCATAACTTTGGTTTTCTCAATCTCCTTTTCCCCCTTCTTGGCATCTGGAGTTTGCTTCTCTGGTGTCTCCTTATCCATCTTCTCAACATCATCAGATTTCTTTGCAAAGTCCTCCTTTTCCACCTTCTGCACCACACCCTCTGCCCACACCTTTTCAATGGATGGTGCCTGTTGTTGGGTTTCCTCTCTGGTCACTGGTTCAGCTTCGATCATTTTTGTCTCAGCTTCAACTTTTTCCATCTTTCCAAAATCCTCCGGTTTCTTTTCCACATCTTTTCCCATTATTCCAATATCTCCAAGTTTCTTTTCCATATCCTCTTTTTTGACTTTTCCCACATCTCCAAGTTTATTTTCCAAATCTAATGGCTCTTTTGCTGAGTCTCCTATTTCCAGTTTTCCAACATCTCCAATTTTCTTTTCCAAAATCTCTTTTTCTACTTTTCCAACATCTTCAGATTTCTCTTCCATATCCTCTTTTCCCAGTTTTCCAACATCCCCAATTTTCTTTTCCAAATCTATTGCTGTTTTTGCCAAATCTTCTTTTTCCATCTTATCATCTCCAGGTTTCTTTTCCATGTCCTCTCTTTCTACTTTGTCAACATCAATTTTCTTTTCAGCATCCTGTTTTTCTAATTTTTTAACATCTCCAATTTTTTTTCCCAAGTCTTCTTTTTCTACCTTTGTAACATCTTCAGGTTTCTTTTCCAAATCCTCTTTTCCCATTATTTCAACATCTCCAATTTTCTTTTCCACATCTTCTCTTTCTACTTTTCCCACATCCTCAAGTTTCTTTTCTGCATGCTCTTTTTCTATTTTCCCAACATCAAGTTTCTCTTCCGTATCCTCTTTCTCTATTTTTCCAACATCTACAAGTTTCTTTTCCTCTTTTTCTACTTTTCCAACATCTCCAAGTTTCTCTTCCGTATCCTCTTTTTCTATTATTCCAACATCTACAAGTTTCTTTTTCACATCCTCTTTTTCCGTTATTCCAAAATCTCCAGGTTTCTTTTCCAAACCTTCTTTATCCTCTTTTCCAAGATCTTCAATTTTCTTCTCTAACTCCTCTCTTTCTACTTTGCCAGTGTCGATAAGGGATTTTTCTGGCTCCAATCTATCCTTGATATCGGAATCTGCAAGTTGCTTTTCTGCAACTTCTATCGTCGCTTTTTCAGTATCAGGAGATTTTTTCTCCAAGTCTTTATTATCCAGTTTTTCAATTACTTCAGGTCTGTGCTCCTGAATTGCTGATGCTATTGTTTTAGCATCTGGTGGTTTGGGCTCTGGGATTCCTGTTGCTGCCTGTTCTCCAATGGCAGGTTTGTCCTCCGCAACTTTTGCAACATCTACTTTTTTCTCTCTGAACTCTTCCTCGTGTATTCGGGTATCTGCAGGTTCGATTTTTGCTTCTGTCACTTTGTCCGGGGTAGGTTTCTTCTCTTGAACATCCCTCTCCAGTTTCTCAGTCGGCGCATGTTCAGTCTCGTGTGCGTCTTTCTCCATTTTTTCTGTCGCTCGCAGTTCCTGCTCATGAAGCATTTTCTCTTTTGAAGTCAGCTCAGGCTCGTAGGCATCAGAGTCCAGGACAATGGGTGAATAAGGCAGGAAATGTTCTCTGAATAGCTCCGGTTTCATTGGCAGGTCGCTAAGAGGGCTCTGCTGTGAACTAGGTAGTATTGTGTCTTCACCGAGTGCTGGTTTCTCAGGGTGAAAAGTGGTTTGGTCTGGAACCTGTTCAAGGAGTTCTGCCTCAACAGAGTCTGTCCTTTCTTCAACCGGTGACTGATGGAACGGTGTGTGCCCAGCACTAGTTGGCCCTGACTGAGTCGGTGAGGCCATTTTCACCGTGCTATCGTCTGGGCTGATGCATTTGTCATCGCTTTCAGGCAAATCTGCATCAAAATGCAAGGCAGGCTTATGTTTCTGTTCAGTGCTTTGGAAGTCAGCGCTTTGGCTGTCAGTGATATATTCACCCAGTAGGTAGGGAGCGGGCGCGCTCTTTTCTGGAAACATTGCTGCGTATTGGTCGCTTAGTTTTGTTGGGACTTCTACATTTGGTGTCTGGTCTTCATACTCCTCCTCACCTGTCTTAACAACTTCAGCCACAGGATGGAAATCTTCCGAAGGTGGAGATTTAAAGTATTTGTCCTCCTCCAGAGAGGAGGTGGGGGATATCGTGCCCGCGGATGGGACATAATCCCTGCCTTGTGTGGCTTCAGTCCTAGAGGAGGCCATGCTGTTGACGGTGTCCAATAGCAGCGAGCTCTTTGCTGTCTCCTCAGTCTGGGGCGCAGTTACGGAGGTCATTGACTGGTCCTCCGCTACCGAGGTAGCGAAGGAGGAAAGTTTGTCACACTCGGTGATGGAAGCTGCAGAGGAGATGTGCTCCTCCTCAGCAAGCGGGGCAGCAACAATCTCCGAGGGGTACACAACGACGACAGGCTCCTCTCTGGTAAAACCCTTGACGCCAATATCAGCCGTCGACAGAGCCTTCATCTCCTTCATCCCGTGGACCGCGTCGAATGACTTTGTGTCATCCGGCACGGAGATATCATAAGTGTCGGCTTCATACTTTAGGTGTGACATCTGATCTTCCTGCTCGTCATGGATTTCCTCGTCAGAAATGGTTTGCTCAGTCTCCGAGTAGCCCGGGATAGTCTCGTCCTGAATGTATGAGATTGCTTCGGCCATTACCCCTGCTGGAGCAGGGTGGGCTGCTGCAGGGGGCTCTTCCTTAGCCCCAGCCCCTTTGTCTCCTGGGGTTGAAATTTCTTTTTTCTCTGTTGGAGGCTTCTCCCCTTCAGTAATATCCTGGAGTGGTTTGTCACTGACTTGAAGTTTCATTTTAAGGTCATCATCAAGCGCTCCTACTTTCTCTTTGATTTTTACCTTCTTGTCTTCTTCTAGACCTTCTACAGTTTCTTCCAGCTCTGCTTTCTCCACCACCTCTTCTCCCTCACTCTCTTCCACCTGCTCCTTTGCTCCCAGTGCTTCAATGTATCTTTCACACTTTTCCATTTCCTCCATTTCATCCTTCCTTCCAACCTCTCTTTCTGGTTTTTCTGGTGTTTTGGCTTGTTCCTTCACAAAGAGATCTTTCTCTTTATCAAATTGATCTTCTAGACCATCCTTAACAAAACTCTCTTTGTCCTTCTCTGTCCTCACTACCTTCTCTTCCAATTCACTCATTTCCAATGATTCTTCCATCCCCGCACCTTCATCTTCAAACCTCTCCACGGTCATTGGTTCAGGTCGGCCAATGACCTGCTCGTCACGCGGTGATTCTCCCTCTACATCAGTCGTGTTGATCCCTTCATCCGGAGATACCAGAGGGACCTTTGTGTCAGTAATGGCTGGTGTTATGATCATGTCCTGCTGAGGGCTAGGCACTAACATATCAGGAAGGGTCTCCACTTCCAAAGGAGTTGTACCTTCCACAGGGACAGGGCCTTTGCTTGGCTCCTCGGAGACAACCTCCACCATCGCTGCCTCTTCGTTTCTCAACTGCTCGAAATCCTTGGTCAGATCCTCTGGTGACGACATGATGGATCTCTCCTCCTGTAAATGGGTGGCTGCTTGCTCAGTCCTCAGGGTGTCAGGGGCCGTGGGCTCACTCTTTTGCTCCACGATGGAATCTTTTGCTGCTTTTGTTTTACTGGAGTCGATTTTCTTGCCTGGCCCTTTGACCTTGTGTAAGGTTTTCCTCACCTCGGGTGTGAAAGGCTTTAAGTCAGCTTTGATGGATTTCTTAGATTCCTTCTTGGCCTCTTTTTCTTTCTTTTTCTCTTCTTTCTTAACCTCCTTCTTCTCTTCCCTTTTTGCATCTTCCTTCTTCACCTCCCTCCTCTCCTTTTTGATCTCCTTTTTCTCTTTGTCCTTCTTTTCTTCCGATTTGGCCAGTTTGTCTTTGGTGTGTTTTTTGATGGTCTTCTCCTTGACCAACTTTTTCTTTTCTGTTTTGATCGTGTCTGTTGCTGCCTTTTCCACGTCAGATTTTGCCTTCTTCTCCTCTTTCTTTTCTGGCTTGTCTTCCTTCACTTCCTCCGTCTTAACGTCGAGCTGTTTCAGAGGGGTCTCCTCGGCTGGTTCCTCCTTCTTTGCTGCCCTGGCCAGTGAAGGCTTGGGTGAAGATTTGAGGCTCTCTTTGCTGTCTGTCCTTTGCCTCATCTTGGTCTGCTTCACGACGGGCGTCGCCAGGCCAGCCGAAAGGTCCTTCTGCGTGGCGACCGGGTATTTGAGGAAGTCCAAGTGTTTCAGTTTCTCCAGCCCTTCCAAGATTTTGTTCTGGGGGGCGTTGCCGGGGAACAAGACGCGAACTATCTTCTCTGTTGGGTTGGCGGGGTGCCACACAACTAGAGCTGTGATGGATGTGAGGTAAGGGACTGAAATCTCCCCTTCCTTGCCATTTGGTAGGACGATGCCGGTTTTGGCCTTGCTGTTGCCCGCCCACTTCTGCATCAGGAACTGCATTTCCTTGCTGTCTTTCACTGGGTTAAGAATGTACATATCTAGCCTTCCAACTCCCATCTTGTGGAACAATGGGATGGGGTCAATTGTGGCACCCACAACCCTGTTGAGAGGTTCTGGCTTGATACCCAGTTTGGTTAAGTACTGTAATGTTAGACAAGCTTCTTCAATGCTCCTTTTAACCTTCATAGAGGATTCATGCATCTTTAATTTGTCAGGCACATTGAAAAATACCACTCCCAACTCAGGAGAGATAAGGTTCTTGATCCAGTCACTGTACGTGGTGGATCCCTGTGATTGTTCCTCATCCTGCTCTGCAATCTTTCTCTGGAGCAGTCCATTAATGCCGGGTAAATTGTCAGCGCCTATGTGCGTCAGCAGTATGGAGTCAATCCTGTCCAAGTGACGGACCAACTTCCAGAAGCAAGACTTCCTGTCGGAGCCCCCGTCCACGAGGATGTTGAAGCCATTCACGGCAAAAAGCGCCGAGTCGCCCCTGCCCCCGGGGAAGATGTAGCAGCAAGGTTTGGACAACTTGAGGAAGCCCCCGGAGGTCGGAGGCTCCAGTAGGTCAAAGGGCGAGGGAACCTCCACCGATTCCGTGAGGTATTCCGTGAACTCCGAGACGCCGTCCATCTCTGGCAGCATGGGAGCAGGGTTCACTTTGATGTGGATGAAACCCTGCAGGTTATGCTGTTCGAGCTCGCTCCAGTCTCCGTCTCCAGAGTGGCAGATGGTTATGCAGGCCTTTGTGTCGAGGTCAGTACTGCTCAGTATTTCTGTAACCTGAATCAACAACAAGGAAAGAACATTAGACACACTCCACCAACCAATAGAAGCACAAGTCAGTCAGTCCACATGGCAACTTCAGCCTCAACTCATTGGAGTTTACAAGCGCAAGAGGTGACCTTATTAAAACATTCAAGACTTAGAAGACTTGACAGGGTAGATGTGAAAATATGGTTTTTCCTTCTAGGTGGCATGGTGGCTCAGTGGTTAGCACTGCTGCCTCACAGCACCAAGGTACGGGTTCAATTCCCACCTTCAGTGACTGCCTACACGGGGTTTGCACATTCTCCCCGTGTCTGCATGGGTTTCCCACCATAGTCCAAAGATATCCAAAGGTAGATTGGCCATGGGAAATTGCCCAAAGTGTCCAGGGATGTGCACGCTAGGTGGATTAGCCATGGGAAATGCAGGGTTGCAGGGCTAAGGTAGGAGGCTGGGATTCTCATCAGAGGGTCGGTGTTGTCTCAATGGACCGAATGGCCTGCTTCCACACTGTAGGGGTTCTATGATTGTTGGAGACTCTAGGACCAGAGGGTATAATCTCAGAATAAGGGATCACACATCTAAATCTGAGACAAGGAATCTCTTCCCTTGGACAACAGCATTCTGGAATTCTTTCCCGCAGAGGTGGGGTTGTTAAGTACATTCAGTGAGGAAATCGAGGGAAAAGGTAGGAAAGTGGAGTGGACTGAGAGTTATCAGTCTCATTGACTGGTGGAACAGACTCGATGGGCTGAACGGCTAGTTGAGGTACTGGAGAAGGTGCAAAGAAGATTCACAGCCACAATATCAGTGGCAGAGGGTCAAGAACCACAAGAACTCAGAGTGGGGAGAAACCAGCTCATACAACATCCAACAGGTATTCAGACAGTCTAAAGGCTATGGACCAAGTGCTGGGAAATGGGAGTAGATTAGACAGGTTCCTGCACAGACACAATGGGCTGAAGGGTCTCTTACATGCAGCAATACTCTCTGACAGTGAAGTGGCTGGGATGAATAGTTTGATATATTGAAGGGGAGGCGGGGGGGGGGGAAAATGGGGTGAGATGAAAGGAAGGGGTGGGGGGGTGGGTCAGGTGTTGCTGTGCCAATAGGTTTGTCCTCTCCAATACATTTCACCTGAAGTTCAAAATGCTCAACACTGGTTTGTGACAGTGACCAGTACCAAACCGAAGCATCCATTAAGACTGATGCTCCTCTGCTAAAGGCAGGGATTCTAGCTGAGCTACGCATCTCAGGCCCTGAAATCTTACTATCCTTAACCCAGGTAACACGGGGTTCGATAGGCAGGCCAGCGCCATTAGTCAGGTCAGGCAGCGTCCAAGGAGCAGGAGAGTCGACGTTTCGGGCATGAGCCCTTCTTCAGGAATGATTCCTGAAGAAGGGCTCATGCCCGAAACGTCGACTCTCTTGCTCCTTGGATACTGCCTGACCTGCTGCGCTTTTCCAGCAACACATTTTCAGCTCTGATCTGCAGTCCTCACTTTCTCCCAGCACCATTAGTCACTCAAATATAGAAAATATCACAGTTAAGATCAATTTTGTCTCAAGCCAGTCTCTCCAGAGGGCATCATTAGACTAACAGTGGGGGTCTCTGCGGGTTCCTCTTGGCCTCCCAACACCGATGGAATTGTCCCCACTGTTGAGGTACAACACCAATAGAACTCCAGCCCAAGTGGAGATCAGCCAAGCTGGTCCTGACACAGGACTCTGGCAACTGATCTTCAGGTAAGCGTCCAAGATACATAACACAGAATTGGAAAGCAGGAACTGATTGCCAAGTTCCGTTCCCATGAAAACCTGTGATGTTGGGTTCATGTCTCGCTACATGTGACCCCACTACACTGTTCTGTATCTGTAAAATCTTTCTTACTCTCCTGTTTTGACACCATCACTGATAACCTGTTACGATCTCTCTACCTTAATTAATTTGTACAGTTTTGAATTACTTGTTATTTTGGTTGGACACTTGGCATGTAGCTCTTACTCCCATCATGTTACTCCAGCCATTTGGCTGGTCTGCAGCTTCATCTTATTTTTAACTTTTTGCAATTACCTCCCTGCCTCAATTAATCAGATCATCCTTTCATTTGTTATTCAGCTGTTGACACTTTACTCTCCCCAGCAGACACTCTCGATCATTTGCCGACTTCTTATTCAGCCTGTCGACACTCCCCTCACACCATTTGTATGATCTTGTGATCTCTCTGCCTATAAATTCTATGCCTGGGCACTTCCCTTCACCACCTGATGAAAGGACAGGAGCTTGTGATCTCAAATAAACTTGGACCATAACCCGGTGTCGTGTGACTTCTGACCTCACCCCCACCCCAGTCCAACACCGGCACCTCCACATCATGGCTATTTATTGAGCATATTCTCTCAAGGTGAAAGTGAAGACTGTAGGTGCTGGAGATTAGAGTTGAAAGTGTGGTGCTGGAAAAGCACAGCAGGTCAGGCAGCATCCGAGGAGCAGGAGAATCGACGTTTCAGGCAAAAGCCCTTCCTGACAAAGGGCTTTTGCCCAAAGCATTGACTCTCCTGCTCCTCAGATGCTGCCTGACCTGCTGTGCTTTTCCAGCACCACACACTCGACTCGGTTTTGCTCTCCTTTCCCCAGCCTCACGTCACTTCTGCTTTTACTCTGAGGTTCACAGACAGTGGCTACAAACAGGAAAACCCAAGCGGGTCCTTCTCACCTCTGAGTCTGCGAAAGTCTCAATGAATCTTTGAAAGGAGTAGGTTCCGGTTTGCAGGATGAGGTCTCCTCCTTGGTCGGAGGTTTGTCCGCAGAGTACCAAGAGCTTGTGGCGGGATGGGTCTGTCACGAGTGAGTGAACCTAGAATGAGGCATGAGAAACAACACAGTTAGAGGGTGTCCCCGGGTCCCTCTGCCATGCCCTGCATCCCCACATTGTATCTCCTCAATAAGCTCAGGTGCAGTCAGGGAAAGGGGTGCAGCCAACACACATACACACCCTCCCAATGGAAATCAAACCAAGGAACTACCAGCAGCCAGTCAGTCAACAATGCTGAAGGGGTCATGGGCAACTTCTTAACCCAATCTCTACACTTTACAACAGATCATTAGAAACTATCAGGTTCACCTTGGTGTAGAGACTCACTAGAGACAGTAAGACACCAGAAGAGTTTTGTCTTTTTTTAATTGATTGATGGGATGAGGGCATTGCTGGCTAGGCCAACATTTAATTAAGAGTCAACCGAATTGCTGTGGGGCTGGAGTCACATGAAGCATGGCAGTTTCCTTCCCTGAAGGACATTAGTGACCCCGTTGGGTTTTCCCAACAATCGACAATGGATTCATGGTCAGCAGCACACTCTTAATTCCAGATTTTAGTTTATTTTAATTATTGAATTCAAATTCCACGATCTGCCATAGCAGGATTTGAACACACGCCTCCAGAATTTTACCTGGGTCTCTTAGCAGTCCAGTGATAATACTACACAGCCATTGCCTCCCAACTAATACATCTGACGTAGTGAATGAAAATTTATTGAGATTGAATTCTGCCCAATCAAGAACAGACTCTGAGGAGAGCGCGAGAGAGAGCGCGAGAGAGAGCGCGAGAGAGAGCGCGAGAGAGAGCGCGAGAGAGAGCGCGAGAGAGAGAGTTCTGTATATGTGACAAACTATCAGCACCTCTAATTTGTACTTATTGAGGCAATATGACTGTGTCAACGTTTCCTCTCGCTCCTCCAACCATTTGTTTTGTGAGTCTTAACATTTCAATTAATCTTCTCGGTACTCTAAATAGCTTCATCCCTGTCCCAGTTTCAGAATCAGACAGTGGCTGAATTTATTGTCATTTGGAGAAATGGGTAAAATACTGGAGTCTCTGTAAATCCAGCGAGCTGTCACCATTACCTCAGAGGCGACTGTGTCTTCAGCAGGGTTAACTAGGACCACGGTCTCTAGGACGTCACTCTTGTGGTGAAGGGTCTTCTGGCCTACAGCAAGAAGGAAAGAGAATAGATTTTAATCACTTAACACTCCAAAAGGATCAGTCCACAGCTGATCACTGGGCTGCCAACTCTCCAGAATTCCCTGAAGTCTCCAGGAGTGAATGTTTACAAACCAGCAGCTGGGATTCACGAGCAGCCTGCAGTAGATTAGATTAGATTACAGTGTGGAAATATGCCCTTCGGCCCAACAAGTCCACACCGACCCGCCGAAGTGAAACCCACCCATACATTTACCCCCTACCTAACACTACGGGCAATTTAGCATGGCCAATTCACCTGACCCGCACATCTTTGGACTGTGGGAGGAAACCGGAGCACCTGGAGGAAACCCACGCAGACACGGGGAGAACGTGCAAACTCCACACAGAGGAGGGAATTGAACCCGGGTCTCTGGCACTGTGAGGCAGCAGTGCTAACCACTGTGCCACTGTGCCGTCCACAAGGTTGGACATCGCTACAGATAGCAGTTTGGCTGCAACAGTTATAGCTCCGGGCACATCTTTCACTTACAAAACATGGCCTGTGATCTCTGAAATATCTCCAGATTATAACCAAATCAGCTAACAGCTAAGCACAGCATGATGGCAAGGACAACCAAATGGAAGTGAATGTTTGCAGCGAGACAGAGAAAACTATTTCCATCCAGGGCTTTTCTGATTCAAGCTCAGGGTCTCCTTGACAGTGTCATGTCTGATTATGGTTTCAAAATATCTCAGATGCTGGAAACAAACACACAAAGTGCTGAAGAAACTCAGCAGGTCTGGCAGCTTCTGTAGAAAGACAAAAACAGTGTGACACAGATTTGAAATGGATTAACTGCTTCTCTCTTCATAGTTGCTGCCAGATCCGAGTTCTTCCAGAATTCTGTGTTGGCTATGTTTTAGTGAGTTGAAGTCTCTGTTGTAATGCAGGGAACATGGAAGTCAATCTGTGCACAGCAAACTCTGACAGATAGCAACACAATAATAATCAGATCATCTGTTTCTGTTGTTGATTGAGGGATTAATATTGGCCTAAGACATCAGGAAGAACAAAACTGTGCTAATTTAAATTGAATTTTTAAATCTCTGTTTAATGTCTCATTGTAAAGACACAACACTAAATGTCAGTCGGCATTATGCCTGGTGTAGGAGTTAAACACACAACGTTCTGACTCACAGGCAGAGACTGGGCCATAACTGACAATTCAGGCACAAAGGAACACAGGAACCACAGATTAATGATGTCAGCAGTAAAGTCTGTCCAGATACTTGGTGCAGTTGGAGTGTGGAAACTGATATCTAATTGCTCCTTGCCATATAGGGAAAGGAAATATGAACTTTGCAATGACTCACTCAGTAACCAAAACACATTTCTACTCATGGGGAAATATTAAGCTAAAGCTCGTTAGTGTTGGGTAGCGACCAACAGTCCAAATGGAAATTCTGGAGAAACCCCTTTGCCCAGAGAGTGGAGAGAATGTGGAAGTTGCTCCCACAGGGAGTGGATGAGTATTATTTAAGGAGATAAATACAGGAGGGCATGCTTTTCCCAAACTTAGATTGTAAAACATTTCAGGAAGCAGTTTTAAAGTGCCATCATTTTAGATGCAGGACAAGTGGCAGCCAATTTGCAAACAGCAAACTCCAATTAACAGCGACAGGATCAAGGAAGAGAATCTGTTTTGGTAAACAGTGCATCTGTGGTACAGCAGCACTCCCTCTGTATGACGGACTGCAGTGGAACTGAACCCCATACACAGAGTGTTACCAACCAAGCCACAACTGGCAAGGGGAATGGATGATCCAGCAGAGAGTGACCAAGCTTGGCTCAGTTTTCTCCTTGTTGAGACATCTCCACATATACCCCTCCCCACCCACCCCCACTATGCAACCCCCAATCCTTCACCCTAAAACTGTTTTTCTCACTTGTGACACTATTCAGACTGAGATGCAGCAAGGTTTGTGTTAGCATGTTAAAGAGATTCTCTGCAAACATTCCCCAAGTTTTTTGATGATGGATAAAGCCATACAATATACCTTGTCCCATCAAAATCTTTTCCAATAATACAACCTCATAATACAGAATAAATAAGAATCCCAAAGGATAGAAGGCTTCAGAGAGTTTCAAGAAACAAGTCTTGATAGAAACAAATTGCTAATAGATATATTTGACTGAATTTCAGTGTGGACTCAACCTGATGAACATTAGGGTGAACATTTAACACTACAACAATAATGTTCTATTCACTGAGCCCAAATCAAGGGTCTTGGCACCATGTTCTTTTAATGGATTCTGTTCCATCATCTACAACCATTAACTTCTCTCCCCCACCTCCAATCATTCACCCTCCTTTGTGACAGACCCACTTCAGAAAGTTGTCCCAGGATCCCCATGATATTATGCTCCAAATGTTTGGTGTCACTGATTTTGCAGAACTAGAAAAGAATAACCTGCATTTATATAGCACCTCACACACGCTCAGGAAGCACCAGAGTGCGATGCAACCAATTCAGTATTTCGGAAGTGGGGCCACTGTTACAAGGTAAGGGACACAGCAGCCAACTGACCGACAGCAAGAGCCCATAGGCAGCAATTTGATAATGACCAGACCATCTGAGCTCAGGGTATTAGCTGAGAGAAACCAGGGGAAACTCTTTCATAACCACCCACTGTCACATGATTTGAATAACACTGAAAAGAAAAACAATTTTCTGAAGATAAACGTTTGCTGTAGATACCATAGCAACATTGAATTGGCCATGCTAAATTGCCCGTAGTGTTAGGTAAGGGGTAAAATGTAGGGGTATGGGTGGGTGGCGCTTCGGCGGGTCGGTGTGGACTTGTTGGGCCGAAGGGCCTGTTTCCACACTGTAAGTAATCTAATCTAAAAAAAAATTAAGGGGCTATAAGACAGACACCTGAACAGCAGGGAACAGAGAGAGATACAGCCAAGCAGGCACCTGGGATTAGTTTAAGAAATCCATCCCGGTTGGCCCAGATACGGTGGGCCGAAGGGCCTGTGCTGTACTGTTCTGTGAAGCTTGATTGGCTGAGGCACTGCCTGCAGGATGTAAAGGAGAAGTACAGACTCCCAAGCTCTTGAGTAATCAATCTCCTTACTGACCTCTCCGCCCCCACCCCACTCCGGCCTATCACCCTCACCTTGACCTCCTTCCACCTATCCCACCTCCATCGCCCCTCCCCCAAGTCCTTCCTCCCTACCTTTTATCTCAGCCTGCTTGGCTACTCTCTCTCATTCCTGATGAAGGGCTTATGCTCGAAACGTCGAATTCCCTATTCCTGAGATGCTGCCTGGCCTGCTGTGCTTTAACCAGCAACACATTTTCAGCAGTAATTGATCAGAGTCAACTTGCCAACCAATCAGCAGCCTTTTCTCCTGTGAATTGGTGTTGGAAATTTGGCATTCTTGTGTTTGTCCTGATGGGTGCAGGATGAGAAGCTTCGATAGGAGGTCTCTGCTTTCAGCAATATTCTTTAAAGTAATATCTGTGTGTTTTTTTTTGACATGTACCCGAGGACAGCTAGGGCTCAGTTTTACTGAAAGGAAACTTACTGCTCACATGGACTAATCCAGAAGTGTCCATTGGAACCAATTGTACAGCAACATGCTCAGATTAAATCATAGCCAGTCCCACCAGCACATTGGTCAGAAACTGATAAACCCTCCCCCCCCCACCATTCAAAAGCAACATAACAGGCTACCGTCTGTATTAGACCACGTCCTGTCCATTATAATGGCCCCATTTTTGAATGCAAATATCTACTTCTGCTCTTATTTTCTACATTTAATATCCAAACAGCAGTTCATTAATATTCCCTACATTGAAAAGTGTGATCATATTTCAAAATGAAGTATCATTGGAGGCAAAATATACAATACAAAACAAGTTAGAATGATTATGGAAGGGAAGGAAGACATTCAGCCCAATAAACCCATTACCAGCCCTCTGCATGTCAGAGCTGAAAACGTGTTGCTGGAAAAGTGCAGCAGGTCAGGCAGCATCCAAAGAACAGGAAATTTGACATTTCGGGCATAAGCCCTTCATCAGGAAGGGCTTATGCCCGAAACGTCGAATTTCCTGCTCCTTGGATGCTGCCTGACCTGCTGCGCTTTTCCAGCAACACATTTTCAGCTCTGATCTCCAGCATCTGCAGTCCTCACTTTCTCCCCTCTGCATGTCAGCCCCATTCCCACACATTATTGCTGTTGCTGTGAGTTTGGCTCCTTCATGTGCCTGTCCATTCCCTTCGGAAATCATTCACCACCTCTGCTTCCACCCCACCTTGTAGACAGCAGATCCCGGAGCATTAGAACTCTGCGGTGTGATGTTTGTCCTCAAGCCTCCTCCACATCTTTTGCTCAACATCTAAAACCCTCGTTGTTGCACCAGCTTTCCACTTCAATTATAAAACTTATTGATTACCATCACAACCAAACGACTTGTTTTTCTCTTCCTGAGTCCTTTTGGGGTGAAATATTCTTTCTGTACTGAAACAGAAGTGAACATGTAGCTGCTGTCTGAACTTGATTCCCATTGCATCAGGAGCCCAGATTCCCACATACTGGGACAGGATCGGAGACGTGTATTTCCCAGGGAGGCCAGTAACCTCTGTCAATCATGGAACTGCAGCGAGTCTATTAAAGACAGAACTGGGGAAACTCTCAGAGCAAAACTGGGACATTGTACTCGGAGCAGAAATTTAATTTTGAGGTGGTTCTTTGCTTTGTGTTAAATTGTCTCCCTTTGTGCAGCCCTTAATAGCTGTGGATTAAAATATCCCAGGATTAGTTCTCCCATCTTAGTCAAAAGCCTCGGAGAAATGCCTAGCACCTTTCAAGGAACTCAACGTCTCGTCCGAACACAAAGATCACTACTGTGTTAGTAACACGGCCCAATTAGTCAGCTCTGCTGACAGAGAATGGGATTCAGTCAGTACACAGCAGCTGTATAGATACAAAAGGCTGACTTCTCCTATTGTGTTATCAGCCCCGTCTACAGAACATGAAGAGGGAGTCCAGCAACTTCCAAACAGCAGGCCCCTTCTCCTATCAGCCTTCATCCTCTCTGCCTGCTCTCAAGCCTTGTCCCATTTCTGGGCGAACTGATTCTCTCATCGACCTGCTCAGTGATGTTGTCACGCACCGCTGGAGCAGGTGGGACATGAATCCAGGCCTTGTAGCTCAAAGGTACGGACATTACCACTGTGTTACAAGAGCTGTGACGCGAGACATGACTCAATGTCCTTTCCTACTAAGCCCCATTAACATTATTACATTGATTACAGCGCAGGTATTATTGGGAGCAGCTGAGAGATGGGAGAGGCCAACGCAATCTCAGATTTCTTCAGTTCGAATGTTTCATTTCTTCATGGAGTACCATGGGAAAGACCATCCTCACATGGACACTCCTTCACTCCTTCTAGACCTTTTAATCAATCTGGCCAGCAACGTTATGACATCTCTGGGTCAGGGTGGGACCTGAACCATGGCATCCTGGCCCAGAGGCAGGGACACAACCACTATGCCACAAAATTCCACTTAAGACAAGAAATACGAACAGGAGGCAGCCACTCAGCAGGATTGCTCATGTTCACTTTCCTGCCCCTTTCCCTGTAACCCTCTATTCCCCGACTGATCAAGAATCTCTCTCGGCCTTAAATATACACAAGGACTCTGCTCCTACAGCTCCCTGTGGGAAGGAGTTCCAAAGACACACAATTCTCAGAAGAAAATCCTCCTTAAATCAGTCTTAAATTGGAGTCCTTTAATTCTAAGACTATGTTGTCTGGTCCTAGAGTCTCCCAGGGAGGGGGTGGGGGGAACCATCCTCTCAGCAATTACTGTCTCCTCCTACACATTATTCCCATCCTCACAACAAGATGCACCATATTGTGCCTCTCAAATTCTTCTCAAGCTCCTGAAAATTGGGGAACGTCTCTCATGCTTCACCTTTTAGCTGGTTACAAAGAGCTTTGACCTGATCTCTTCTCCCAGTCACACCACCTTGCTGGTGGCCTGTTTTCAGACCCCCAGCCCAACTTGATTAACTGCAGAGAATGGTTGACCTTTCGTTCTATGCTGCAGGAGGTGGATAAACAGACTCTAGTCCCACCATGACTTCTGCCATAAAGAAAGGATTGCATTTAAATAGCGCTTTCTCCTGACAACTTCACATGGGAAACTGAGTGAAGCCTCTGGTCTGTATAATGGGCTACACTGGGCCAGTCACTCGCACGCCTGTTGGACAACTGAACCACCAATCGATGGACGGTTATTAACTCCCTCCCGATTTCACAGCTGATGCCAACAAAGTGCCCTCAACTTCTGGACTGACTGGTCTGTATTGCAATCCAATGGTTTGTAACTGGGAATGTGCAGCCTGAAAGCAGATTTAATAGGAACTTGCACAAGGCAATTGGGTTAATAATTGATAAAGAAAATAAATAAAAGAAATTGCAGACAATGAGCAGCTGTGGAACCAATATATGCAGCCAGTAGCTGACCTCCGCAAAGCCTACCCAGCACCTTGTCAGGAGTGTGATGGAATACTCCCCAAGTGCCCTGGATTTGGGGGGGGGGGGCAAGGGGCAACTCCAACAATACCCAAGAAGCTCAACACTATCCAGGACAATGCAGCCCCCCACTCAGTTGATGCCACATCCCTTAAACAGGCTGGTATTTTTCTACTGCAAACAGAAAATGCAATCTACATATCTTTGTACTAAAGGTTGTGAGGAAATTCCTTAGTAAACAACACCCTTTCTTTATACATCCCTCATCCACTCTGCATCATCGATCATTAATGCAAACTACTCCCTTATAATTGCATTTTACAGGAACAGGATTAATGGCATTGAGGATGAGTGAAACTCAGTCAAACCTCACGGTTTTGTTTAATAAAGAATAGATTTCCTGTCACAGCCAGAGTGACGTGGGACTGTGATTTTTGGTGGTGTGACAAACCATGCAGAACCCATCCCAAACTACACTTAGCTCAACACTGTCTCCAAGCTAGGGTAGGGGGTGGGGGAGACAACTTGAGACCGAGGGCACAAGTTACCTGCAGTCACAGACACCCCCCCTCCATGTACATGGGGAATATCACACTGGGCCAGGCCTATGCTAGGTTCGATCCTGGTCTGTGACTCCGTTGTGCAGAGCTGGAGTGACAGCAAAAGTCCTGTACAAAGCCTCAATCTTCTGACTGTTTTCACAGACCACCCCATCCATCCCCTGGAGGAGTAACTCTGCTGTCTTTTGTACTTCCATTTCTGTTTATCAAGCTTCACCAGATTACCGGATGACTACATCACCCCCAGCTTTTCTTAAGCATGCTGCAAGCACATCGCCATGACAACAGGCCCTAAGGCCTCTGACACCCCAATTGAAAAGATGATGAAATTCCCTCACTGTCAGTGATTTAATTAACCACCATCCACCCTCCCAACATTCCACAGGTTACCCCTCTGGAAAAGATGGTATTTCTTTTCTAGGACAAAATTACACACCGAGCAACAATAACCACCTCAATCCATCACTATGGTTACCAGGGAGTTATTAGATGCTCAGAGACTCCCAGCTCGGTTTCAATTAAACACTGTGCAACTGTTTGTGGAGGACAGGGCTCACTCACACATTAGGGAGTATGAGGTACCGTAAAGACACTGAAGCGTTTTGGGATGTCCAGAGGATGTGAAATGTGCTATAGAAAGGAAAGGCCCTTCTTTAATTTCACTGAAACCTAAGCCCTGTGTTATTTAGTGACTTGGATGAAGTGACTGCAGTGTACGGTTGCTATATTTGCTGAGGAGGCCATGGCAGGTATTGCCAAGAGAACATAAGGAGGCTACAACAAGATCCAGATAGGTTTAATGAGCGGGAAAAGATGTGGCAAATGGAGTATTAGATGGGGAAAATGTGAAACTGTCCATTTTGGCAGGAAGAATGAAAAACAAAAGCATATTCTCAACAGGATAGGGGGCCCCGGCACAACTGAAGGGGACCACAGACTGAAAGCTGTGAAATGATTTTCTGTCTATCTGTTCGTGTTGTATCCCTGTTGGAAATGGGGGCCCTGGAACCTGAGAAGAGCTCCTGGGGGGCCCGTGGCCAAATAAAGGTTGAGAATCACAAAGGTTGCAGAGCTCCGAGAGATGCAGAGGGATCTGGGTGTCCTTGTCCATGCATCACAAATCATCAGTCTGCAGGTACAGCAAACAATTTACAAAAGCTAGTGGAATGCTATTAATTATTACAAAGGGAATTGAATTTTAACGCACAGAGATTATGCTTCAGTTATAGAGGGCACTGGTGAAAACACTTCTGGAGTAGTGTACAGAATTGGTTGAGGGGACATAAATGTTTCAGATCAGAGAAGGAAAATGAGACTAAAACCTGGAATGAGTGGGCTGTCACACAAGGAATTTGGTCAAGCTAGACTTGTATTTTCCACACAGAGGGTGGTACACGCATGGAATGAGCTACCAGAGGATGTGGTGGAGGCTGGTACAATTACAATATTTAAGAGGCATTTGGATGGGTATATGAAAAATAGGAAGGGTTTGGAGGGATATGAGCCAGGTGCTGGCAGATGGGACTAGATTGGGTTGGGATATCTGGTCGGCACGGACAAGTTGGACCGAAGGGTCTGTTTCCGTGCTGTGCATCTCTATGACTCTATTGTCAGGGCCCATGTTTCAAAGAAGGTTTCCACTTATAAGAGGTCACAATTTCAAAATAAAGTCAGCCTTTTAGTCAGAGATAAGAAACTCTTTGGAACTCTGTCCCTCAACATTGTGAATTATGATCCTTGGTCACTGCTACCTCACAGCACCAGGGACCCAGGTTCGATTCCACCCTCGGGCGATTGCGCGTGGAGTTTGCACAATCCCCCCCCCATCCCCCCCGGATCTGAGTCGGTTCCCTCCGGGCGCTCCAGTTTCCTCCCACAGTCCTAAGATGTGCAGGTCAGGGTGGATTGGCCATGGGAAATTGTCTACAATGTCCAGGGATGTGCAGGTTAGGTGGATTGGCCATGGGGAATGCAAGGTTACAGGGATGGGGTGGGTTTGGGTGGGATACTCTTTGGAGGGTCGGTGGGGACTCCACATTGTAGGGATTCTATGGCCTGACACTCAGAACAGAGAGGAATCTCCCACACTCCTCTCCTTCACTTTCCTGAGTCCCTTGTGAAGTTGCTTTTAAAAATTCAATCCTTCATGCGCAAAGTACAGCAGGCACCTTGAGTTTTCCCATTACAGTGGTTGTTTCTAAACATCCGACAGCTCAGTAATCCCAACAGCTGAGCTAAACACTCAAAATAATTCCTTCCTCCCTCTGACAGGAATTCAGACAATGACACTGAGGGGTCAGAGGTCACATATCTCAGATAGTTCGTATGCAAACAGAACAAGAGGGGCAACTCCATGAATGGAAAACGATTCAAGCTTTCATTTCAGTTCTCGTCGGGGTCACTTTAGGAACAGCCTCCACTCCATGACTGCCGAATTGATCACTGTGTCACAAGGGGATAGAAAACGACATTGGGAAAGCATTTTGACCATTACGATCCACTCTGATTCTCTTTACAATTGTGGGCACTGTCAGGGAAAACTGCTTTCAGGAAGGAGTTAGGCACAGTTCTTCATGACAAAGGGATCAAAGTGTATGCTGACAAAATGGGAACAGAGGACTGAATTGGATGATCAGCCATGATAATATGGAATAGCACAGCAGGCTCGAAGGGCAGAATGGCCTACTCCTGCTCGTACCTTCTACATTTCTAAAGTAGGTTTTATTGCCCATTATTAGTTACTGTCGACAGAGGGTCATAAAGACCTCTATTGACCTTCCCCCTTCAACTTCCACAGGCCACTCAGCCCATTATGACTGCTCTATCCATCAATGGTTCAACTCTACTATTCTACCACTGCTCCCTCTTTCCCTCAAATCCCAGAGGCACCAAAAATACTTGGTCACTCCCAAACGTAAATACATTCAACAAATGCAGCATTCATCAGCCTCTGAGGGGTAGAGCTTTCAATGATTCTGAAGTCCATCTAAATCACCCTCCCTCTGCCCATCCCTTTGTCCCCCATCACCAGAGGTTTGGGGGGGGGGGGGGGGGGGGGCGGGGGGCGCGGTTTTAGAATGGGGTACAGGTTCATTGAGACACCTGACACCCTCTTCAGGGGGAAAATGCATAATCCTGCCCGTGTCCCAGTAGGAACCCTCAACCCAAGGGAAGCTCACTAGGCAAACACTGAACCTACAGGAAACATTTCGATGCTGACCATTGGGAACTCAAACCAACACGCAACAACAACTTGCATTTATATAGCACCTTTCCCATCGTGAAACAGCCCAAGGTACTTCACAAAGCTGTCAGTAGACCAGAATTTCACACCAAACTTAAATAAACCCTCCCTCTGCATTGGAACTGAGACCAGGGGAGAGAGAGTGTGGGTTGTGAGGGGAGGGAAGGGGGGGGGGGGGGGGGGGGGGGGGGGTGGTCGGGGTGGAAGAGGAGAAAGGGAGAGAGGGTGCAGGCTGGAGGAGAGGAGGAGGGGAGAACGAGTGGGCTGGGGGAAGTGGGGGTGCAGGCTGGGGGAGGGGCAAAGGGGAGAGTGGGCTGGGGAAGAGGGGGAGAGAGTGTGATAGAGAAGCACGTTGAATGGAGCTTTTGGTTTTGTTGGACTGAGGGGAGATGTTATTTTCCCCAGGATGTAGTCCCGATGGGTTTCCTTGTGTTCTGGTGAATGCAATGCAGTTTCTGCCTTACATTGCAGCAATAATTTACATGTCTATTTAAACAGGCTTTTTAAAAATAGCTTGAGCATCTCTGAAGCATTGAAAAGAAGAAACTAATTAGTCAGCCAGTTGATCGATGCAAGGTCACCTACACGGGTATGGTACATTTCAGGGTTAAGGCCGGGTAAACAGTGAAACGTATTTGAATGATTTAGACGCTGCATTTAACGGGGATATATATTCTGTCTCTGGCTCAGGGTCATAGGTTCAAATTCCCCACCAGTGACCTGAGTACATCTACAGGCAGCACTCCAATGCAGCGCCGAAGGAATACCGCACTGTCGGAAGGTCAGCGCCGAGGGAGCGCCGCACTGTCGGAAGGTCAGCGCCGCACTGTCGGAGGGTCTCTCTTTTAGATGAGATGTTAACTCAACCCTGTCAGGTGCATGTAAGAGGTTCCATGGCACTATTTCAAAGAAAAGCTGGAAGACAGCTGGCTGCACATTGATTGGCTGTTTGAGGGGTTTCCATAAACTGACGAAATTCCCTTCTAAACTACATCACAGTCAGAAGACGCTAGGGGTGCCAGAGGAATCTAAGTTCTCCCTTGGTAACATCCCTATGACACTAAGGACACCCACTTCAGACTAAACATGATACAGACACCCTGCTGACTAGTTAACCAGATCACCTTCAACCGGCTAACCGAGAGGGAATTGCTGGTTTGTAATTATTTACAACAATTGGCTGATAAATGTTAGGGAAGGTCAGAACTTAAAACCCCGTACGAGATATATTAAACTCAGCTTTTGTTCTTGCCTGAGACCCAGAAATTGTTTGTTCAGAAGAGAACATTTAGATTTGATTTCTGATAAATCAATTCCATCATTCTCTGGTCTTTCTATCCCTTTCACAGCAGCACCTTTCCCTTTCAAAGAAGGTTTTATCCTCCGTCTGCCAATCTCCATCAGTGAGAGTACTTGGTTCGGTATTTCCCCAACTCAGGAAGAATGATGAAAAATTCCATCCTCGATTGCTACCAACCTGATCTCCAAAACCGATTCATCAGCTTGTCGCATCACACTGTAAGCCTATCGGAATCCAACTGCTCAATTAACTCAGCGGTAGCCGGTTCCCATTAAACTGCCAGCAACAGAATAATAGAAATTTAGAGATGAGGCCATTTGCCCCACCGTGACCATGCTGGCCCAAGACAATCTGCATCTGCACTTCAGAGATTTCCCCAACACTGCTACTGACCCAAGTGATTTATTCAGATTGATCCAGCCTTGATACTCTTCGAAAATGGCTCTAATTCACCTCAAGGCTGTTCTGAGGAAGGGTCACTCAACCTGAAATGTTAATTCTGAATTTCTCTCCACAGATGCTGCAAGATCTGCTGAGCTTTTCCAACAATTTCTGTTTTTGTCACCTCAAGGCAGGTCTTTTAGTGTCAGAAACTTCTATCAGCTATCATTTCTAGGATCAGCGCATACATTTGTTCCCTGTTCAGCTCACAACAATGTGCCTTTAACCAACACACTTAACATAGCAAAGTGCTCACTAGGTGGCCCACAGCAGTGATTAGCAACCAAGGTCTCGACATCTGAAGAGATATTTGTACAATGTGCCTAAAGCTGGTTTGAGGATGTAGATTTTAAAGCACATCTTAAAGGAAGGGGGAAGAGTCAGAGAGAGGTTTGGGGCCCCAAATGTAGCTAATGGTATGTCTGCCAATGGTGGAGCATTTAACATAGTGATGCACCAGAGTCAGAGAGGTTCTGAGATATCAGAGAGATGTAGGACTGGAGGAAATGGTGAAGATACAGAGGGAGGCAAGGGAATCCAAAACTGGTCTTCTTGCCCATCTTAGCCTCAAGAGTTGCTGCAGTGGGCAGAGAGTGGGTCTTCCCCTCACTGACCCAAGGGAAAACAGGCAAAGTGATCCAACCCCATCCCGCCCCAATCAAATTCACCAAAACTCCATCTCCTTCGTGAAACAGAACAACTCGAGTTGGGGAGGGACCAACAGTCATCGATACAGACCCTTCCACAGCTAAACTGGGGAGATGATGGCTTGGTGGCATTGTCACAAGCCTATTAACCCAGAGACCTGGTTTAAATCCAACTGAGTTTCAAATCCCACAGAGTTTCAAAACAAAAATCTAGACTTAAAAGTCATCTCATCCTGAAAATTAATCCATTCTAGTAAAAACCCACCAGGTTCACTCCCTCCTGTTAGGGAAGGAAACCTACCACCCTTCTAAAGAAGGGTCATTAGACACAAAACATGAACTCTGATTTCTCTCCACAGATGCTTCTAGATCCACTGAGCTTTTCCAGCTATTTCTGTTTCTGTTTGATTTATAATGTCCACAGTTCTTTCGGTTTTATTTAACCTGCCATCCTTACCCGGTCTGGTCTACACGTGACTCCAGACCCACAGCAATGTGGGTGACCAATCAGATGGCAGTAAATGCTGCTGAGCCAATGATGCTCACATCCCAGAGTGATTTTTTTAAAAAGTGCAACTCAACCAATGCTGAAGATTTCTAGAAATGGGAGTATCCTGAAGTTCTTCAGAATTGACAGAAGACTTTCATTCGATGACTTGCACAGTGGAGTATTATCCATAAGCTCTTCATTCAGAGAAGGAAGATGGATTGCTAAATAATCCGAATTCACAAAGGTGTGACCCTCAGGAGTGGAAACTGGAAAGATTAACACTGGAGCTCACTGCTCAGCACTCACCAACAGCACCAGTCATGACAAATGTTTTAAATACATTGTCGTAGTTACCAAATCATCTTTCCGTTTCTCCCGGTCTTCTGGGTGGACCACATATCGGGTGTGATCTTACTGCTGACCAACATGTGCCACACACTTATTCTGATTGGAGACGGGCTTGGACCTAACTCACCTGCACAGCAGCAAGGCCCGAACTGGAACAGCATTGTGGAAGACCCACGATAAATATTAACCCGGAGGGGAGAGTCAGAGAAAGGGAGGGGCAGAGGGGGCAGGGAGGATTCAGAGAGGGCAGACATGTATGGAAAGTGCAGAGGTATGGGACTGTGAGGGGGTGAGATGGGGAGGCAGAGTTTGGTTCAGAATAGGAGGGGTCTGCATGAAGGGGGATGAGAAATGGGTGGGTGACAGGGAGTGTGGGGGGTGGGAAAGGGAGGGTGGGGAACAGAGGAGGGAGAGTGGGGTGGCATGGGGAAGGAGGCGAAAGGGAAGAGGACAAGGAACGGCAGAAGGTGAACAATGTGAGCGCTGAGAGGTGAGGATTGAGAAAGAGGGGATGAAGAGTTAGCGTTGAGATGCTGGTGCTGAAAGAGGGCGGCCGCAAGGGCCCAACACAGGGCAAGAGAGAGAGATCAAAAGCAGGTGGTGAGGGAGAGCAAGGGGAAACGGAGAGAGGGGAAAGGAAATGGGAGTGGAAGGCAGTGGAGGGGAGCACAAGAGACAAGTGGAAGGGGGAGAGGGAGAGAGACATGGGGGAGGGACGGCGGAGGGTGAGGGAGACAGGCCTGGTGGGGAGGGGAGGGGGGAGGGGGGAGAGAGACCTGGGGTGGGGTGGGAAGGAGGAGGGAATAGAGACCTGGGGAGGGGGGAAAAGAGGGACCTGGGGGGGTGAGGAAGGAGAGGGAATAGAGACCTGGGGTGGGAGAGAAAGAACACTGGGGTGGGGGAAGAGAGAGAGAGAGAGAGAGAAAACGGGGGGGGGGGGGGGGGAAGAGAGAGAGAGAGAGAGAGAGAGAGAAAACTGGGGGGGAGGGAAGAGAGAGAGAGAACTGGGGGGGGGAAAGAGAGAGAGAACGAACTGGGAGGGGAAAAGAGAGAGAGAGAACTGGGGGGGAAGAGAGAGAGAGAGAATGGGGGGAAGAGAGAGAGAGAGAGAGAACGGGGGGGAAGAGAGAGAGAGAGAACTGGGGGGGAGGGAAGAGAGAGAGAGAGAACTGGGGGGGGGGGA